>NC_067476.1:158762230-159062230 GCF_947179515.1 Apodemus sylvaticus | reverse complement strand
CATGATAGCCGGCCTCCCGCCTGTCAAGATGGCTGTCCTAGTCATGGTCCCAGGCTGTGAGCAGACACTGTGACCAAGGCAAGGCAACACTTAACTGGGGCTGGCTTACAGGGTCAGAGGTGCAGTCCATTATCATCATGGCGGGAAGCACGGCAGCACCTGGGCAGGCGTGGTGCAGGAGGAGCTGAGAGTTCTGTATCTCCATCTGAAGGCTCCCATGGGGTAAGGAGGAGGGTCTCATTGCCCACCTCCACTATTGGCATGTCATCTAGGCTCCGCCCCACAGTTACCTGGCAACAGCCAGGTGTGCCTGACTCACTATAAAAGGGGCTGCCCTTCCCTCCTCTCTATCTTATTCTGGTTTCCTCTTTTTCCTCATTCCCCTCCTCCCTCTCTTTCTCCAGGAGCTCATGGCTGGCTGGCCTCTACTGCTCTTCTCTCTTCCCCTCTCCCCTTCCCCTCCCTCCCCCTCCTCTCCTCCCTCCCTTCCTCTCCTCCTCTCTTCTTCTAACACAGAAAAAAATGGATGGTGCCATGATGCAAAATATCCCTCCCCTCCCCCCCCTGGCCTCCCCCTCCCCTCCCCTCTCTCCTTCTCCCTCCCCCTCCCTCTCTCCTACCCCCTCCCCCTCCTCCTCCCTCTGCCTTTCTGTGTGTCTCCTACCCCCTCAACCCTCCTCCCCATGGCCTAAATAAACTCTATTCTATGCTATACCTACCTCTATACCTACCTAGTAGTCCCTCAGAGGGAAGGGATGCCTCAGCATGGGCCCACAGAGGCACCCCCTTCCCCCATGCCTCCACCAAACATATCCCTGGCTTCTGTTTTACAAAGCACAACACCCACAGTGACACACTTCCTCTAACAAGGCCACACTTCCTAATAGTGCCACTCCCTGGGCCAAGCATGTTCAAACCACCACAACGGCCATCATCCAAAGAACAAATGACAAATGTATTGATAGGAATGGGAAGTAAGGAAGGCCCTCACATGCGCTTGGTGAAACATGAATGTGTGTAGACATGTGGGGAAATAGTGTGGAGGCCTCTGGGGAAATTCCAAGTGTATTATCTCATAACTATCCAGTGCCCTGTGCCCAGCCAGGCCCAAGCCCTCTCAGAAGAGAGTCTCCCGGGAAGACCAAACAGCACGTGTAAAGGCCCTAGGGTCGGAGCATGCTTGAAGAAGAAAAGAGGACATGTCAGAAGGTTGTGTATGGTGGGGGATAACCTGAGACGGGGACACAGACCAGGAGGGACAGCAGTGTGGGCCACCATTGTCCCTCGGTGCCTAGAAGTTGTCCCTCTTCTCCACAAAGCTAGTGTGCAGAACAAGGAGCCTCTTCCAGCCCCTGATCATTTACATCTCTCTTTCTCTCTCTCTCTACACACACACACACACACACACATACATACAAACACACACACATACACACACACACATGCACACACATACACACACATACACACACATACACACACACATACATACACACGCACATACACACACACATACATACACACGCACATACACACACATACACACACATACATACACACATACACACACATGCATACACACACATACACACACACATACATACACACACACATACACACACACACACACATACACACACACACACACATACACACACACACACACACACACACATGCACTGCCCACCATATTTCAGTTCATCCCAGAACGGCCCCTCGGCTGTCCCATACATTCATGGTGAGGCCAGTTTGATGCCTGAAGACAGGGTTCAGAGTCAGGGTCCCACTTGTGTGACATCCATTACAGGACAGACATCAAGAGCACTCCAGTGGGCGAGGCCTGGGTTCTCATCTCCAGCCTTATGTGGCTATGAGCACAGCAAAAGCAACTGCGCAAATGTTCAGTCCTCTCTGGGAATCAGAGGAAGGAAGACAGGCCAAGCTCCCAAGCCCTGTGTGGAGCTGCTGAGGCCAGGCAAGACAGATGGGGCGGAAGTGCGTGCAAGAACGGGCCAGTACGACAGGAAGCGTCAAGGAGCGACTTCATGGAAAGCGAGTGGGAATGAACCACAGCTTCAACTCCATCTGCCTGGCACCTGCCTGCCCTCCGCCTTTGCCCAGCCCATACCCTGAGACTTGAGTGTGAATGGCTGGGAGCAACTCCAGTGACCTTTGACCTTTGACATCCAGCTGTGCGGAAATCATTTGGAGCTTGGATTTCACAGTGTAGACATCAGTTCTGTGGCTCGCTGCGGTACTGGCTTGGTTCCACATTCTGCGGCTGCTGTCAGGCTCTGTCCTGGTAGAGCTGTGATGGGGACCCAGGCCGTCCACACACAGAGCCCACTACACAAACCTGTCTGAGCTCCTGCAGGGTCCTCGTGTCCTCCCTGCCTTTGAGTCTTCTGTAGACATGTGAGGGAGGGAAGGAGCCGGTGACACCGATTAACCGCCTGCTGCCTTCCAGGGGCGTTATAAAGCCTGTCTCCATTAGTTCTCAGGCACACGGCACTCCCCCTCAACCCCAACACACACCCCTCTGGATGTGCCGACTGCAATCCCATTTTACTGACAAGGAAATTACATCCTGAAGGTGAAATGGTTTCCCTGAGGGAGACAGGCAGGACTCTCACCTGGAGCCCTCTGGTCCCAGAGTCTTTCTGCAGACAGCTGACCTTTGAACCCTGAAGCCTGAGAACACACACACACACGCACACACACACCGCCGCCACTCCCATCCAGGAAACTCTTGGCCCAGACATGACTCACTTTTGAACCGCAAGAACAGACCCAGGGCCAGAAGCCTGTCTGACAGGCAGCTCTCACTTGAGGGTGGGGAGAGACCGAAACCAAAAGGCCTGGCCACTGATATCTGTGGTCCTGAGGTGGGGACCGCAGATGCTCCTGACCCAGCGTGACCCAGCCTCAGCAGCTCTGTGCACCATGACTCCCTGGAGCCGGCTGCCTCCTGGGGAACCACTACCCAAGCTCAGGCCCTCACGGCCCTCTCCACTGCACCTCGAGCCTGCTGGGTGAGACCTCACGTGTTTTACCAGCTCCAACCCAGCTGCCTGAGGAAATCAGAATCTCAATAAAGAACCGGTTGTCTTTCAGTGCACGCATGCTCAGAGTGCCCAGGCAAAACAGACATGATGGCTCCAGAGGAGTGTCTGGCACTTACCTGGATGTCAGATCCCACCGGAAGCCTGGATGTGGCTTCTCACCAGAGGTCACCTTGCGCTTCATCCTCCTCAGCTCTCTCCCAACTGTGCTCCCGCCCCCGTGACGTTTCCTTACCTTCTAGAATGTGCCGTCCTTCTTCCACTGCAGAGCCTGCATCGGCTCCACAGAGCTCCTCTAGTCCCTTCATGTCCACCCTGCCAGGTCTCACCATCATCCCTCACCTCCCAGCACATCACACTCCTGTTCTAAACACACACACACGCACACACACACACACACATATACATGCATGTACACACAAACACACTTCTACACACAAACATACACACACATATACATGCATGCACATATAAACATACATACACATATACATGCATGCACATATAAACATATACACATATATACATGCATGTACACAAACATACATTCACACAAACATATGCATGTGTACACACATGTATACACAAATATACATGCATGTACACACAAACATACACACATGCCTATATACAAATATACACACCCAAACATATACATATACACACAGACATACATATACATATACATACAGGACATTCAAACATACACACACACACACACACACACATATATACACATCCACACAGGCACACATATACAAACATATACATAGATACATATGTGCACATACAAGCAAACATACATACACATACATACACACACAAACATGTGAGTATACACACACATATACTCACACTCATATACATATATGTACATACAAACATACACATACACAAGCATACACACACATACTCTCCACGTGTATGCACACAATATACATACATGCACACAGAAACACATATACATACATGCACCCGCATACACACTTCTACACATACAAACATACACACATATGCATACATGCACATATAAACATACACACAGACACATATGCAGACATACACACAAATGCACACATACCCACACCCCTCTACTTCTACCCTCAGTTGGGAAGTGGTCAGGCTCACATCCAATTCTATGTTTTTTTGTTTTTTGAGAAAAGGTCTCCTGTAGCTGAGAGTAATCTAGTTCCTGATCCTCCTGCCTCCACCTCCTGTTGAGGTTTGGTCTGTTGCTGTGTATTGTATGCTAAATTCTGTACCCCAAAGGTCTAGGCTTACAAGTGAATTCTCATGTTTACCAGCTTTTGGTGTGCAAATCTTGTTCCTTAATTGAAAACTATTGGTTAAATAAAAAGGGTTATTGCCAATTACTGGAGGAATTAGAGGGTGGGGGGTGGGGGTAGTGAGTTACCTATTTGGGGTTGCAGAGGAGGGGGAAGAAAGGACACAGAGAGAGGAGGAAGCCACTAGGACAGGAGATGGACCATGAGCACATGGGCAGGAGAAACAGCCGGTATATGGGGTACACCCTGGGGAAGTAGCCAGGCCCACAGTTGGAAAAGCAGATTAAGGGTTACCCCGTCCCCTGACCCCAGTAAGTGTGAAAGTCAAATAGAATGACCATAGTCTGAGTCTCATTCACTTGTAAGCTGAATGGGGATACCTTTAAATTGGTTCAACTACAGCCTCCCAAGTGTTGGGGTCACAGGAGCACACCAGCACTCCCGCACCTTGTCTCTATTGTGTCTGCTGCTGTGATGGAGTCTGAATACCCGACATCGGCCTTGAACCCTCTACAGCTGTTGCTGAGGTTGATCTTGAACTTCTGATAGCCCTGTGCCTGCCACCTGTGTGCAGGAATGACACAGACATGGGCCCCTGGTTCTCATATATGTGTCTCTCTTTAAGAGCAGGACCCAGTCTGTCCTGCTTGCTGATGTGTTGCTGGTCCCTACACACTTGGCAGACACTCCAGGTCCAGGGCAGGGGAGACAGGTGGGGCCTATCTCCAAACTCCATTGCTACTACCTGCACAGTAACATCTAGAACCTTCTCCATCGTAGTGCCTGGGGAAGAGACCACTTTGCGTAGCTGGTCTAGGGAAATAATGTGTGAAAATTCTGAATAAATGACAACACTTGGAGCATTTTAACCACTCCCCCTTAAAGAAAATGTCAATTATATACATGGGGCTTGTTGTGACACTTTCACACCTGGATATATTTCGGTCATAGTCACCCCTTTCATCCTCTCTGGTTACCCCAAACTCTCGCCAATCCCCTGACTAGCCTTCCTCTCATGTTTTGTGTACACATATGCACAAGTGTCCGTGCAGGCACCTGCAGAGGACAGGAGAAAACATAGACCCACGGAGCTGGTGTTTCAGAGCTTTTGACCCCCGCCTCCCACCCTGACCCCCGTAAGGGTGGTAGAGACTGAACGTGGGCCTTCTGAAAGAGCAGTACACACTCTTCCCCTACTTCCCTGCTGGAGCTCTTGCTATTTCTGCCCCTTCTGGGATGATTTGAGACATAGACAGGTAACAGAGGACCCTATTTGTGAGAACATCAGTTTTTTATGGTTTCATTTTTCCTAACAGGAGAAACGGCTGTCCATTCGGAGAGTTCACATCTCAGGACAACTGAGCAGTACTGGCACTGGGGCTCTGGATCCAGCATCGTACAAACACCTTGATTCCATCTCCATAAAGGCCACACCCTTGACACCAGTCTCAAGGCTAAAGAAATGGGCTAGCCTGGGCTCAGCTACCCAAGGTCATGTGACTAGAAACAACAGAGCCAGGTTGACAGAATTCTCTTTCAAGCAAGTCAAGGGGCAAATGGCACTCAAAGCACTGCAAAACTCAAGCAGAGATTCCCCTTCTGGTCACTGAGAGCGTTTGGTGCAGTGTCCCCTAAAGAACTCATGAGGTACTTGAGGCAACCTTGATGTTGTAACTGAGACATCATCTGTGACCTGTCACGAGGTGACCAGAAAGCAATGCTGGTGCTACAGAGTAAGACACATACAGGGAGCAGCCCGTTTTGAGCCTCAGGCCTAGGGCTGAGCTCCGCTGGCAAGTTGATCTGGAGGCTGCAGGGGTGGGAGGGTGGGGGATGTTGAGATCATAAAAAGAGAAAGCAGCTTAAGAATGTGTTCCATGGGGTGTGGGGGAGGGGTGCCTCAGCGGGCCCAGGCCCAGGCATCCCTTCTCCATGAGGGACCCAGACAGTATAGTATAGAATAGAGTTTACTCAGGGCATGAGGAGGGAAGTTAAGAGGGTAGCAGAGGCAGAGAAAGGCAGAGAGAGGGAGAGAGAGGTAGAGGCCGGCCATCACCATGTGGGGAGAGCAGGGAGGGGAGGGGAGCCCAAGAGGGCAAGAGAGAACAAGAGAACATGAGGATAAGAGAGCGGAGGGGCCTAGCAATCCCTTTTATAGTGGGCCAGGCCTACCTGGCTGTTGCCAGGTAACTGTGAGGGCAGAGCCTAAACAGAATCCTAACAGCAGGGACACCTGTGGGGTGGGATACTATTATGGGTTGGAATGCCACACACAAGTTCGTAGATGTGAGCACTTGATCCCCGCTGGGAGGTCATGAGGAGGTAGATTTAGACTGCATCCCTGATACACATTCGTATTCTAGAAGATGGCATGAGAAGAGGGGCTGGGGTGATGGCTCACTGAGTAAAGTCCTCCTTAACTGAGCACAAGGAGCTGAGTTCGAGTCCCAGAACCAGAGTAAAAACACCAAGTGTGCTTGTGCACACCTGTAAGCCAACGTGTGAGAAACAGGCAAGACTCTGAGTTCTAGGTCAGCCTAGAACCTAACAGGTTCTAGATTATCCAGCAATGCATAGTGACACCCTGATAAAAGAAGGAAGAAAAACAGAAAGACAGAAGGAAGGAAGGAAGGAAGGAAGGAAGGAAGGAAGGAAGGAAGGAAGGAAGGAAGGAAGGAAGGAAGGAAGGAAGGAAAGACGGGCCAGGTGGTGGTGGTGCATGCCTGTAATCCCAGCACTCTGGGAGGCAAAGACAAGCAGATTTCTGAGTTCGAAGCCAGCCTGGTCTTCAGAGTGAGTTCCAGGACAGCCAGGGCTACACAGAGAAACCCTGTCTTGAAAAAACCAAATCCAATTAAAAAAAAAAAAAAAAAAAAAAAGGAAGGAAGGAAGGAAGGAGGTAGAAAAGAAAGAGAAAAAGAAAGAAAAACAGACAGAAAGATGGAAGGAAGGAAGGAAAAAAGATTAATAAAAGTGAAAACAGAGTCTGATCACCTATCCTGCAACATTCAGGCTAAAAAGACATGGTAGATATTTCCAGATCCAAAGATTTACCAACAGAGATGAAATAGACAAACCCCCTTACAACACACCTCGCCAAAACTGGCTGTGGAAGACACAGTCTGAACAGAACAGCGCGCACCTATGGAGGGGTCAGGCTCCTTCCCACGCCTTCCCACAGAGCCGCCACACTGAGATGAGGAAGAAGACTCAAGGCTACAGTCAAGAAGCTCTCTCCCGTCAGGAGCATCTCAGAGAGGAAAACGTGGTTTCTTCAAGGGAGTCTTACTAGGTACACAAACCACGTAAGAGGCCCCATGCCCAGCTGTAGATGACCAACACAAAATATTTAATTTTTTTTTTCCTTTTGGAGTTGTTTGTTTGCTTGTTTTTTCCTCTTATTACTTTGTTTGGGCTTTAGGCTTTTTATTTTTATATTTATTTTTTTGTTTGTTTTTGCCTTACTTGTCTTTTGCTTGTATGCTATGGTTTTCAAATTGGGGTTTTGGGGTGGGGGCTTTACATGTGCGTGTGAATGTGTGTGCGTGTGTGTGTGTGTGTGTGTGTGTGTGTGCATGTGTTTCTCCTTTTTCTTTTTTCTTTTTATTTGTTAGTTCATCCATTTTGTTTTATATTTAATTTGGCTTTTTTCTATTTGTTCTCTTCTCTCTCTCTCTCTCTCTCTCTCTCTCTCTCTCTCTCTCTCTCTCTCTCTTCTCTCTCTCTCTCTCTCAGAAGAGGATGGGGAGAACCCAAGAGGGGAAGAAGGAGGGGAAGTGGTGATCAGAATATATTGTATGGAATTACTTTCTTTTTGAAAAATTTTTTCAAATATTCGTTTTTTCAATTATTTATTTATTTTATGGTTGTGAGTAAACTATAACTGTCTTCACACACACCAGAAGAAGGCATCAGATCCCATTGCAGATGGTTGTGAGCCACCATGTGGTTGCTGGGAATTGAACTCAGGACCTCTGGAAGAGCAGTTAGTGCTCCTAACCACTGAACCATCTCTCCAGTCTGGAAATTACTTTCAATTAAGAACAAAAAAATATATAAAAAAATAAAAATTAAAAACTTTAAAAAAAGAACAAAAATAAAAAACCTTCCCCGCAAAGTCCTCCTGAGGAGAAAACCAAACTTCACCTGTAGGCTACTGACCAGAGCCAGCTTTTGAACAAGAGTGAAGCAGCCTTCTAGGGACAGGGCTTACAAGTGACTGTTGGTGGCAGGAAGCAAGACAAGCTCCTGTTTGCCTCTCCCACTCAGCACAGTACCTCCATCTTCCTAGCGAGCCCAGGAAACCAGTGCTAGATTATTACCCCACTTCACGGGTGAGAAACACTACCACAGAGGGTGAGAGACTTGGCCAAGGTCGGGCCATAAGCTCAAAATGATGCCAGCACTGTAATGCTTTTAAATATTTTAATGTGTGTGCGTGTGTGCATATGTGTGTGCGTGTGCGTGTGTGTGTGTGCAAGTGCATGCACAGGTGCCTTAGGAAATCAGAAAAAGGCTTAAGAGTCCCTGGTCAGAAAAGGGCATCCCATCCCCTGCGGCTGAAGCTCAAGGCAGCTGTGAGCTGCCCGGCATGGAGGCTGGACACCAGACTCCAGTCCTCTGCAACGGCAGCAGGAACTCTTAAACAGTGGGCCATCTCTCCAGCCCCAGAACCTTACTTCTTGACATTCCTAGTTTCAACCCAGCACAGACAGAAGACAAGCTTTTTACTCATCCCAGGAAGCACCGAAGCGAGCCTGCCTCTCCTTCCCTCCCTCCAAGAAAAGATGGGGTGCCACCCACACCTGAAATGGAGACCTCGGCACCAACTCAGCGGTTACCTTGAGTCTCCTTGCAGTATTGGAGATGAAGAAGCAGCCGATCTGGAGGGAACTGTAGGTGCTCCTGAGGAACAGAGACTCAAAGAGCCAGGTGCTCCTCTCCCTTCTTTCCTGCTTGACCATTTTTTCTATTTCTCCCACTTTTTCCATAGGGGAGCGGGATGTGCTGGTGAACAGCCCACTGAATAAGGAAGTCAGAAGACAACTAATCTGTTCTTCCCTTCTACAGGGATTGAACTCGGCTCACTGGGCTTGGCAGGCACACTGCCCTCCTGGGTCACCTCACTTCCCTCCTCCCATCTTTTTTTTTCCCAATTCTAGGGACTGAACCTACAACCTCATGAGTGTTTTCTCTTTATAGAGCTACCTGCGGGTCAGGCTGTGCAGCACAGGCTGTGTGAGTCCGGGAGGAATCACCTGCAAACACCCACTTATACAGAGACTGTCTGTAGAGCTTCCCAGATGTTACCTTCTGGTCCCCAGAAAACTCATGGTGCTGAGGCCCATCAACACGGGTGACCTTTGGCGCAAAGATTCTCATCCCACAGGAAGCCACGGGGTTTTGTAAGGCTGGAAGGTGGAGGTAGGCACCCCATACAGAGGGTCCGGGTGGGAGGCTTGTGCTCTGCTCAGACGGGTGTAGAGCCTGCCGTCATTTCAAACAAGTCCCTGGTCCTCCCCTCTGGCTGTGGAGCCTGTCCTCTGTGTCCAGCCTGAACCCTCCACTGCCCATAGCCAGTCCTCCGTGGACTCCTGGTTTGCTCTTAACAAACAGAATGAGTGGAAGAGACAGGGAGTTACAGGCACCTAACCCCTTCTTGAGTTCTCTTTGTACCGTGGCCCTGGACGAAGACATTCCATGCACGAGGATGCTGCACACCAATGACGATGTGGAGGGGATGGACACGTCACACGGTAGAGGTGAGATCTGTGCTCGCACTGGGGAAATGCCAAGCGGAATGTGCTTTACCAGCCTCCTGCCCCAAAACACGTGACTTCCGGAGACACCATAATGACTTCCGGAGACGCCATAGTGACTTCCAGAGACACCATAGGCCCCGAGGAGGACAGCAAACAGCAGATGATAAAGAACAACAGCAAACAAAACAAAACCATCACCACCACCACCACCACCACCACCACCACCACCACCACCACAGCAGCGCCTCACTCAGCTCTGCTGATGTCTCTCTTGGAAGAGCATCCAGGTCATGGAGGATGACCAACGCGCTCTGCTCTGACCCCGGAGGCAAAGTGCAGCCACAGTCACAGAAGAGATGCTGTCTCCAGGGCCAGGATCGCTCCAGTGAGCCAAGGCCGTAAGCCAATAGGAGAGGGAAAGAGAGGAAGAAGAAGAGAAGAGAGAGATGACTTGGGAAGAAAGATGAAAGGGGGAGGGAGGGTGGGAGGCAGGAATCTCTCATCACTGCTCTGAGCTATAGGGCCTAAGAACCTAGATGCACTGCCAGCAGGAGACCCTGGGGCAGAAGGCTTCCAGGCCAAGATGGCGGCAGAACTGTGTGCATTTCAACTGGGTGGGCATTGCACTGCCTGGGAGGTTACAGACCAAGTCTGCAAGACGGTTATCCAGGTATGCATGTGTGTGTGTGTGTGTGTGTGTGTGTGTGTGTGTGTGTGTGTGTGTGTGTTGCGTGTGTGTATTTGGCAAAAGGAAAACCTCAGGCATTGTTCACCTTGAGTGGCTTTTTTAAATAATTTTTTGAGATTATAATATAATGATATCACTTCCCCTGTCCCTTTCCTCCCTCCAGTTCCTCCTACAGATCCTCCCCCTTATTATTACCTTCTCTCATATTCAAGGCAGTTTTGTCTCTAATTGTTGTTACATATGTGTGTATGTGTATGAATGTGCATGTGTGTGTGTATTTGTATATGTGTGTGTTAGTGTGTGCATGTGTGTATTTGTGTGTTATGTGTATGTGCTTGTGTATATGTGTGTGTGAATATGTGTGTATATGTATGTCAGCAAATGTGTTTGTTTGAGTGTGTATGTGTATGAGTGTGCATGTGTGTGTTTGAGTGTGTATATGTGTATATGTATGTTAGTGTGTGCATGTGTGCATTTGAGTGAGTATATGTGTAAGTGTGCATGTGTCCACTTGAGTATATATGTTTTTGCGTATATGTGTGTGAGTGTGTTTGTGTGTGAGTATGTGTGTGTATACATGTGTCTTAGTGTATGTTAGTATGTGTGGGTATGTTTGAGTGTGTGTGTATGCATGTGTGGGTGATAGCGCGCATGCACATATGTGTGTGTATGCTTTCTAAATGTATAACTACAACCTGCTCAGTCTATATATGATTACTTGTATGTATGTTTTCAGAGCATATGTGTGTTAGTATGTGCATGTGTGCATTTGAGTGTGTATGTGAGGGTGTGTGTGAGTGCACATGTGTCCATTTAAGTATGTATTTATGTGTATGTGTGTGAGTATGTGTGTATATGTGTGTCTTAGTTTGTGTTAGTATGTGTGGGTGTTTTGAGTATGTGTATTTGTATATGCATGTATGTGTGTGATAGTGTTTTCATGTGTGTGTGTGTGTGTGTGTGTTTTCTGAACTACAACCTACTCAGTCCCATATATGTTTACTTGTATGCATATTTTCAGAGCTATTTGGTATGGGAGAACCCGTCGTCACACCCTCCCGGCGGAAGACTATGTCTCCTCCTCTCAGCCTTCCTTAGTTGCTTCTAGTCCTTTGTGTGGGGCTGAGGCACCAGGCTTTCCCCAACCCACATGACCATGTCTAGTGGTGTTCTCCTTGTTCAGGTCATGTTTAGACAGCCGTGTTAGTGAGACTTCAGGGGTTTAGCATCTGGCATCCCCAGGAGACACGCTGTCCTGTTAGTTCTAGCGAACTCCCTGATACTCGGGCTCTCACCATCTTTCCACCCATACTTTTCTGCAAGTATCCCCGAGACTTACAAGCAGGAGTTCTGTTGCAGATGTAGCCATTGGGCCTGGGCTCCACAACTCTGTATTTTGATTGGTTGTGAGCTTCTGGAATGGTGTCTGTATGTGGCAGAGAGAAGTTTTCCTTGATGAGGGGTGAGAGCTATGCTTATAGGGTAAAATAAAAGTCACCTTGTGTTTTGAGACAGGTCTCTTACTGGCCTGCAGCTCGCCAAGAAGGCTGTGCTAGCTACCCAGCCAGGATCCTCTTGCCCTGGATCCTCGTGCTAGGAGTGCTCACAGGTGTGTGCCAGCAGACCCAGCCTAGAATTCTTTTTAAACGTTAATTCTTTAAAGACTGGCGAGACTGTGAAGGCCTTGGTTCTCTGTTCCACATTGGTAAGCATATAAAACAATCCAGCCATTTTGGAAGCAGCTGGTGGGTCCTGGAAATGCAGCCGTGGAATGTGGTGGTTACGTGGAGCGTAACCATGGGTGTAACCACGTGGAGCCCCTGAAAGTTATTGAATGTGCAAACTTTAAAGCGTTCGTTTACATTAAACTACCTGTGCTCTGTTTTTTAAAAATCAGTAAGACTGAATTGATATCCTAAGAAATCAAAGGGAGGCTATCACCTGGGTGAGGACAGAGACCTGCCTAGGGTCATCTCTGTAGCACGGCCTTGAGGCTGTGGGGCTGCTGGGATGGGGACAGTGGACCTTTTTGGTAGGTGGGCCTAACAGGAAGTGAGTTCACTCAGGGGTCTAGCCTTGGGGACATTGGCTCCCGCTCCCGCTTCTGAGATATACGATGACATCTCAGAGACAAACCAATGAAGCTGAGTGACCAAGACTGGGCTCTCTGAAAACCACCAACCACACAAACCTTTCCTGCTTTTCAAGTGTTTGCGTCAAGTGTTTTGTCACAGCAGCGTAATGCTGACCAACACACCTGCTTCTTCTACGATTTATTGCTGGGTACTGACATCCAACGGCGATTTCATTCTGTAACGGTTCTATGTTGGGTCAGAAACCTGACACAGGGCAAGAATCTTCTGGAAAGTTATTCAATCACATGCCTGGCTCCTGGGCTGGGGCCCATGGACAGGACCCAGCTGGGTCTGGGTGCCCAAAGGCCTGCCCAGGAACAACTCTGGCTCCTGTTTCTTTTGGCATGGTGACCAACCCCAGACTGCTCAAGTGTCCAGGCAGAAGCCCCGTGGCCACTTACCCACAATGCAGCTGGCCGGCCTCACTCTGCCAGGCTCAGCCTTCCTCGCAGTAAAGCCCTTGCCTTCTGATTCCTCTTTTCTCTGTAGTGGGACCTTTATTACCACGATGAATTTAGATTAACTAATATTTCCTGTCTTGTGCAGGGGCCGCTAAAGTGTGAACATAAAGATGAAAGGTAGGGGCTGGAGAGATGGCTCAGTGGTTAAGAGCGCCGACTGTTCTTCCAAAGGTGCTGAGTTCAAATCCCAGTAACCACATGGTGGCTCACGACCATCCATAAGGAGATCTGATGCCCTCTTCTTGACTTCTGGAGTGTCTGAAGACAGCTATAGTGTACTTACATATGATAAATAAATAAATAAATAAATAAATAAATAAATAAATATTTTTAAAAAAGATGAAAGGTATTGCTTTGTACATAAGAAAAAAGAAGCTCAGAGAAGTTAAGCCCCTTGCCTGAGGTCACACAGCTGGAATGGGTGGAGCTAGGATTTTTACCTACTGGTCTGCTTCCTCTGTCAGGTTCTGGTTCTCTTAGTTGCTGCCTTTCTTTCCAGATAATCACTCACTCTGGGACCCTCTAGGCTCTCAACCCCCCTCTCCTTCCTCTTGCTCCCTGCCCCCCTCCTTCCTTCCCTCTCTCCTCTTTCCTTTCCTGCGGAGAGATCCTAGCCTGGTCCTGAGCAGGTCAGCGTCCTTGGAGCAGACAACGCCTATTTCACTGACTCTGGTTTCTGGAGGAGCCCTGCACCCAGAGCCTTTAAAATTTATTTATCTAATTAAAAAAGAAAAACCTCTCAGCAGCCAACACGCTGGAGAGTTCATATTTAACCAATAACCCATCAGGCAGGCTGCGGAGGTCAGGAGCATCTAGCCAGGGCCTCGAGGGGCGGGGCGACCAGAGCCTGAGTCCTCCGAGCTGCTGTGTCGTCGAGCAGTGGGAACCTGGGGCAGCGGCAGCGGCAGCCTCCGCAGCCAGCTGCGTTTCCGGCCAATGAACATGCTGCTCAACGTCTCTTTTTTAATTAAGTCTATCTCAGGCGGCCGGAGCACGTGGGCAAACTTCTGTCTACTTCACCGCGAAGCCCGAGCATATCCCCATTCCCGTTCTAAGAATAGACTTGGGAGATGGGGGGGAGGGAGGAGGCTGGAATCTAAAAATGATTTTGAAGCCCAGAGCAAAACAACCCAGCCCCGAGAAGGGAGAAAATGCTGCATGCAAAAGTGTACACACACACACACACACACACACACACACGGAGGGGGGGGCTGTCTGCTGCCATCCAGGCGGGACTGGCAGTCAGGTCTGGCAGCCTGCCCAAGTGTCTGGCAGGGATGGGGTGGCGGGTGGCACTGTTCATGCCAGGAGCAGCAGCTGGGGATCCCGGGGGAGTCGGGACTGTCTTCTGGGCTGATTGGTTTCCCTAGACAACAGAGGTGAGTCATGGGGTTGTGGGCCGGACTCAGGGGTGCCTGACAGCCCCAGATGTAGCTTAAAGTTCCAAGGACTCAGAAGTCTAAACGCTTCTCCTAAAACTGGGTTGAGGCTCAGACACCAGGAGATCCCACCCCGCTAGGATATGGAGAGGGCGAAGAGAGAGCGGCGCTGTTCAGGGACACCAGGAGCAACTGATGACACTCTTGGCTGCTGATAGCATTTCAGCACTGAGGAAATGAGCGCTTGTCCCGTCTCAGGAAGCCCGGGCGTTTTCTCTCAGCACCACACAGCAGGTGCAGTCAGTGAGCCTGTAACCCCAGCAGCAGGAGGCGGGGCAAGAGGGTTAGAGGCCCAAGGTCACACTCAGCCACGCTCAAGGCCAGCCTGGTTACATGCGACCAGCTTTGAGGCCACTTTAGACTATATGAGACCCTGTCTCCAAGAACAAAATTGGGTGAAAATCAGACTCATGCGCCTGGAACCCTTAACACTCTGGAAGTTGAGGGAGGAGGATCAGAATTTTAAGGTAATCCTCAGCTACATGTCAAGTTTGTGGCCAGTCTGGGCTACAAGAAGTCCTCTTCAACCAAACATACATACATATATGTACATATGTATACACACACATACAACATTTCAAAAGCAATCCGAATTAATCTCGAGGCTGCTGTTTTCTGCAAGTTCGCCCTGCCGGGCACTGCGCTCCATATTTCCTTTGAATCTTTTGTCTCAGCCTCACAGTGTATCTTGTGTTCTTACTCTACTATGAGGAAACTGAGTCCTGGGGTTTGTGGAGACTCAAGTTCACACTCGGCCTGAGGTACACCTAGTTCTGGAGCACTAGCAGGCCACCCTCAAAGCCTGTGATGGCTAATCTTGGTTATCAACTTGACCGCATCTGGAGCTAACCCCAAGCATGCCTGGCTGGGGGGGGGGAGATTTTTAAAATCGGATTATTTGAAGGAAGACCTATCCCAATCTGGTCACACCTCCTGGTGGCCACCCACAGAGGAGGTCACTGAAGACAGAAACTTTGACTTTTGTCCGGCTCGCGCCCCACCCCCACTCTTTGCAAGTCCATTGGTCCTGTCGCTGCAGCCAACACTAAACTCAGTCTCTCCAGGATTCCACAGAAATCAGGATGCTCTTCAATAATCCTCCTGACTCCTCAACCAGGCTGGAACGGCCGGAGACACCCAACCTCGTGGGCCAAATGGCTACAGGATCCTCAGTTTTTGTGTTGGGAGACGGCCATGTTGGGTTACACACCGCCCATATCTCAGTCAATAAATTCTCTTTATCCATTCTATTCGGAGCCTCACTCCTCGGTGCCTTTGCCTGCACACAGGACTACAAACAAGCTGGTATGAGCCCCTTGGGACGCTCAGGTGTGGCACCAAGTCACCACATGCCCCATAGACAAAAGTTCCCCCTCTCACGCCCCCCTATTGCCCAGAGAGCAGCTCTGGGCGTCAGGTCCAGCATCATTCCCAGAATCCTCCAGAGTCCTGAGTGCAAGCCTGGGCAGCACCGCCCATGCTGTCTGTGTCTCATTTTCCCAATGGCAGCTTCTCCTGCAAGGTAGAGATACAGACTTCGAATTTTGCAAATACCTGTGGTGGAGCCATGCCTCGTCCAGGATTTGCTTTGGAATAATCGAGAATGCTGGTGGACAAGGTGCAGAGGAAGTGATGTCAGCCACAGGAGGAAACCTTGAAGAGTTAATGTAGTCACAAAATAAGCGGAGATCTCCCTTCTGCACGGCATACTCTGCCTCATACATTCTCCATACATTATATTATATGATACAGGCTATGTTTTGCAATTACCCTGGGGGTGTTGGGGGCGGAACCCTTCATGTCTCTACTATGACTGGTCTCTGCTAGTGCTGGAGCCCCAGCACTCCTAAAACTTCCTCTAGCTACACAAAAATGTTTTTTAAACTGTCATAAAGCAAAGGTTTGTGAGAAATACCACAGGGGACAGTGGCTGCGACCACATGTGTAAAATGCATCTGACAGGTTGGGGCATGACCTAGGCTTGCAGAGGAATCAGGTCAGGACCCTGCCTGCCCCTCCTCAGCACACCGTGTGACCCTGGTATGTCTGCTGTGATCCCTGTGGGACTTCTAGAGCAGGGTGGGGAAAGGAAGTACACACCCGCCCTTCTGTCTCCTTTCAGTGATTTCAAAGAGCATTCCGGCCCACATGCTTCCTACCTCACATTCCAAACACATGAGGAAAAGCAGGCCTAGAGCCTGTGACATCCGTCACAGGCCAGCCTGCTGATCTCTCTATGGGGAGGTCTCAGTTCTGCTTGTCTACACAGAGTCTAGCACCCAGGAGGGTGACCTGACTCGGAGAACCTCTCAGAATGTGCACTTGCTGGTCTCTCAGCAGCACTAGAGTCAAGGGCTCCCTCAGCCACACCCAGCTTCTTACATTCCTGCTGCCTGTACAAACTCTTAGCCACTGAACCATCTCCCAGGGCCTGCAAAATAGACTTCATGTTAAAATTTAGATATATTAAAGTCAAATATAACCCTTGGGGGTCTTGAGAGTTTGTTTGTATTGTTTTGTTTTAATAGAGACAAGGCCCCAGTAAATAACCCAAGCTATCCTTAAAATTGCTAACTTCCAACCTCTGTTTCCCTAGTACTGGGGTTGTAGATGTCCGCCGCCACACCCAGCTCTGAAACATACGTTTAATTTTTTTTTTAATATGTTGCTTGCAGAGATCTTCTTTCTGTGAGACACAATCTCACAGCAGACTTCCTGGTCCTCTGGCTCTTCCAATATCTCTGTCCCTGGGCTGTAAGTACAGGCGTTGGGCTATAGATGGATCCATTGGCGCTGGTCGTATAACACAATCAACTCGTCTAACAATCAACTCGTCTGTGCATTTTGACCAGTTATATCTCTCTGTCATGGTCACTGTTGCAAAGAGAAGTTTCTTTGATCAGGGGTGAGAGTTATGTGTAAGTTTTAGAATGTGGTTAGAAATGACGCTGGTTTAGTAACATGTCAGGCAGTTGGTAGTAGACGCTCTAAGATCCATGACCTCACTAGCCCATAGGCAGCTGCCTAAGGCTCCAGCAGTATGCGTGCTTTCCCTCCTGGTAGATGAGTTATTACCAAGATACGAGCACCTTCACCTCTAAGGATATCTTCCCTTGGTGCATGTGATGGTTTGTATAGGCCTGGCCCAAGGAGTGGCACTATTAGGAGGTGTGGCCTGGTTGGAGTAGGTGTATCACCATGGGCGTGGGCTTAAGACCCTCATCCTAGCTGCCTGGAAGTCAGTCTTCCACTAGCAACCTTTAGATGAAGATATAGAACTCTCAGCTCCTCCTGTACCATGCCTGCCTGTCTAGATGCTGCCATGCTCCTGCCTAGGTGATAATGGACTGAACCTCTGAACCAGTAAGCCAGCCCCAATTAAATGTCCTTGATAAGACTTGCTTTGGTCATGGTGTCTGTTCACAGCAGTAAAACCCTAAGTAAGACACTGTGCAGGACTAGTTGTCATGGCTGGGCAGGACCATTAGCTGCTTCCCTCCCTTGGAAGCTTGCATGGCACCTCTGGTACTGTAAAAGCTGGTCCTCGGGGAGGCGTCTTTCAGGTAATATCCAGCCTGTATCTTCCTCAGAGTCCAGGATCTGAAATGCGGCAACAGCAGTAGCCTATGTGACTTGGGGGATTTCTTGAGCTACCCTGACCAACAACTGGAAAGTAAGCTACTTATGCTTACTACTGTCTTTGTCTGTTGTTTGTTTTCATCTAGTAAAGCATAATTTTAAAAAACATTATTAGCCAGGCAGTGGTGGCACACGCCTTTAATCCCAGCACTTGGGAGGTAGAGGCAGGCAGATTTCTGAGTTCGAGGCCAGCCTGGTCTACAGAGTGAGTTCCAGGACAGCCAGATCTACACAGAGAAACCCTGTCTCAGGAAAAAAAAAAAACAATAGATAAATAAATAGCATTATTAAAGTGAATTCCACCTGCATTCCTTTTTTAAACATGGCCACTGGAAATGTTTGAATGAAAATGTGGAGCCAGGCAGTGGAGGGTACGCCTTTAATCCCAGCACTTGGGAGGCAAAGGCAGGCAGATTTCTGAGTTCAAGGCCAGCCCGGTCTACAGAGTGAGTTCCAGGACAGCCAGGGCTACACAGAGAAACCCTGTCTGGAAAAAAACAAGGAAAAAGACAAAAGAAAAAAGAAAGAAAATGTGTCTAGGGACATTTTATAGACAAGGACACCGAGAGCACAGAGGACAGGAAGATCAGGACAGGAGCAGCTCCAGGGGTCACTTTGCACAGTTCCTAGGTCTGTGCGGAGAGCTTCCAATTGCTGGTCATGGTGCGGTGCACTGGAACATTGCATCCCTGGAGGAGCCTGCAGTTCAGGCCCCGCCCCTTCCTCAAGCACCACCCCTTTCCCCACAGCCCCGCCCCTTCTCACAGCCCCACCCTTTTCTCTCACAGCCTCACCCCTTTCCCCCACAGCCTCTGGCCCAGGGTTCTGCTGCTGAGAAGGGGACTTTCTGCAGGGCCGTGTGCACTTTTCCTTGCCCTGCAATCTGCCCGAACTGCTCTTTGTATATTCTAGAACACTCCATCCACCTTCTAGTAGATTCCGCATTCTTTCCTTGGGCAAAGCAGTCTAATTAGGAAGAGTCTACAATGGGTGGAAATATTATTAAGGCACTTAGAGGTTCTTAACACCTTCCATGAGCACACTGTCGCCTGTCGCGCCTAATCACCTTACTGCCATTAGAGCTGCATTAGCAGCCAGCCCGAGATTTTTGCATTGTGAAATATCAGAATATTGAGGAAATTCGTAGAATACAGAGCTGAGAGTCACAGCTACATAGTCAGCTCTACCACTTTTACCGACAAACACTAGTGTCCACCATCCCCACACCCTAGCGGTAGACGTTCAAGTTGTTTTCCAAGCCTGACCTTTCAGATGGGTTTCTAGAACACTGGCCCAGGTGTCTGAACTTGTAGATGTGGTCCTTTCCATTTGCATGCTGGGTAACGGGCAGGGCAGCGATGTCGTCATGGGTTGCGGACGGTGGCGTGCAGGTAGATGCACAACACAGAAGATGAGAGGGACAGGAAGAGACCCTGTCTGCTTGGACCAGAGCAGAAGCCATCCCCGAAGTGTGGTCTTCTCAAGGTCTTCTGTCAGCTTCACAGAAGCTAGAATCACTTGAGAGACAGGCCTCTGCTTCTGCCCTGCCGGAGATGATTTTGTTTCATTGTGCGGGGAAGTCCTGCCCACTATGGGTGGCGCCATTCCCTAGCGGGGATCCAGGACTGTTAAACAGAGAAGGGGAATTGGGTAGCAGGGGTTTGTGTTCTTTGTTCTCTGCTTCCTGACTCTGGGTGTGTTGTTACTTCAGCTTCAACTGCCTCGACTTCCCTCCGTGACTGGCTTTACCCTGGAACTGTGAGCCAGAATAAACCCGTGTTTCCTTGAGATGTTTTTGTCAGTGCATTTTGTCACAGCAATAGCACAGTAACTAACACAGGGTCCATGCTTCACGGTAGAGTAAGGAGGGGTCCAAATTGTCCCCTGTCCCCTGCCGTATTAACCACAACCATCTGGCTTGCATTCCCACAGGGGTGGAGGAGCAGAGAGGCCCCACTGAACTCCCCAAATCATAGACCAGGGCTGCATCTGGCCCACAGAGCTGGCTCTCCACACTTGATTTATTTTAACTTACTTTAAACTGGTTGCCAAAATTGAAATATCAGGACATTTCGCATATAAATCAGGATTCTGTCTTCTTTTGCATATCCAGAAGGCTGAGGAGCGCGGCTCACATCCCCGTGAAGGGCGCAGACAACCACTAAGGCCCCCACTGGAAGCCCTGCTCTGTGCTAACCAGCCCCACGAACTCGGACACGTGGGAGGTGGGCGTGGCATGGCGCGAGAATGTGGAAGCCTGGGTTTGACATTGGGAGCTTTGCTTAATTGATCCTGTGCCTTATTCGCTGGCGCAGGTCTCTCCCAGAGCTTGCTGACGTGGCCAATCTCACTGGTCAGCCTGCTTAGGGGATCCCCTATCTTCACCCTCCAAGGCTGAAATTGCAAGTGGGATACCACACTCACCCTGTATTTCTGTAGGTTTTGGTGGTCTGAACTCTGGTCCTCACAAACGGTTTAACTACAGGGCCGTTATCCCTTCCCCAAGCCAAGCATTGGACAGATGAGAACTGGAGCTCGGAGAGCACAGGAGAAACCTGCCCCAGACAGGAGTTAAGACCAGCCCCGACCCCACTCCCTGGCCTGGGCTCTAGAACCTCAGTTAGAATCCTTAGTCTGCCGTTTCACGTGATCTGAACATGTCCTTGGAAGCTGCAATTCCACCCGGCAGGAGACAGGCCCTGACTCAGACAGCCAAGTACCAGGCTCCCCCTAAGCGCCCCGCCCCTCCACCCTGCCAAATGCGCATGCTCCGGCCCTGAAAGATGACCATCTACCTGTGTTCACTGGCGTGGAAAGCTGTGATAGTTAAGTGGGGAAAAAAGCAATCCACTAACCAGCATTCGTAGTATGGTTCTATTTTTGCTTCAATATATATTTAAACACACAGAGAGAGATACCCGTGTGTGCAAAACTGCATAGAAATGAGCCTGGGATAAAAAAAAAAAAAAATACAGCAAAATGTTAAAAGTAGCATCGCTGGGCAGTGAGATTCTGGATTCTTTCCACCCTCTTTCTCCTTATAATTTTCTGTTTTGTCTATTTTTTGCCACGAGCATGTACTGCTTTTATATTTGGGGGCGGGTGGAGATTTTTTTAAAAAAAACAACAACTTAGCTATTTTCATTTTCAGAAATGTGCAATTCACTTTCCATACTTAGGACAATCCGTGGCTCTCTAGAGTCACAGGGTGCAGGCAAGGTCCCCGGACCTCTGCTGCTCTGCCCTTCCACAACTGATGGCCAGAGTTGTGGGGGACAGGGAGGAGCTGTGAGACGCTCCCCCATCTAAATAGGGTGACTGGGGGCGCGGAGCGGGCAAGGAGGGAGCAGATGGGCGGGTGGGAGGCGTAGGCCTGACTGTGGGGCCGAATGTGCCAAGCGGGCCTGAGGAGGAGGCTCGGGCTGGCGGTTCCTGCCTGTCCACAGAAGCGCACATTCTCTCTAAGCCCAGCAAGCTGGCTAAGACTGCTGGGGCAGGACAGCCACTGTCTTCTCGTGAAGCCATTCTCTTCAAGGATGAACTCTAGGACGTAGGTATCACATGCCCAAACAGCCATTCCAAACAGCAGTCTCAGAGCTTGTGTGGTCTGGGAACCCAGGGTGGTGTCGCTAGATGGCCCGAGCTCAGGGCTTCTTCTGACCTTGGTGCCGGACGGGCTGCAGCTATATGCAGACTACACGGAAGTTCAAAGTCTCTTAAAGGACCCAAGGTGGTCTCTTAACTGTAAGCCCATGTAAAAAATCAAAAAGTAGGTTACATCCTTCCAGTACAAGGTAAAATAGAGTAAGTATTTCCATCGCAAGAGAGGAAAGAGCGGAACAAAACAAAACCCAATGGAGCAAGTGCCACACCCTGCATCTCCCTGCCAGTGTCCTGGCGGGCGTGGACAGGACCCTCCCTACCTCACTGCAGTCACCTGTAGCTCAGTCAGTCTCCCTCGTGAGCCACCTCTGCCTCTCATTTGTAGCCTTCCACCGTGGATATCACATGGTCCCGGCGGCTCCAACATCTTAGGGTCCCTACTGTCACCTGAACTTCATCTTCACAGCCTTACACGGTGATCTCTTAGGCCCCCCTGCGGGGACTCCAGCCCTACATAGATGTCCTGGCCCCAGACACTTTCCAGAACCTTGGTGCAAGTTTCTATGATCCTTGATTTTTGTATGACTGTGAAACCAAGACTCGTGAGAAGTGCAAGACTCTGCTTTCTGCTTGAGATGAAGCTATGTCCCCTCTGATCATAGGTGCAACAATCCACCAGACCAAGGAAAACACTTCCATAGGTGCCATTCTGAAGCAGAATGGATAGAAGCACGATGTTTCTCTCCATGCAGAGTACAAGGTTTCCCCTTAATTGTACCTGTTTAAAAAAAAAAAAAACAACAAGCTGGGCAGTGGTGGCACATACCTTTAATCCCAGCACTTGGGAATCAGAGGCAGGCAGATTTCTGAGTTCGAAACCAGCCTGGTCTACAGAGTAAGTTCCAGGACAGCCAGGGCTAGAGAAACCCTGTCTTGAAAAAAAAAGAAAAAAAAAACCATAAAACAAAAAAACAGCAATAACAAAAAACAATTGTAGTGACCTCATCTGCACCCAGTCTGTCTGCCCTGTTAAAGA
The DNA here is from genome assembly GCF_947179515.1 of Apodemus sylvaticus. NCBI lineage: Eukaryota > Metazoa > Chordata > Mammalia > Rodentia > Muridae > Apodemus > Apodemus sylvaticus. The sequence goes on along the minus strand of NC_067476.1, from coordinate 159,039,119 downwards.
TTTTAATATCATTCATGCCCACTTCTTACAAAACAGCACATTCTTCAAATATCCCTGCTTTGAACTGTCACCGTTAGCCTCGGTAAACACAATGAGCCGTAGCCATGCTACAGCCTGAATGCGACGCTGTCTTCACATTTCCTCTGTCAAACAATCTAGCTCTTTATGTCTGAGCTCAGCCTCAATCAGATTTTCAGGATGTATCAGGAGGCAGCCACACTCTTCACCAGGACAGAAGCGAGTGGTCTTCATCCCAGATTCTGCGTTCTTGTCGCTCCCCACCCCCCCAACACCGAAACCTCCTAAGTACCTTCTCCTCTGCCCACAAATCTCTTGGCATTCCCATCTTCCAGGCTCCCACCAGAACAGCCATGTTGATATTTAATGGTGTGTCTGGTTGAACCTCCAAAATTTTCCACATTCCTCCTATAAGCCAAACCCAAAGCCCCATTGTAAACCAGCTGGTCAGGTTAGATGCAGCCACTGCCCCACTCCTGGAAGCAAGTTTCTGAATCGGTTACTTTTCTCATAAGAGTGACCACCAGAAACCCACTTAAGGGAAGGGTTTTTGGTGTTTTGTTTGTTTGTTTGTTTTTTGTTTTTGGTTTTTTGTTTTGGTTTGGTTTTGGTTAATGGGTTTGAGCATGCAGTCCTCTATAGTGTGAATGACGTGGCAGAATTCACAGCCTCAAGAAGATGAAGCTAGATATGATCAGTGGAGCAGCTGGGACAGAAGTATTCCTGCTGCCATTTGCACCAGGGAGCCAGGCTGCGCCACAGCCTCTGTGCACCGCCCGCCAGGAGAGAGTGATCTCCCAGCAGTGCTTTCACTTCTGAGCATGGAGTTGAGGTCTCACCATCTCTCTGGAAGGGAACAGCTGGGAGCACACAGGGCAGATGATCAGTGGAGCTGCTGGGTCAGAGGTCTTCAGACTGCCATTTGCACCAGGGAGCCAGGGGGCTTCACAGCCTTCTGTGCACAGACCCTGACAGAAGAGAGTTGGTCTCTCAGGAGTAAGGACACAGGCTTACAGGCCCACAGGAGGGACAAGCTCCCGCCAGAGACAGCAAGATCAACTAGCATGAAAGATAACCAGATGGCAAAAGGCAAGCACAAGAACCCTACCAACAGAAACCAAGGTTACTTGGTGACATCAGAACCCAGTTCTCCTACCACAGCAAGTCTCAGATACCCCAACACACTGGAAAATCAAGAGTTAGATTTAAAATCATATCTCATGATGCTGATAGAGGGCTTCAAGAAGGACTTAAATAACTCCCTTTAAAAAAAAAAATACAGGAGAAGCCAGGCGATGGTGGTGCACGTCTGTAATCCCAGCATTCTGGGAGGCAGAGGAAGGTGGATTTCTGAGTTCGAGGCCAGCCTGGTCTACAGAGTGAGCTCCAGGACAGCCAGGGCTATACAGAGAAACCCTGTCTCAAAAACAAAACAAAACAAAACAAATCAAAAACACCAAAAAAAAAAAAATACAGGAGAACATGGGTCAATAGGCAGAAGCCCTTAAAGAGGAAACACTAAAATCCCTCAAAGAATTACAAGAAAACACAAACAATCAAGTGAAAGAGCTGAACAAAACCATCCAGGATCTAAAAGTGGAAGTAGAAACAATGAAGAAATCACAAAGAGAGACAACTCTGGAGACATAAAACCTTGGAAAGAAATCAGGAGTCATAGATGCAAGCATCAACAACAGAATACAAGAGACAGAAGAATCTCAGGTACTGAAGATACCATAGAAAACATTGACTCAACAGTCAAAGAAAATGCAAAATGCAAAAAGCTTATAACCCAAAACATCCAGAAGATCCAGAACACAATGAGAAGACCAAACCTAAGGATAATAGGCATAGAAGAGAGTGAAGATTTACAACTTAAAGGACCAGTAAATATCTTAAACAAAATTATAGAGGAAAACTTCTCTAACCTAAAGAAAGAGATGCCGATGAGCATATAAGAATCCTACAGAACTCCAAACAGACTGGACCAGAACAGAAAGTCCTCCCAGCACATAATAATCAAAACACCAAATTCACTAAACAAAGAAAGAATATTAAAAGCAGTAAGGGAAAAAGGACAAGTAACTTATAAAGGCAGACCTATCAAAATTACACCAGACTTCTCACCAGAGACAATGAAAGCTAGAAGATCCTGGGCAGATCTCATACAGACCCTAAGAGAACACCAGACTACCATAACCAGCAAAACTCTCAATCATCATAGATGGAGAAACCAAGATATTCCATGATAGAACCAAATTTACACAATATCTTTCCACAAATCCAGCCCTACAAAGGATAATAGATGGAAAACACCAACACAAGGAGGGAATCTACACCCTAGAAAAAGCAAGAAAGTAATCTTCCAACGAACTCAAAAGATGGTAACCACACAAACGTAAAAATAACATCCAAAATAACAGGAAGCAACAATCACTATTCCTTAATATCTCTTAACATCAATGGGCTCAATTCCCCCAATAAAAAGACATAGACTAACAGAAATATTTCTCATGTAAATCTTCGATTTTATCAGAAAATGTTTGTAATTCCTCTTTTGACTAATTTAGTAATTTTTTATGTCTACCATTTTATCTGCATTATTTTCTATGATAACATTCAATTTTAACATGTTTTTCTATATATTTCTTCTATTTTATCAGAAATGTTTTCCATGTAAATCTCTGATTTTATCACAAAATGTTTTAAATTCCACCTTCAATTAATTTAGAAAGGTTTTTTTATATCTTCCATTTCATCTGAATAATTTTCCATGAATTAGTCAATTTTAATGTGTTTTTGTATATATTTCTTGAATTTTATCAGAAATATTTTCCATGCAAATCTTCAATGTTATCAGAAAATGTTTATAATTCCACTTTCACTCAACTTAGAATTATCTGTATGTCTACCATTTTATCTATATAATTTTCCATTTTAATCTTCAATTTTAACATTTTTTCTATATATTTCCTCAAGTTTTTCAGAAATGTTTTCCATGTAGATCTTCAACTTTATCAGAAAATGTTTATAATTCCACTTTCAATCAACTTAGGAATACTTTTATGCCTACCATTATTATATCTATATAAAATTTCCATGTTAATCTTCAATGTTAACATGTTTTTCATATTTTCTACTATTTTATTAGAAATACTTTTCACGTGAATCTTCAATTCTATCATAAAATGTTTCTACTTCCTTTTTCAATTCATTTAACAATGTTTTTATGTCTACCATTTTACTCTTTAATTTTCCATGAAAATTGTCAATTTTAAAATATTTTTCTATATATCGCTCCTATTATTTCTGATAAATATTATATCAGAAATATTTTCCATGTAAATCTTCAACTTTATCATAAAATGTTTTTACTTTCTTTTTCAATAAAAGAATGTGCTTTTCAGAAGAAGAGGAAGAGGAAGAGGAGGAGGAGGAGGAGGAGGAGGAGGAGGAGGAGGAGGAGGAGGAGAAGAAGAAGAAGAAGAAGAAGAAGAAGAAGAAGAAGAAGAAGAAGAAGAAGAAGAAGAAGAAGAAGAAGAAGAGGAAGAGGAAGAGGAAGAGGAAGAGGAAGAGGAAGAGGAAGAGGAAGAGGAAGAGGAAGAGGAAGAGGAAGAGGAAGAGGAAGAAGAAGAAGAAGAAGAAGAAGAAGAAGAAGAAGAAGAAGAAGAAGAAGAAGAAGAAGAAGAAGAAGAAGAAGAAGAAGAAGAAGAAGAAGCTGGTGTTCCTCTATCTGGACAGACTGGGAAATGGTGTGCAGGAAACACTAATGTTCCACTCACTTTGGCATTTCACTTTGTATTCAGTCCAGGACTCCAGACCCCTGTCCAGTGCTACCCACATATCCAGCGTGAGAAGCATTCATCATCCGTGAAGTCTCTGGAAGCATCCTTGCAGACAACCCCGGAGCTGTGTCTCCTAGGTGGTTCCAAACGCAGCCAGGTTGACAGTGAGCATGGATGTCACAGGGTGTAAGGCAGAGTAGCCATTCCTACAAGTGACCACTAGCAAGACCATGTGACTCAGAAGTTCCTGGCAGTTAAATGGTGACTGAGAAAGGGTGGATGAGCAGGTGGGATAGACGGAGATGCCGCCTGAGTTAGAGAGGGGCCAGCTTAGAAGCCCACACTCTCTCAGCAGCTGTACAGAGTGTGCAACTGAGCTTCAGGCTCTGCTCAGAGAAAAGGGAGAACAATGCTTCTGTCCCAGTGACAAAGCTGAGGAGATGGACCACAGCTCCGGGCGGGACAGACACTAAGGCCCTGTCTCATGCTGCTCAGACTCCTCTCCACTGTGGTCAGGTGACCTGGGACTTGCTACTCAGCAGATGAATCCAGCAACACTAGGGATGACCACACACTGTATGTCAGTGAGATCCTGCCTGCTGCACACATCCCCACCATGCCCTCCCTCAGTGGCCTTGGATAAGCCAACAATGACAGCAACATTTTACCAAGAACCCAGGACGCTGGAGATTGATTCTTTTCTGTCCTACAGTTCAATGTCAGGGAAGCCCAAAACCCCGGCACCATCTTGCTCTACCGGGCAGAAGAACCTTCATCATCTCGATCCCTGACCCTGACCTCCACTTAAAGAGCTCAAAGACCACGAGATCATGTTCTATACGCTGCAAAGCTCATGGTAATTTTTTATACAGCAGGAGATAGCTTATACAAACTTATACTTAAAGATTTATCTGACTTCTCTCTGCTGGGCAGGGCTACCAGAGCTGGCCAATCAGAACATGTGATGTCCAGTTGGATATAGGTTTCAGTTAACAAAGAACTGTTTTCAATATAAAAATTCCCCATATGATATTTGGCACATGCTTATACAAATACATTACTCATTGCTTAACTGAAAGTCAAATATAACTTAGTGTCTGGTATTTAATAACTTCACCACTAAACCTTGTGATAAAGATGTCCACAGATTAGAAAGCTGAATATGTGCTATTTCTGCCCACATAGTCTTGTGAGTACTTCCAGGGACCCTAAAGATAACTGTATAGTTAGTTACACTTTGGGAAAGTATGCCATGCCTGTATCTTTGTGTGGATAATTCCCTGCATGTTGGGTCTCCAGTACTCCCAACAGAGGGATGAAGCCACTGCCCACCCAACCCTCTTCCGTCCTCTGAGAATAAGCCAGCCACAGCCACATGACTGCTGGAGACCCCCAGCTCCAGCTCTGGGTGAGTAAGATACAGTTGCCCATCCCGGGCATAGGATTCAGCAGACGACAGGGAGGGAGAGAAGGAAAGAAAAGAACAGGAGGCAGGAAGGACAGAAAAAGAGGGAGAAGGAGAAAGAGGCCAGCATATCCTTCTGTTTCTCTCAGGGCATCATGGGAACTGCACACATCTAGGCTGGGAGATGAGCAGACACTTCCTGGAGAAAGCAATGGATAAACTGATGCCTTCTTACTTGGGAGGGCACAGATATACCAGACAGTCCCATCCACGTGGTTCTTAGACCGCGTCGATCCCAAGAATTAGGAGAATGGATATTACCGGATGATGTTCACTTAGAGAAGACAAAGTCTGGGCCAGACACTAAAGACGTGGTCGACCGGTGAGACAGTGAGCATGGATCCCTGAGGGCAAGAGCCTTTCAGCAAGACCCCAAAGCCACACAAGCACCGAGGACTCAAACCCACAGGCTATGCCTGGATACTTGCTGGGTGGCAGTGGTAGCAAGGATAACGAGAGGTCTTTGCTGCACCTATGGCCCGACTTGCAATTGTACAAAGTTTAAGAACCAGAAAACTACAGGGTGTGGGGCGCGTGCCTTGGGCACCAACACTCCTGAGGCAGGCAGATTTCTGCGAGTTTCCAGGCGAGCCAGGGCACCATGGGGCCCTATGAGGAGGAGATGGGGACAGTGCTCATTGGGAGACACTGTGGGACCTCCAAACAGAGGAGTCGGGACTGTGTGTCTGAGCTGCAAATGTGGACGTGGGGTACAGAGAAGTTCTCGGGGACTCCATCCACCACCATCAGTAGGCTCAGTCCTGGAGGTTGGACCAGGTCTTGCTCACTATGCCAGCTTTGGAGATGGGTGTGACTTACGCTTGGCCGATCAGAACACTTCTTCCCCACAGCTAGCGACTGGGTCAGGGATGGGTGTGTGAGTCCGTTCAGGCCAGTGCATGCTAGCCCTGACTCTGGGTCATAAACCGAACAGGGTATTTTCAGAGTCCCTTAGCCCACAAGGGGCACACAAAGATCCAGTGTGCCGGGGGCTTCATCCCTGAGCTGTGAGGGCGGTTCCAGTGGATGCTGAGCTACCCTAGCTCTTCATACCCATCTGTGGTAAGAAGACAGCCTCGCCTTACAGGAGTTCATCTGCATCACCAGTCTGTGTGTTCATGTCTCACAATCCAAGGACCACGGCTTCTCAGCCATGGCTTTCTTAGTCTGTCATGGCTCACCCCACAGACATTTGGTGAGAACGTGAGTGAGGGGTGAGGCTGGACCCTAATGTCAGAGGGCAGCAGCTGGGCTCTACTCCTTCCCTTAGTTAAATGGCCTTGGGTGACCAAGCTGGTGAGGTTGGTTCACATCTGGACTACAATGCAATTCTATTTCTTTCTTTTTTAAATGTATTCACCATTGCTCTCCTCAGAAACACCAGAAAAGGGCATCCGATCCCATTACAGATGTTTGTGGGCCACCATGTGGGTGCTGGGAATTGAACTCAGGACCTCTGGAAGAGCGGTCAGTGCTCCTAACCACTGAGCCGTTTCTCCAGCCCCAAAGCTATTCTAGTACCGTGTGTTATGTGCATGTGAATTGACAAGTGTCTTGGAACAGGAGGTGGGGATTGGAAGGGACAGAGGAATTGCAGGGTGTTGGACACATTGGTTCTGCATTTAAAATATTTGTTGGGTGTGTGTGTGTGTGTGTGTGTGTCCTCCTATGTGTATATACCACGTTGCACAACAGTCCAGTCAGAGGACATCCATCACGTAGGCCCTGGGGATCTAACTCGGGTCAGCAAGCTTAGCAGTAAGTACCTTTATTCACTTCCCCTATCTTTCCGGTCTTTTTTGGAACTGTGTGCGTGTGCATGTGTGCATGTGTGGTGTACATGTGTGTACCCATGGAAACACACACCAATGCGTGTGTGTGCCGAGGCCGAGGCCATCAAGTACCCTCTTTCCCGACTGCCCACTTTGCCCCCTGAGGTGAGATCTCTCAATGAAGTTGGAGCTGGGCTGGTGGCCAGGAAGCCCCAGGGATCGCATCTCTACCTTCCGCCCAACACTGGTGATACTGGCTCCCGTGGATGGTCCCAGGTCCTAATGTGGATGCTGCGGATCCTTATCCACACTTGTGCCAGGACACAAAGTGCTATTACCTGCTGAGCCATCTTCCCGTCTCTTGGGGTGTCCCCTTCTCTGGGCATAAGTTACCTCGGGTGTTCACTTGAAGGAAATCCACTCACGACTGCATGTGTGCTGCACCCTGTCCTGTATGGACGTTAGACTCAGACAGATAACTTCATAGCAGGTGACCTCACCACGGGAGGCTATTTTGAAATAAAAGCAACAGTGCGCATGCCAGCACGAGCAAAGCTTAGAACAGTTATGGAGAAGAGAGGAACTCCAAGCAGTGCTTACTGAACAAGCCTGCTTGGCTGAACTCTAGGCAGTGAAGTCAGCTACAGTGTCACGAGAGCAAACCAGTGGTTGCTGGGAGAGTCAGGTAACAGGAGAGCAGGGCCGTGGACAGAGCCCCAGGGACGCTGCTAAGGTGGAACCAGGGTATATAGACAGGTGGCAGAGTGGGAACAGAGGGGAAAGAAGGAGGAGTTAAGGGGACCCCAGATATGTGGACCTAGGGCCAGAGAAAGAGGGGGTGACTTAGTCACTGTCATAATGTTGTGATGACACACATAACCATGGAGATTCTCATAAAAGAAAGCACTTAATGGGGACTGGCTTAGTTTCAGTCCATTGTCATGGTGGTGAGTGGCACACAGGCAGGCATGGTGCTGGAGAAGGTAAGAGTTCCACATGCGCTTCCACAGGCAGCAGGAAGGGAGAGACTATGGGCCTGACTTGAGCTCTTGAATCCTCACATCCCACCTTCAGTAAAGACACTTCCTCCAACGAGGCCACACCCACTCCAACAGGGCCACACCCACTCCAACAGGGCCACACCTCCTAATCCTTCCCAAGTGGTGCCACTCCACAACTGCTAAGCAGACGCATATAAGAGCCTATGGAAGCTGTTTTTACTCAAACCACCACAGAGGACATCTTTAAACACAGACTTTATTTACTGCTCTCCTTTCTCTGCTTATTTGGAGACCTGTCACCTCACAGAGCCAAGGCCTTGGTGTGTTTTGAATGACTATTGTCCCCCAGTGCAGGGCATAGAACCACAAACTAGGACTCTGTACAGCAAATGCAAGCTCTCCACTCGTGTTTCTGTGGGGCACTGAGCCACGCTGCTCATTCTTACAGTGTTGGCCTGTGTGTGTTTCTGATTCCGGGTCACCTGAGGCAATCCAGGACACTGGGCAGGAGAAAGTGGGGAAGAAAATGAGGAGGTTAGAAAGTGCCCCAGCCTGCATCGCAGAGGCCCCTCAGATGTGCACCAGAGAACAGCAACGGGCACCGCTGAGCTCTCTGCATGTCATACTGCCTGCTCAGCCCGGAAATGCACCGCACAGGCCCTGAGAGTGCATGCGTTTGACAGGAATGGAAACTGAGGCCTTGTGGGTAAGAATTCAGGCGCCAACCTATCCCAGAGCCACATGCAGCCCTTCCCTCCAGTTAAACCTAAACTTCAGATAAACAAGGAACTGCCTTTGTCATACATCTGTGGGACACACTTGCATTGTATCCATGAATACTACAAAGCACTCACAACCTAAAACGCAGATGTTACAATGGCTCTTGTGTTTCATCACACAGCTCTAATCCCAGAGAACCAGTGATGAGGTAGGGAGACATTTTGGTTCTCACACTGAGAAGAGAGATTGGACACCAGGCTTTGACAGTCAGGAGAGTACCCACCCAGAGAGGAGCTTGTCCCCAGTATCAAGCACACCAAGGCTCACAGTCATCTCACAGGCCCTGGCAGCTAACGGGAATACTCCCAGCCTTGGGAGGTGGAGGCAGGGGGATCAGAATTTAAGGTCACCTTTGCCTGCATAGCAAGTTCCAGGCCAGCCAGACACATAATACTGTGTCTCAGAAAATAAATAAATAAAAAAGGAAGGAAGGGAGGGAGGGAGGGAGGGAGGGAGGGAGGGAGGGAGGGAGGGAGAGTTGAAGAAGGGAACAGAGGTGAAACAAAGAGGAAGAAGCAGAAGAAGAGATGGAGACCCGTGGTCAGGCAACTGGGAGCTGTGGTGGCTCACTTGTTAGTCACGACCGGAGCTCCCAGGTGAGGATAAAGTGTCTGAGCATGTTCAGAGATGCCATGCAGGATACACATGACAGACATATACCATACACGATACACCACACATACAAACACCATGAGATAATATACGACACCCAGACTGTGATGAAACAGACACCTTGACAACACAGAGACCCCAGGCACACATTGACACACACAGACCACAGCAACACACACCACATATTAAAAGCTCACACACACACCGCTAGCTCAGACAGTAAAGGCACATGCCTCCAAGCCTGACAGCCAGAGTTGGATCCCAGGCGTCACATGATGGAAAGAGAAAATACTCCCATAGGTTGTCCTTTGACCTGCACACATATGTCATGACAAGCACACACACACACACATACACACACTACATAAAAGTAATAACAGTCTAAAAGCTCACACACACCCAATGTAGGAAGACACAAATACAGGCACAATACACAACAAACATTCAGATGGCCCAGACACACAGTGTAAAACATGTCACATACAAAACATGAAAACAGAAAGGTACATTCAGAGGCATAACATACACAGCACATGTAACACATATACATATAACACATACACACATACAGAAAGAGCATGCAAACATAGCCCACACAATATATTACACACAAAAGATAGCACACATGGAACAACACACAGTACAAAATCACACAACATAACACAGACATATATGCACAGTACCAACAATACATAGCACATACATACAATAAATACCTGTATACTACACATATGGCATACTACTCAGTGTATACAGAACTCCCATTACATACATATCATATACACACAATGTCAACAATACATACACATATAACACATATACATACAAAAACATATATACCTACAAAAATCATGCTAATACACACACACACAGAATACAACATGAAAACATAGCACATTATGTAACCACATAAAAACATACAGAGATAGGCACAGCATACACACCATATACAATCACAGGCATACATATCCAAAAGCACATGCATATATCACTCACATACATAGAAAACACACATAGCTCACACCACATGTGCAGAAACAAGCATACCACATGACTTCAGGTATGCACATGTGTGTCTGGTGGTGGCATTCGTCAGGAAAGCATGTAAAATGACACTCGGGGTCTAAAAACAATTCAATAAATACCAGCAAGGCCAGAATTAGCTGTGGGATGGGTTTAGCGTGGAGATTGGGTACAGCTTGCTCTGAGCGTCCTGGTTTCCTTGGCGATGTTGGCCACACATTAGCTGTCTTGGGCCAAAAATAAAAGATTTGTGTGAGAGAAGCCACAGGACGTTGCTGTGGCCACTGCTGAAGCGTTTGCCATCTGCAAAGCATACCAGTCTCTCTGGGCACCGAGTGCAGGCATGAGGAACCCTTGGGTGCAGGGCTACGAATGCATGACCCAGCCCAGGTCTGCCAACACCCTGGGCAAGGACCCCTGCCTGAGGTGGTCTGTGGCAGGAGCAAGTCACTAAGCCACCTCACGCCTCAGAGGGTGGCCTTCTGTGCTTAGCCAAATGGGAAACTCACCCAGACGGAGGACACTGGGGGTGCGCACAGAGCAAGCTTCCGGAATGCAGAAGCCACTGTAGCCATGGTCAGCAAGCAGGCCCCTGATCAGTGCACAGATGCTGCAGGCCTAGGTGGTCGGCGCATAGATGCTGCAGGCCCACATGGAGACAACTGCCTGTGTGCGTGGTGGCCGTGTGCATGCTGAGGCAAAGTGAGGCCTGAGAGAGCCTGTGCCTGCCCACCTGTGTGCCTGTCCACCACACCTGTGTGCCTGCCCACCTGTGTGCCTGTCCACCACACCTGTGTGCCTGCCCACCTGTGTGCCTGTCCACCACACCTGTGTGCCTGCCCACCTGTGTGCCTGTCCACCTGTGTGCCTGCCCACCACACCTGTGTGCCTGTCCACCACACCTGTGTGCCTGCCCACCTGTGTGCCTGTCCACCACACCTGTGTGCCTGCCCACCTGTGTGCCTGTCCACCACACCTGTGTGCCTGCCCACCACACCTGTGTGCCTGTCCACCTGTGTGCCTGTCCACCTGTGTGCCTGCCCACCACACCTGTGTGCCTGTCCACCTGTGTGCCTGTCCACCTGTGTGCCTGCCCACCACACCTGTGTGCCTGCCCACCACACCTGTGTGCCTGTCCACCTGTGTGCCTGCCCACCACACCTGTGTGCCTGCCCACCACACCTGTGTGCCTGTCCACCTGTGTGCCTGCCCACCACACCTGTGTGCCTGTCCACCTGTGTGCCTGCCCACCACACCTGTGTGCCTGCCCACCACACCTGTGTGCCTGTCCACCACACCTATGTGCCTGCCCACCTGTGTGCCTGTCCACCACACCTGTGTGCCTGCCCACCTGCCACCACACCTGTGTGCCTGCCCACCACACCTGTGTGCCTGCCCACCTGCCACCACACCTGTGTGCCTGCCCACCTGCTACCACACCTGTGTGCCTGCCCACCTGCCCTCCACAACTGTGTGCCTGCCCACCACACCTGTATGCCTGCCCACCTGTCCACCACACCTGTGTGCCTGTCCACCACACCTGTGTGCCTGCCCACCTGCTACCACACCTGTGTGCCTGCCCACATGCCCACCACACCTGTGTGCCTGCCCACCTGCCCTCCACAACTGTGTGCCTGCCCACCACACCTGTGTGCCTGCCCACCTGCCCACCACACCTGTGTGCCTGCCCACATGCCCACCACACCTGTGTGCCTGCCCACCTGCCCTCCACAACTGTGTGCCTGCCCACCACACCTGTGTGCCTGCCCACATGCCACCACACCTGTGTGCCTGCCCACCTGCCCACCACACCTGTGTGCCTGCCCACCTGCCCACCACACCTGTGTGCCTGCCCACCACACCTGTGTGCCTGCCCACCTGCCCACCACACCTGTGTGCCTGCCCACATGCCCACCACACCTGTGTGCCTGCCCACCACACCTGTGTGCCTGCCCACATGCCCACCACACCTGTGCACCTGCCCACATGCCACCACACCTGTGTGCCTGCCCACATGCCACCACACCTGTGCACCTGCCCACCTGCCACCACACCTGTGTGCCTGCCCACCTGCCCACCACAACTGTGTCTGTTCCTCACAGCCCAGGCATCAGTCAGCCTGGCGCAGGGCTCAATGTGACACCGGTGCCCTACATGCACTCCTACAGCACCCATGGCAATGAAGAGACGCAGCTTCTAGCAGCTTCAGAAGCAGCATCTAACACCCTAGATGCCCACTAGAGTCTTCTGGAAGCTCTTTACATCCCAGGTCTAGGCTGCACCCTTAATCAACCAAGTAAGACTTTCTGCTACCAGCCCCTGGACACCATGTGCAGTGGGTAACCACATGTGACCTATTGGTCTAGCCTCAGAATGGGGTAAGCTTTCTTTAAAGGGCCAGAGAATAAAACCGTCTTAAGTTCTGTGTGCTGAAATGTCTTTATTACAATGTTCCCTTCTACCACCTAGAAACTAAAGCTGAAGTGGGGATGACAGACACGGGCTCCCCACCGACATGGGCTACACACACACACACACACACACATGGGCTCCCCACAGACATGGGCTCCCCACAGACACGGGTTCCCCACAGACACGGGCTACATATACGCACAGACAGACAGACACACACACACACATGGGCTACACACACACACACACACACTCCCCCCACACACAGGCTCCCACACACATCAGCTACACACACACACACACACACTCCCCATACACACAGGCTCCCACACACATCAGCTACACACACACACGGGCTCCCCACACACATCAGCTATACACACACACACACACACACACACACACACGGGCTCCCCACACACATCAACTACACACACACACACATACATGGGTTCCCCACAGACACGGGCTACATACACACACACAGAGACAGACAGACAGACAGACACACACACACACACACACACACATGGGCTCCCCACATACATCAGCTACACACACACACACACACACACACACACACGGGCTCCCCACACACACGAGCTCCCCACACACATCAGCTACACACACACAGACTTGCCCACGGGCCAGTCTCATGGGGGCGTTTACTCAAGTGAGATTCCCCCTTCACTGACTCGAGCTTGTGTCAAGTTGACATAAAACCAACCAGCACACCACGAAGACAAAACTCAGGGCGTGACTATGAGAGGATTCCCAGATGGCTGAAATGGGAGAACCCTGTCCTAAATGCAGACACCAGCACCTCATGGGCTGGCTCCCAGACAAAAGAGGATGTGAGCTGAGCCCCGCATTCTCTCCAGCCTGACTGTGGGTGCCTCAAGTCCCACAAGCTCCTACAGGGCTGACTGCACCCCAACAACACCCCAAGCACAGCCGCCCTCCTCTGAGTTGCTTTTTTACATATTTAGTAGCTAATCAGAGAGAGAGACTGCTCAGTGGCTGAGAGTACTACCTTGAACTGGGTGTGGGAGCCACACCTTAGATCCCAGCACTAGGGAGGCAGAGGCAGGTGGATCTCGGTGAGTTCCAGGACAGCCAGGGCTACACAATAGTGAGACCCTGTCTTGAAAAGAAAAAGGAAAAAAATTGGCTCCCAGCACCCATGACGGGTGCTTCACAACTGCCTGTAATTCTACTCATTTGTTTTGTTTTGTTTTTTTGTTTTTTTCGAGACAGGGTTTTTCTGTACAGCCCTGGCTGTCCTGGAACTCACTCTGTAGACCAGGCTGGCCTCGAACTCAGAAATCTGCCTGCCTCTGCCTCCCAAGCACTGGGATTAAAGGCGTGCGCCACCACCACCCGGCTGTAACTCTACTTCTGATTTCTGTAGGTACATACCACACACACACAAACAAAGGCACACACATATGAATATCATTTTAAAGAAAAGTAATCATTACACATACTGATGATAGCTTCTCTAAATCTAGAGGCATAAAATACAGCTCAGGAACAAACCTAGTTTGTCCGCTCAAGGAGACTGGTGAGCCACAGGAGCAGAGCTTACGCATAAGATCTCAAAGCCCAGCTGGGCAGTGGTGGCGCACGCCTGTGATCCCAGCACTCTGGGAGGCAGAGGCAGAGGCAGGTGGATTTCTGAGTTCGAGGTCAGCCTGGTCTACAGCGTGAGTTCCAGGACAGCCAGGGCTACACAGAGAAACCCTGTCTCAAAGATCTCAAAGCCTGCCCCTATGGTGACACACTTCCTCCAACAAGGCCACGCCTCCTAACAGTGCCACTCCCTAAGGCTAAGCAGCGAAACAGAGGAGTCTACAGGGCCATACCTATTCAAGCCACAACAGCTACCATCATTGCATGCTGCGTTCTGGTTCCAGATCTGCATTCTCTACTAACAGATCAGGGCATCCACACCTACTATGTGCGAATCCGAGCGCTTATCATTTTGCCGGTGCTTGCGCCATGACTCTGCCACACCAGCCACACACTCTGCCACTGGAGCGTGCGCCCAGCACCTACCATGTTTTAGTTGTTTGTTTGTTTGTTGTTGTTCGTTTTTTGGATTTGTTTTTTTTCCCGAGACAGGGTTTCTCTGTATAGCCCTGGCTGTCCTGAAACTCACTCTGTAGACCAGGCTGGCCTCGAACTCAGAAATCTGCCTACCTCTGCCTCCCAGAGTGCTTAGGATTACACACATGCGCCACCACCGCCCGGCCCCTCCATGTTTTAAATCAGGTGCTTGAGTTCAAATCCTGAGTTTGCTTCCCTGGGGTTGTCAGACCCACTTCACAGGGATCTGGGGAGGTCTAGAAGGAAGTGCAGGGGAAGGTATTAGGGCAGCACCTGGCACACAGTAGGAAGGCTCTCCGCCAGCTTTGTATAGCTGCGGCAGACTCCGGCAGACACTGGTGCAGTCCGGCATCAGTCTCTGTGGAAGCCACTGCCCTTTCCTCAGTCTCCTTCCCAAGTGTGAGGACTGAATCCGTCAGGAGCTTCAGATGCCCTTGGCCATGAACATGGAGACGTTGCATGGCTGTGTGTACTGACACATGTCGCTTCTACACAGAGAACTTCCTAGGAAGAACCTGGCATGCTGCATTCCATGAAGGGTGGTCTGTCCGTCTGTCCCTGCAATGCTCGGAAGACCCCCAGATTGGACCAAAAAAGCATCTCTGTTGGCTGCCCGTTGATGTCGGTGCCTTTCTTTTATAACTTCTGTGAGAGAAGACAGGGCTATGCGTATCCGAGGCAAGCGCTCAGACACGGAGCTACACCCCCAGCCCTCTTTTTATTTATTTTCCCTTAAATTTTATTTGCGACAGGATCTCACTAAATGGCCCGCATGGGCCTTGAACCTCTGATCCTCCTGCCTGCCCGCCATTGCAGCTGCAACCAGAGGCCTGCGCTGCCAGCCCAGACTTGAGACCACTCTCCTAAAGAAAGAGGGTGTTTCCTACCAGAGACACTTGCAGCCCTGCTGATCTCGGACGGCTGTCTCTCATCTCCCCACACAGGCTGCCCTGGTCACTTTTGGAACCTGGGGCCTCACCAAAAGGGACCTAGGCAAATGGTGCTGTAAATGTGGGCTGTGAGAGCCTGCCCTCTGGGAGATGACCTGCACATGGAAGTGGCCTCAGGAGAGGCCGGCCCCTCTCATCAGAGCGACCCCCACCACACTTCCACTGAGCCTTCTCTGCACCGGGCTGGAGGTTGGGGTGACACGTGAACCAGACAGGCTCTTATGTCCATAGGGGCTAAGTCGGGTGAGGGAAGATAGCAGGCTCCCAAACAAGTACAGGCGCTTCTTGTACCCCGAGGAAAGACGAGGGGATCCCAAGCCAGTGACACCTGAAAGGCTT
The DNA here is from genome assembly GCF_947179515.1 of Apodemus sylvaticus. NCBI lineage: Eukaryota > Metazoa > Chordata > Mammalia > Rodentia > Muridae > Apodemus > Apodemus sylvaticus. The sequence continues at coordinate 159,022,853 of NC_067476.1, read as the reverse complement.
CTGGAGTGAGCATTTTCCAGGCACTCACTCCAGAATAGAAGACAGGCCCTGGGAGGAAGCTGGCACACTCACCCTATGCAGTAGTTGTTATTACTTAAGAGGGAAGTCAGGAGATCCAGTCAGAGGGAACCGGGTGATGGGCGCTGGCACCCTGAGCCCCAGGCATGGGGTGGGGACATCACTTAAACCTTGGGAGCTCTCTCTGGGTCACCTGGAGGTGTTTTGCTGAAAGGAGGCCTTGTCTGCCTCGCAGAAGTCAGTCAGGCCTGATTTGTTTCTCAGCAGGGGAAAGGTGACCGTCTCATCTGTGGTCAGGAGGTACAGAGTTGCTAGCTGCTTGGCCATGTTTGGGGTGACGAGGAGAGAGGCAGGGCTCTTTTGATTGAGTCAGGAGCAGGCAGTTTTGGCTTTGTCTGTTTTCTGTTCTGTTCTCAGAAGGACAAAGGTAGCATGTGTGTTTGTGTGTGTATATGAGTGTGTGTGTGTGTGTGTGTGAATGTGTGCTAGTGTGTGCACACACACTGAGGCGTCCTTTCTGATTTGGGGACACAAAGCCTCATAATTAGTTCATGACTGTTCCTCTCCCAATCCTGGACACTGAAAAACCAAAAACATTCACAGAGGCACAACTGAAGCAGCCAGCCAAGGGCACGGGCGGGAGACAGGAGGATGGGGGAATAGGGGAACAAAGGGGCCCCTGACAGTGGAGAGGCCACACACACTGGCACAGCAACATGACCCCCCTTGGGCCTCACAGGGACTGACCTGAGAGAACACACAGGGAACTGAAGTGGAAGGTTCCAGTCTCTTCGGAAAGTCGGTTATGTCAAATGATGTTTTGCTGGGGCAGACCCATGAAAGAATGTTTTCCTGAAGCAAATGCAGCTGAAACCATGTTTTGATATAGCAAAATCAAACACATGAAAGGGCCCGTGATGAAGACTGTAACGTGACCCACAGACAGTGGGAGACGAGCACTGAGCCTTGGCTTGGTTTGCTCCGCCTTGCTATTCTTCACTAACCACAAGCATGTATTGGTTCACCTTCATTGGTTGAGCATTGTTGAGCTCAACCTGTGGTAATGCAGGCACAGGTTGAGAGAAATTCACCCAAGAACTCTCGTGCGGTCTCTGCGGCAGCTTGCCGCTTCAGTGGCCTCACCTCAGGCCGGTAGGTGAGCCTGGTGGTTTCTTCAGGATGGACTACAGCTGCTGGTTCGAGCCCGGTGTCTGCCTGCCTAGGGGACTGGTCTGCAGCAGTTGAATCGATTTGGTGTTTGCTATGGGACTGAATAGCTGCCAATGAAGATGGAGCCAAAGAACTGTGGCTGAACAGGTCCACGTCCCCCAGATCCTAATAACTTTTCTCTTCTACTACCTCTGCTGAGGCGTGGGTTAGAGAGTTTGAACCCTTATTAAAAGTGGGTTGTGCCGGGCAGTGGTGGCGCACGCCTTTAATCCCAGCACCTGGGAGGCAGAGGCAGGCAGATTTCTGAGTTTGAGGCCAGCCTGGTCTACAGAGTAAGTTCCAGGACAGCCAGGGCTACACAGAGAAACCCTGTCTCGAAAACAATAAAACAACAACGACAACCAAAAAAGTGGGTTGCAAAAAATGTATGCCTACTGGGACCTGTCTGTGAACATACAAGCAGGGAAGAATTTGGAATCCTGACCCTTACGGCCTCAACATCAAGAGTCACCGGAACTTTCTAGAAAGTTCAAGTGGACATGTCCTGTTCTTTGACCTGGCTTTAGGTGGTATTGCACTGCACTCTCTATGGGAACCAACTGCAGACACGGATAGCATTAGGGGGTGCTCCTGTGAACCAGGGTTCCTGCCTAACCTATAGCTACAGGAACCAAACACGGTGCTCCGGCGGTCTGTCTGAGCCCTGGGGAGACAGCCATCACCCTAGCCACATCCAGTCTAACATTCTTAAAGATGCTGCCCAAGCATGGGGCAATGTGGACTCTGCCATCCAGGGCTCTGCCCTTGGAAGGGCTTTGGCCACTGCTGTCACCAACTTGAAGTCCTTCCTTGCTTACTTCCTTTCTAGGCAGAGTCTCAAGTCTCCCAGACTGACATCAAATTCACTGTGTACTGGAGAATGACCTTGTACTCCTGATGCCCCCGGGCACTGGGGTTAGCAGTATGAGCCACCTTGTCCGGTTTATATTGTTCTGGGGGATGGAACCCGTGGCCTTGGGTACTCTAGGTGATAGGAAAACTCTAGTCTTCCTGTGATTTTTTTTTTTTTTTTTTTTTTTTTTTTTTTTTTTTTTTGGTTTTTCGAGACAGGGTTTCTCTGTGTAGCCCTGGCTGTCCTGGAACTCACTCTGTAGACCAGGCTGGCCTCGAACTCAGAAATCCGCCTGCCTCTGCCTCCTAAGGCTGGGATTAAAGGCGTGTGCCACCACTGCCTGGCCTTCCTGTGATTTCTGAAGAGAGCCCAGGTTGTTTTTAGTGTATAGAGAGCTCCACAACTGTGATGTTGAGCTAGGCCCTCCATTTCTACACTGTTCAGTGGAAGAACAACACGTTCGTGCCTCTCGGAGCTCAAAGTTACAGATGCTATGAAGCAGGGCCGAGCTGGTCTAGGTAAGGAAAACATTGGTTTTGCGCATCGGCGCTATTCAAACCCAGCTGCCTGCAGAAGAAAGGCAGGAAGCCACTGTGGGGTGTCTGCTGTGTGCCAGGCACCAGGCCACACCCCATTCTCCTCCCAATAAACCCTGAGGACAAAACCAAAACTCTTACTTAGCAGAGGAAAAAAAATCAAGTTTGAGCTGGGTGTTATCCCTGGGCAGGGATGCAGTTTCTGTAGCCAGTTACGGCTGGCTCTTCCGTGTTCCAGCTGCCGCCCGGCCCGCCCTTGTGACACCGGGGCCCAGGGGACATTCTGGGATTCCTGGTCCAGAGAGAGGACAAGATGACAGACAAACTGAAGCCAGTCACAGCCTGCCCCTGCAGAAGTGTCTATACCACCTGCAGGCTTTTTTTGTAGGTACACTAAGGGACAGACACACCCAGAGGCATTCAAGACGGAGGAGTGGAGAGGGATAAGTCTAACGGGAAAGTTTGGGCAGTGGTGGCCTATTGGAAAGATTCTTAAAAAAAAATTTTTTTTTTAAGTCTCAATATGTAGCCCTGGTTAGCCTGGAATTCAGTATGTAGACCAGGGTGGCCTCAGACTCTCAGAGATCCACCTGCCTCTGCCTCCTGAATTCTGGGATTAAAGGCATGTAACCACCACACCCAGCCTGGGAAAATTTTTTTTTAATCTTGAAGGCAAAATGCAAAGTATGTGTGCAGACTGTCCCGTCATCAGCTGGTGACTGCCGACTGACACTCGCGTGGTGGGGAGGGACAGGTTGTGTACCGGTCATGTGTCCAGCACAGCATAGCTCAGCACAGGCCTGCCCTGTGGAGGGTCTGAGTCTCGGGGGAGCGGCCCAGTGGCAGGCAGACCGCTCGCACTCTCCTGACCATCACCACGCAGCAGAACCTGAATGTTCCAAGCAGCTGCCTTCTCCTGTCTTAGTAGTTCAGTAGCTAAACATCATTAGAATGTCGTGGTTAAGATCGAGGGCACAAGCTGGTCACATTGGCATTCCAGAGAATCACAAGTTCGAGGCTCCTGGAACTACTCACAAGAAGCAGTACTTAGAGAAGGCCGAAAGCCATTCCTGGGTCCTCAGAAATCCTTGCTGATAGAAACAGGCTCGGCTAGGCTGAGTCACCTGGCTGGGATCCTAAGCCACGGTGGGGCAGATGGTACCCACAGGAAGAAACAAAGCCCAGGAGGTGCCTTGGGAGGCCCCCCTGGAGCACTTCCTCCATTGGTTCAGACGACCGGCAATTGTATCCAATTGAACTGGCCTCTCTCAGAATCCAAACTTGGGATTGGTCCTTCCCTGTGATGTCATCAGTGTCTGGCACCCCAGCCTTTTTAAAGTGTCTTCACCTTTGTTAAAGGAGCCATGGGGAGAAAGAGGTTTGCTTTAGTGTAGTTAAGTCACCTTTTAAGTTTTTTGTTTGCTGTGCCCTAGAATTCCTGGTCACCCTCCCAGGGTTTGAACCACCATGCCAATTTAATGCATTACTGCAGATTGAACCCAGGACAACGACGATGATGGCGACAACGAGATGATCCCCCAGCCCTGGCTGGCCTGGAACTTGCTATGTAGACCAGGCTAGAACCCAGGCCTTTGTACATGCTAGGCAAACACTCTCTCACGTATTTATTTATTTGACCGGACTCTACTGTGTAGCCCAGGCTGGCCTGGAACTTGTTTTTCAGACTAGACTGGGCTTAACTCTCAAGAGATCCTCCTGCTTCTGCCTCTAGAATACTGGGATCAGAGATGGGGCCACCAAACCCTGCCTACCCCTTTACCACCTTTAAAGTTAAAGTTTGTCATAGAAAACAGAACAAACACAACATTTGAGAGACTAATTCTCATTAGTCACATTGCTTCAAAATTTGTTTTATTTTGCTTGATGCAGGGTCTTGGATAGCCCAGGCTGGCCTGGAACTTGCTGTGTAGTCAAGGCTGGCCTTGAACTCACGACCCTCCAGCTCCCTCCACCTCTCAAGCCCTGGAGGACAGGCGTGCACCACCACACCCAGCCAGCAGCTTTATCTTAGGCTTTCTTTATTCTTCTATTGGCCTAACCACACACCCTTTATCTTGACTTTTTTTCTTTTACAAATGAATAGAATCAACATTCTTATCTTTTGATTGTGCAAAAGATAAGGTAGATAGGAAGCTATAGTCAGGGCCCAGTCTAGTCGCTTTTCTGGAGGGGTGGTTTGAAACTGGAACTCACGTGGTATCCCCAGTTGGCCTAGAACTCTCTACCCAGGCTTACGTCAGACCTGTGAGAATTCTCCTGCCTCCAGCTCGGGAGAACTTGGATTGCTGGCGTGTCTGGGCAGGCCTGTCCACAGGGCTTCACTCTGTTCTTCCACTGAGCTGTTCTCTACGGAGCCCTGCCTTGTGCTTGGCGCTGTGAAGAGTCATGCGGGCAGCGGAGGACAAAGCAGAAGCTGCCCGCCTGTTTTATCACGCAGCACCAGTCTCTCTGTGAGTAGAGCCTGGGTTTTCTCTCCCGAACGAACGCTGCAATGACTGGGGGCAGTGTCCCTTTGCACGAGGCTCCTGCTGCAGCTGCAGTGCCTGGCATGTTGACCTGGCACCACACTCTTGGGAGGAAGGGGTTGTTGGGGTACTGGGGTGCCAGATTCCTTTGGTATTCTGGAGGCCTTGAGAACAATACGCTGCTATTCCTGGGACTGATACTAAGGACAGACAGGGACAGCCAGCTGGGGCTAAAGACACAGAACAAAGCACCTGGCAAACACAGGAAAGATAATGTGAAGGGGAGAGGGAACCTGGGACTGAGTGTGTCTTGTCTAGGGCTATGAGCCTCGGAGAGACTTTTCTCCAAAGGGCCTTCTAGCCAGGCCTGTTCTGTCCTATGTCACTCCCCACTGGGTCCTAACAGTGGCTCTGTCAATAAGTGGCACGTTTCAGAGCTCATGTTAAAAGAGGAAACTGAGGCCCAACATCTCCAAATAAGGCCACACTATTAGTAGTAGTAACGGATCCTTATGTAAATTCACAATTCTGGGAACTCAGAATCAATGACTGGGAAAGCAGCCCATGAAAGTGTGAGCCCCTCAAGGGGTGAACCCCCCTGCGGAGGCAGAGCCTGAGAGACAGAGCTACAGTCACTGTACTGTCCCCGGACCCCTAAACCTGGTGCAGAGCCTGCTACCTGATACAGCCTCACCTCACAGTTTATAGCTGGCTGCCTTTACGCACTTGAGCCCCTTCTAGAGGATTTCTTCAACACCCACCCACAGATGCCAGGCCCTGGTACCCTGCATGCATAGGTGAGACTGAGGCAGGATTAGGACTTTGAAAACCGCCAGGCACTGGTGGCGCACACTTTTAATCCCAGCACTTGGGAGGCAGAGGCAGGTGGATTTCTGAGTTAGAGGCCAGCCTGGTCTACAGAGTGAGTTTCAGGACAGCCAGGGCTACACAGAGAGACCCTGTCTCGAAATACCTAAATAAATAAATAAATAAATAAATAAATAAATAAATAAATAAAAGACTTTGAAAACCAGCCTGGAGACCATTGCCTCAAACAAATAAGGGGGGGGGGGCAGGGAGGGAGGTAGAGGGAGAGAGGAAGGGGGAGCAAAAGAGGGAGGGAGGGAAGAAAGAAGCCGTTCACATGGGTGAGAACCACTTTACAGTATTAACCAGTAACGAGTCATTCTTGACAGCAGACGCAGATGTCTTTGCAAGCACTTCTGACCCATTAAGTCAACTTGAAGCTCGTCCTTTTGGGGAGTGTCTAGACGTACGCGGAACATCCGGACTCTCTCAGGCTGTCTGAGGCTCAGCCTGCAGTATAAAGGTGTAGACCTCAGGCTACTGACAACCAACAAGGAGCCGGAGGGTCTGGCTCTGGAGCCAGGAGGGAGCCGGGCTCAGCTCTGGTTTGCAGAGACACCTTGCCTATGCTATGGGGACCCCCCTGGGCCTCAGTTTACTCATGAGAAGACAGGGCTGTCTGAAAGGCTGTTTTCTCATCCTCCCTCCTTCCTGCCGCCTGCCTTCCTGCTGTGGTTCCACAGGCCTGTCCTTCATAGAATCAGCTCTTGTCTGGAGTGGGGATGCTGTGAAGGAAAGGGACAGACAGATGACATTGTCTCGGGCATGGACATCATGGCTACTGAGCCAACCTCTTTAGCTTACTGCTGGGACCTTAAAGCATGGTGACGTGTGCCCTATGGCTAAGTTCATGTGTTCCCACTGAACACATAATACACAACCAAGAAAACTCACTACGTTAGACACACAGGGAACAACACACTATGCACAAATCTGCAGATGCGCATGTACACATGAGAGCAACAGGTATTCACAAGCTCTCCACACATGCACACGTACATACACAAGCACAAGTGTAACATGTATTCACAAGCTCACCACACGTGTACACACACATGCACATGAGAGTAACAGGTACTCACAAGCTCACCACACATGCATATACACACACAGCTACACATGAGAGCAACACATATTCACAAGCTCACCACACATGCACACAAGTACACAGACATGTACATAGACACTCTATGGCTCTATCTAATAACCAGGAAGGTACTTGTCCTTGGTAGGTGCTGAACAGGCTTCCGGTACTTGGTACACAGTAACTGGAAAGTGGGGATGAGGGGGCAGGGAAGAAAGAGCCATTAGCAAGAAATGAAGTTGCCTCCAGCATGATCGGCCTGCATATGTGACTGGCCTTCCTCAGAGAACCACAGAGCCTCTACTGCTCCACAGAGCTCATGGCCATGGGGACCCACAGGGGAGGTTTGTCTTCCTGAGATGGCTGGGCAAGTGTCAGCAACCAGGACCTCACAAGCATGCACAGGCTGCTTCTGCAGGGTCAGTATTCTTGAATACACCCTCATTGTGAAATTCTGTCCCATTGCCACGCAGGTTCGGCGAGATGAGGTCACTGGGCCAGGTCACTCGCAGGGGATCCAGAAAAGTCTGTCTCTCTCCTCACCGGCTGCTCTGGCCTTTCTGTAGACACAGCATTCTGCCTCCTAGATAAGCTTGTAATAAAAGGGGAACCATGAAAAAAGGTAAATGGAGATCTTGGGGTCCAAGGGGCTGGGGTGTCCTGAGATGTTCAGCACCACTGAGGCAGAAAGGTCGGGTCAGGGCAGGGATGCAGAAGGCCATCATTACTGAGTCCAGGTGCTGTCCCACTGAGGTTTTGGATTGAAGCATCTCTTCCTAAACTGACTCAGAGTTCAAACCCCAGTATCCCTCTGCTGTCAAACAAGAACAATAATGGCTTAGACTCCAGGTTTTGTGGGGGATGGTGCCCCACAGTAAGAACTAGCTCCCGGTAGAACCCCAGGCATATTTATGGGATTATAAGGAAGAACATGAGGGGCAGACAGGCCCAAGGCATTAAGTTAATAAACATTAAGCAAAACAAGCCTGGAGAGAGTTCAGAGACTAAGCAGGGCTCAAGGCATGCTGGGAATGACCTCGGGGAAACGCCTCTGCAGGAAGGACTGTCAAAGGTCATAGGCCAGGGGAAGAGCTGGGATGCAGAGTCACTAATCCACCTAGGGCTGCCTGGGACTACTTCTCCAAAGGCAGCTTGGTCCCCAGGAAGGGGGTGGGGATGGCCAGAGGTGGCCAGGCAGGATCGGTCCCAGTGAGCCCTCTCACAGCAAGCCCGTTGTTGACTGAGCCATGACTTTCCAGAGTGCCCAGCCTCTGGCAGCCCATGAGCACCATTGCCAGCCTCCCTCAGGCTCAGCCAAAGCCCATGCCGACTCCTGCCTACCCTCATCTGGCAGCCAGTGTGGGCCTGGCACCTGCACGAGGCTGGCCACGGGGCTTTGGAGGGCCCTGGCTCAAAAACTATGAACGATGACGCAGCTTGAGACGACACAGTCAGAGGAGCAGGGAGCTGAGCCCCAGGCCCCTGGAGTGAGCCTGGGGGTCCCATGAGTGTGCGGTGCTCGGAGAAGCAGCCCACCCTGCAGCTGGCTTCACACTGGCTGAGAAGAAAGGGAAGGCCACCACGGCCAGCACAAGCCCTTTCCTCTCAGCACGTCCTTCTGGAGCAGATCCAGCTCAGGGGTAGGGCACAGGGCCATGCTGTCTGGAGTCTCTGAAAGGCCCGTCCCGCCAGTTGCCGGGGGACACAAAACCATTTCATAATTCTGTGACCGTAGCCGGATTGGGAAATAGATCCCCAACTCCAGACTTCCTGAGACCAAGAGGGCCCTTAGCTCCATTACCACCCACAGCCTTAACCCTGGCACTCCCTGCCTCTGTGTCACTCACGCCTGGCTCCGCCTTCCCGGAAAGGCTGACCCAAAGTCCTCACCACAGTCCTGCTGGGTGATCTGCCACTGCATCTGTCTCTGAGTTATCACCAGATCCGTGTCCACACAGGTACAGCCTGGGCTGCCTCACCTCCAAGAATATGCACCCTAGGAGGGCCAGGTCCCTGGACAGGATGACTCCCACCTGGCCTTCCGAGCGAGAGGACCTCTCCATGTATGTACCCCTTGGGGCTGACTCCAGCTTAGTTGCCTGCCATGTTTGTGGTCTCAGCTGCTCTTGCTTTCAACCCCAAGCCCGTGGGCCACACAGAGCCCAGCATAGAGGAGGAGGACAGCTTGTTGTCTAATGAACAAATAAACTAGCCAGGCACGATCGATGGCACGATTACTTGGGAGGCCGAGGTGGAAAGATTGTAAGTTCAAGGCCATTCAGGGCAGTGTAGACCTATTTTAAGAAGAAAAAAACAAACAAACAAAAAGAGGAAAGTTATGAATGTGGCTTAGGTATTGCAAGGAGAAGTGTCAACCCCAGGCACCTGACAAAGGGAAGAGGGGAGGAAGCTCTTTCTCTGACTTGTGTCCCTTAGCCTGGTGGTGAGGAGCACCCCGTTCCTGGCAGGAGTCCCCCACCTTCACATAATACCATCTTGACACTACCCCATGCCCTCTGGACAGAATGCACCCATCCTGACCGTGGGCTCTGACCTTACAGCCAAGTTCTCAGCACATTCAGAGGGGTCAGGGCCGGCAACTAACAGCTGTCCGAAGCCTTAACTCAGACATACACGTTAGTCTGGGTGTGCCCCAAATACTGTGAGGGGGATACTGTACTGTACAGGGTATATCTGAAATTCCATGTGCCCTGGATTCTCTCGGCAGCCCCCACACCTGAAAGCCCCCGTGAAGGCTAATGGTGCAGCCCACAGTCCTTCCAGAGCTCCCCCACCTCTCCTTAGCCAAGGGCCTGTCCAGAGGCAAGCATCAGTCTGTTGGCCTGCAAAATGGACATTAATGATAGCAGACTCCTCCCTCCCTAGGGGCTCCCTAGGGATTCAGTGAGTAAGAATTGCTATGTCTACCCCCCCACACACACACACACAGAGTCTCAAGGCCTTGATTCCCTTGAGGCCCTGTTATGACCTTGTCATCAGCTGTCCCATTTTGCAGAGGAGGAAACCAAACTGAGGTGAAGACAGTCAACTGAGATCACACAGACATACTCACTACGTTCTATGCCCTGCAGGTAGGCCTTGACACCACAAAGCTATCCAATCTCATTTTTTTACTGTGACGTAAGGTCACAATGTAGCACCCAGTAAATGGTGGTCATAGCTGTCACCCTAGACAGGTCAATGGGAGGTCAGGACAATGGGAAGGTTGGTTGTTTTCCAACTCACTGAATTTATTAGTTAGTTCTACCTGCTACCATTTAACCTCCTCCACAGTGTAAAAGCTACCTGTGTGTGGGCTGGAGAGATGGCTCAGGGGTTAAGAGCAGGAACACCTGAGCTCGGTTTTCAGCACCATCGGACAGCTTACAACCACCTGCAACTCCAGCTGCAGAAGACCCCACGCCCCCTGCTGTCCTCCCCAGGTACCCCACACACACTTAGCACACACATAAAGGCTCAGCAGGTTAAGGAACTGGCTGTCAGTCAAACCTGAGGACCTCGGTTCAAACTCTGGGGGACCCACTTGGAAGGAGAATCAGCTCTTGCCAGTCATTTTCTGATCATCGTCGTTCATATGTGACCTGGTTGAAAAATAAACAAAAGGGAAAGGAAAGAACAGGACTGTTCCTAGGTAGGAGACTGGTTGTTAACAGATGTGCAGGTGAGCATAGCCAGAGGAGACCTCCTGGACTCAGGGAGAGTCCAGAATGGTCTTGACCTTGGACTATTAGGGAGAGGAGGGAGAGCAAGGGGGGGGTGAAGTAGAGCAGCCAGGAGGCCAAAGATTCAAAAGGAGGACTGGGCAGGTAACTCAACTGTATATACATTATATAGGGAAGAGTCTCTGGGGGAGGGGCTGGGGCCTCAAGGTAGAGGGCGGGAGTATGCCCACCACACCCTGTGACAGGTTGTGACTGGGGGGATGCTGGGAGAATTTTGAAATGTTAAACAGGCACCTCAGCCTCTTGTCCCGAGTTTGAAACACACATGTGCGCGCGCACACACACACACACACACACACACACGTAAAAGCTGCCTTATTTCCAGCATAGCCAATGGTCGAGACGTTTCCCACAGATGGACAAGCCAGATCTCCTGCAAGACCTCTGAAAGACAAGAGCTACACCTCACCGTTGAACTCCTTCACCAAGGCCTCAGCCTCCCTCAGAGTTTGTTGACAGAGGAGGACTGTAGCGAGTTCCATTGACCCAACGAAAAAAATGCTTTTAAAATATTTTTCTATAAAAGGTAACCTGTTAGGGGGCCAATATTCCACAACACTCCCCCATCCCCGACCAAACACACACACACACACACACACACACACACATACACCTTGTAGGAACTTTTATGCAAAGGAATTCAAATTTTTACATCCCTGTAATTTACAAAATGTTTTTGTAAATCTCCCCCCACCTTCTGTTTTTACAAAGCCTCCCGCCGATCCCCTTCCCAGAAATGTACAGCCCCGGGGCTGCCGAACCTACTTCCTTTCCTTTGCCAAGATTCTTTTAAAACTAGTCTTGAGAGACTTTTCACCCATAGGGGAAAGACACAGTCGCCACCTGTGTTAGAATGAGAACAAATGAATCCCCTGCCGGCCGACTGAGGTTATGACTGGAGCTTATGGCTGGAGCAATGGCTCAGCCCTTAACAGTACTTTACTGTTCTTCCAGAGGACCTGGGTTCAGTTTCCAGCACCCTCACAGTGGTCCACAACCATCTGTAACTCTAGTTCCCAGAGGATCGATCTGCTTTCCGGCATAAAGTACACACAATGGCACACAGACATAGACACAGGCAAATCATTCATACATATATAAAAATAAATATTAAAAACAAAAAGCAAGATTGAACTATTTCAAACAAATAGACCTGAGCATCTTGGAATCCCCCTGTGGGAGGACACTGGGCTCTGCGGTGGCTCCTCCAGGAAAGTCCCCGTAGGTTGGGCAGAGGAACTTCCTGGGCTGCTCTGCAAACTGTTCTCTCAGCTTCCCTGACTCCTTCCAGTCTATTAAAAATAAATAACAATAACTTGTAAAAGCTTTCCCCCTTTCTAAAGACAAGGGACACGGCCCCTTAAAGCACTTGTCCCCTTAAAGTAGGATCACTTGTGGGCAGGGGCAGGTCCTCCATCAGCCTGGGCAGAACTTAGGTTCCACCTTCCTGAGCCTTCCACCTGTGCTTAGCTGAACATTTTTCCCTGGCTGTAAAATGAAGCCAATAATATTTTGTCTCGCCCACGCCCCCCCCCCCCCGCCAAGTTGCTATGGGGGACATTACTATCTAGCACACAGTAGGCACGCCACACCACTGAAAGTTTAGGAATGGGTCAAAGAGGCACACTTCGCATTTGGGGCTGGCTCTGCGCTAGATGGAAGTTCTCTTATGTAACCGTTTAATATCTTAGAAGCCAGAGCACGGGTTCCCATAGCTCTCCAGTAATTAATTAAAACTTAATGAACAAAAGGCTCACTCCCATGACCCCCTTTTACACTCTGAGCCACACAACCCAGTCGGTGGCCCTTGGGGCGGCAGATAGAGGGTGAGAGTGTGTAACTGCTTGGGTGTCCCATGATAGGGACACCACACACACACACACACACACACACACATACACACTGACCCCCAGTCCTGGGCACTAATTTACAAGGCAAGGACCAGCGGGTGTTTCTCGGGGCGTGTCTATCCAAAAGGCTCAGTTAAAGAGGCGCGCGGGGGTGTGGGGGTGTGTGTGCGGAGGGGCTCGGAGTAATTCTCAGTCTCCTGAGAAATACGGCCGGCCATGGGTGGGTCTTTACTTCGGGCTCTTCATGCTCTGATTTCCAAGCACTGAACTCTTCTAAGGCGCCCCAGAAGCCTTAGAGTCTTCGGAAGCCCCTAAAAGCCTGGGTGGAGGGCAGGAGTTGAGGAGAACACCTTAACTTTTCGTCTTGATTCTTGTTCTGTGTTGTGGCCGCCGCAAGCACGGGGGTCCCCCGCGGACCTGGCCTGCAGACTCCCAAGGACGCCGGGTCTACGCAGCGCCCGTGCCGGGTCTACACCGACGCGAGGCTCGGGCCCTTTAAGAGCCCGCCCCGCGCGCGGCGGGCCCGCCCCCCGGGCCGAGGAGGGTGCGGGGGCCGTCGGCGGGGATTGGCGCAGCGCGCGCCCCCTCCGCGGCCCCCGCGCGGTGGGAACCGGCAGCCCCGTCTAGCGCTGACGTCAGACCGTCTGCCTGCCTCCGACCGCGGGCGCGCGGCGCAACCCGATCTCCTTGGACTTGAATGAGGAGCGGGCGGCGGCGCTCAGCTGCGGATCGGCCGGCGCGCAGGCTGAGCCCGGCGGCCCCGCGCCCCGGCCGCCCGCCCGTGCCCCGCACGCCGCCCGCGGCCACGGCCCGCCGCTCCGGGGCTCCCGCTCGGCGGCCGGGGGACCCAGCTCGCCCCGGGGTCCTCGGCGGCGCCCCGAGTCCGCGCCGCGCGGCTCACTGTATGCGGGGCCCGAGCCCCGCGCGCCGGCCGGAGCCGCCCCCGCGCCCCGCGCCTCGCGCCCCGCGCCGCCCGTGACCGCTTGATGGGGGTCAACGGCACCGCCGCCGCCGCCGCCGGGCAGCCCAATGTCTCCTGCGCGTGCAACTGCCAGCGCTCTTTGTTCCCCAGCATGGAGATCAGTGAGTGAGCCCTGTTCCCCCCGGGACAGCCCCGTGGGATCCCCGGCCCGGGACATCGCGATCGCGTGGGGACGCGGGGGACGCGCGCCTGCCTCGCCCAGGCTCCCCGGCTGCGCTCGCCGCGCCCCGGGCGCGCCCTCCCGGAGGCTCGCGGCAGCTGGCGGCCAGCCCGGCTTTGTCCCGCGGCGCTGCGAGCCTGGCACGGTCCCCGCCGCGCGCGCCCCGCCCGGCCCGACTCGGACCCGGGGCTCGGCGGGGACGTTGCATCTCTCGGGAGGGCCAGGCGGGCCGGGTCGGGGAAGTTTCCATTCCGTTTTCCCTAGGGGCCGCGGCGATGGAGCAATTAGGCTCTTTATCAACTTTGGGCGGGGGAGCGGTGTGTGTGTGGGGGGGGAGGACACTGTCTGGCCCGGGAGGTGTCTGGGGCTCCTGGCGTGTGTCTGGAGTGGCCATGGAGATGCGTCCCTGGTTGCCGTGCGTGTGTAGAGTGCGCTGGTCCGTCTGTCTGAGTCTCGGCGCGTCTCTAGGTGTCTGTGGATCAGAGTCGCTGTCTGTGCCGGCGGAGCGTGTGTCCGAGTGTCCCTGCATCGCAATGTGTCTAATTTGGTGTGTGCGCGTGGCGGGGGTTGGGCATATGATCTGAATCCAGCCAGATTTAAAGGCCGTTTGTGTTCAGGTGTCTGAGTCCAGGGCTCAGCGCTGGCGCGTCTAGCCCACCGCGGATCCCCAGTGTGTGTCATTGTGAATGTCTGTCCCGGACTCCTATAAATAGCCTCTGTCTGGACTGCTTGGCTCACTCTGGCTGGGATCGTGGTTACAAATGAGTCAAAGTTTTGGGGCTGTTTGTGTTGAGACCTCCTTGGAGGTGGTAGACCCAGGATAGTGATCACGTGCCCTGCTAACACCTCAGGCTGTGGCCGGCATCCTGCACCTCCAGAAGTTGAGATCAGGGAGCATCTACTTCCTTCTGTGGCCCACCCAGGTGGCTGTTGGGTGGAGAATTGAAACCTCATTCCCTGCCGTCTGCCTCTAATCCGCGCCCTTCCCCTAGCCCACTTTTTTGGGGAGGAGGGGTCACCCTTGTCTTCCTGTTTAGTTTCTCTTACCCCAAAGCACTTCGGGCAAAAGGGCGCACAGCCTCCCCCTAACCCAGACAGCATTCCTCTAGTGGAGCCCAGGGGCAACTGCCACAGAACTGGGCAGTCGCCAGGAGACTCATGAGCTGGTTTCCGCAGGCTGCTGCCACAGTTTGCACCCCCACCCCAACACCCCAACTTGTACAATAAAGCACAGGGGTAAAAATAGCCTGCGACTGGCCCCACCTGAGCAGGGGAAGTAGGTTTGGGTGGTGGGGTCCTTGTGCCAACTTTGACACACTGTTGCCCAGTCTGTGTCCAAAGCTCCCAGTCCCAAGTCCAAAGCCTTGGTCTCACTGAACCCCACTTCTCTCCAGCTGCCTTGCTGCCCCAAGCCAGGAGGGGCATCAAGAAACCCTGCCAGGAACCGGTGTCGTGATCTTGGCACGGAACCCTATGGCTTCCCAGGAGCCCCTGTGGGATCTAGAGAGGTTTGTGGAATTTATAAGGCTGTTAGCTGTCTTCACGGGTCTGGGGAGAGGCAGACCCAGCTCCGTGGATTCGTGGATTCATCTCTGTCCTCAGAATTGTCCTAGGGAACCTTCCATGGAAGTGAGAGACCCACTCCGTGTGACAGACTAGGCACGGTGGGGTGTTCTGGTCTTGTCTCCTCGCTGCTTTCTAGACTTTGAAAAACAACAAAAGACTTTGTTCTTCATTTTGTCCCTTTGCTGACTAGTGGCAGTGGATGCTGCCGAGCCTGACAACCCTGACAACCCGAGTTCAGCTCCTAGAAGCCACCAGGGAAGGAGAGAACAGGCCCGTAATTAATTGGCCCCAATAATGTCTTGGTTGAAACCAAGATGACTTGACGCTCTTGGTGGTAACTGGTGTTTGCTGCCATCGACACTGGGATAAGAGGCTTGCCCAGGGTTAGTGGCTGGAAATACCCGGCCGCCTCTGGGTTTGTCCAGGATCGTCCGCACATGGTGTATGCACAGTCTACTTACTAAAAGAGAAAGTGAGACAGGGAGGGGCTCCCTTTAATAATGTAACAGTTTATTGCTCCTGTTCCCTGAAAGTCTGGGTGTGTGGGGGGGGAGTCTTAGCTTGGTGTTTCCTGGAATTTCTTTGTTTCAAAATGTAGGAAGGGGGTGGGAAGAAAGACCCGAGACTGTTTTACCTAATGGAATACAAGTTAGTACCTGCAAGGGCACTCTCCCTGGGGCCTCTCCACCGGACACTCTTCTAGAAGGGACTTTAAAGCCTTCCTTGGCTAAGTATGGTCTTTCTGATTCTGTCCCTGTACTCCAGCCTCCGCCCGGGTGCTGACGGTTTCCCTCCCTCCGGTCCTCTGCTCTATCCCACTGGGTACTCCTCAGATGTCCTAAGTTTCAGACCCAGGAGGAGCTGAGCCTGGAGCTCTTGTGCTTCAGGTAGACCTGAGGGGAAGGGAGGTCGGAAGCTTGGCCCACATGTGCTGCTCCTTGACTTTGGAAACTTGGGTGGCAGAGCTTAACACCTGAAAGAGTTCTTTGGGAATCAACCTGAGTCCACAGCCCACGGCTCACACAGCTGTTTTAAGAAACCTACTGCTTGCCCCATAAACACATTTCTTGGTACTCTTTTTCCACCTCTTGCCCAATCTGTTACATCTCAGAGTTGCGCCTCTGGCCCTCTGCACCGGCTTTAGCCTGTGGCTTGCAGAGCCGGCACACTGAGAGCGCCTTCCAGACTGGCTGGGGCCAGTTGGTTTTCATTTGCCAGGACCCTAGTGGGCGGCCCTTGGAAGCAGGCAAGGCAGAAGCTGCTCAGTTTGTTAACACCACTGTCTGCCAGGGTCCTTGAGCCACCAATTCCTTCCCCAGCCCTAACTCAAACTATTCCAGGGCTCAGTGGGTAAAATGCTTCCAGAGCTCACCTGAGGTCCGTGACCAACGCAACCGACACGCAGTTGTAATCCCAGTGCTACGGAGGTGGAGACTGAGGGTTTGCTGGCTAGCCATTCTGAGCTGATAGTCCGGGCCACTGATAAGCTGTCTCAAATAAATGAATAAAGGAAGGAAAGAAGGAAGGAAGGAAGGACGGAGGGGAGGGGAGGGGAAGAGGAGAGAAAAAAGAAAAGAAAAGAAAAGAAAAGAAAAGAAAAGAAAAGAAAAGAAAAGAAAAAGAAAGATGAGTCCACAAAATGGCTCCGCAGGTAAAGGCAATTGCTGCCAAGACTGACATTTCTAAGGTCAAGCCTCAGGATCCACCAATGGAAGGAGAACCTTTAAGTTACATGTACACTCACACATCCACACACATGTGCACACAGACATACGCTATAAATAAATACATGTTTTTAAAAACCCGTTTTTAAAGTCAGGTAGCACCTGGGACTAACACTCAAGCTTGTCCTCTGCCCCAACAGGCGTACACCTGTGAACCCACATGCACTCCCCCCACCCCCACCTACACCCTTTGCCACTCGGAGGACGTCCAGTCTTCCCTCCCCCTGGTTTGTCTGAGGCACACCATTTGTGTTTAATACCGCTCGAATCCAGGTGACCGAGCCTCTAGGCCAGGCCAGAGAGCTCTCTTGTTGGGTGGGGAGGGAAGGCCTCGACCCACCAGTTTTCAGAACCTTTCTCCTAGTTGTGACCAGCAGACTGTCTCAGGCCTTCTGCGAGTGCCCTGCCGGCCGGTGCTAGAGAGGGACCAATCAGAATCAGCTGCTTTTCCTTGAAGTTGACACCTGCCACTCACTCATCCACTAAATGCCCACTGGGTACCATAGGGGAAGGAGAGAGGTGTCTTCTGGACATGGTTTCAGCCTGAGTGTGTTTGGTGAAGAAGGTTCTGGCTTCAGGGCAGACGGGTGTTTCTAGGCCCAGGGTGAACGGCACATACTGGACAGCAGCTACTTTCTTGCTTCTCCGCTGGGATGTTTAACCCACAGGTTTCCTGCTGTCTGGGTTTTAGATCATCAGGGAGCCGTGTGTTGTGACTGTAGTCTTGGGCCAGACAGGCCAGTTTACTGTTTGTCAAGGTGCAAAATAACTGTTTGCACACTTGGGGAATGATGTCACACTCGTGGGAGGGCGTGAACTCGTAGGCATAGCGACCGTCCCTTGCTGCCTTCCCTCTGAAGGGGAGAGGGGGGAGGTCCCATCATCCTTTAAGTTGGATTTTTTTTTCTTCTGTCCTTGTAAAGAGGAGAGCAAGGTGGTGTCAACCAAGGGGGAAAGGGGGTGACAAGCCACGAAAGCAGGGGCTTCAGGGAAGGGAGGGACCCTGGCTTAGGTGGGCCAGGCAACCAGTTGTTTAAAAGTAAAGAAATGTCCTGGAGGCAGCTGGTGGAAAAATCAAAGCAGAGCACCTTGTGGTGTGGCCTTCTCTTCTGGGGTGTCACCACCCACAGGCAGGCCTTGGGAGTCTTACAGTGGAACTTGAGAGGCCAAGCCCATTGCTTTCTGGAGTCATAGCATCACACAGGTGCTGCCCACACACATGTGGAGCTATGTGTCTACTCTCTGTGTGTCCTAGGGAACCCCGAAGAAGGCACCATGCTGCCCCCCAGGGGCATGGGCTATCAGAGACCATCATAGCACGGTCACCCTGGTTGATGGCCATCACGGTCACCCGTGTGGTACTCAGGGAGTTAGGGAGCTGGGAAGCACATCCCTCAGGCTACCATGGATTGGAAGTGTTAGCTCAGTGGTCAAGTTCTGGGCTGCCACGTGAAGCTGTGGGTTCCAGCAGCACACAGTAAGTGCGTAATTAATTAGCAGGAAGCCCCCCTCCCCCCCTGCCCCCCCCCCTCCCTGCTTCCTCTCAGCCCATGGCAGCACACATGTGTGTCCGTGTGGACCTGACCTTTCAGTTACAGCGTGCCTGGGTGGTGAAGTGGCGTGAAACCCCTAGATTGATTAATGAGTTGATTTTTCTGGGCTGAGGGTGGAAACCACAGGCTCCGTCGCTCCTGGGTTCAAAACACTGGCAGCTTTTATTTTTTATTTTTTCTTCTTTCACCAAGAACACCCTCAAAACTCACCCACAGGCGTAGTCCACCATTGAGTGACCTGTCCTGCAGAGTGGCCAAAAGTCAGGGACTGATGAGCCCAAAGTTGTCGCTGCCTTACCCCCTGCCATGTGACCTGACTGAATGTGGTGGCGCAGCGCCTGGTCATTGTCTCTCAGGATAGGAGATGGGAGTGGGCTTAGATGTGAATATTTTGCCCTGTCCTCTGCTGGTCCCAACCTGGCTGCCTTCAGGTTTCCCCGTCCTCAGACCAGCCTCGAATGTTGGAATCCATGGGGCCCACCTGGGACGCTGACCTGGAATGCGGGTAATTGAATACTGGTATCATAATCCTCCTTGCCAGGCCCACCGCAGACAAGCTGGCGGAAACCCCAGCATGCCTGCCCTGGCACAGGAGGCCCACACAGTGTCTTGCCAGCAGGGGGTACAGATGCCGCCGCCGCCAGGGCAGAGGCAGTGAGGAGGTACTAACTTAAGCTATGAGGTCAACACCTCCCTGTGACGCCCAGATACCTCGTTGGGTCCAGTTCACAAGACCAGCACTCTAGGGGCAGAGAAGAGACCCACAGTTTTGGAAATCAGGGTTTCTACTTAGCTTCCATTACAAAGGTCCAGGCTTCGGTGCCCCACTGGTACTCTGGATGGGAGGGATAGTGCCTCTGTTCTGGTTCTGTCCGGCCTAGTCCCCAAGGTGGGCTGTGACCCTTCTGGAAGCCTCATGTGTGTTCCCATCCAGTGACACTACAAAGCCAAGCTGTGACACCGTGGGTGGGCGTGGGGTGGTCTCACCGATCACCAGTCACTGTCATCAGGCTGGGGGGGGGGGGGGGCTTCCGGGGTGGCTTGCTCATAGCATGGCTTTGGCACTGTGGAACCTGCAAAAGTTTGGGGTGCCATCTTTCTGGGAGCTGCAGAATGGTTTTCCTCCTCTGTTCCCAGAGTGACTGGCAGATGTCTACGTCTTTCCCTTTAGCTGGTTGGATCTGGAAGAGGTTTTTGTGTGCCTGGTACATTTTCTTCGCTTGGTCTTTAAAAAACAACCCAGAGAGAGAAGCAATTGTCAATACCAATCCGAGAATAGAAAAGTGGGATCTGAGAGGGAAAGACACTTGTCTGAGGTCACACAGCCGGGACCCGCCGCTCACATTTAGGTAGCTAGCGTTCTACCTCCCACCCCATACCCAGTGTTCTCGGCGCGATTTACCACTGCAGCGGTTTGCTAGCCCTAAGGTCGCAAGCTCCTGTCGTATGATGTGTTGGTAGGTGTGCTTAGCCCGTCAGCTGCTAATGGTAAGCTCCCAGAGCCGTGCCATTGCACTCAGCCAGACCCGGACATTTCCCTGGAAATGTGTTTGCCCCTTAGGCTGTGTGTGGGGGAGGTCATCTCTCTGGGACACCAGCACAGCATGTGTTACAGCTGGGTTTGACACAGGACTCACAGACGTCCCCAGAGGGACCAAATCTAGACATTAATGGGGGACATCACAGGACACAGAACGCCTTCTAGCATTTGATAGTATTTGTCCCACGCTGGCACCTTGTGTCATACAGGTGATTGACAGTTGGGAGGGAACATTGCAAGAGCAGCTGATCTTTCCAGTGAAGAGCCCAGCAAGAGTTCCTGGGAGAGCCCCAACTGGGCTGCGGGGGAGGGGGCTCTGTCTTTGAGGCCCTCTGTCTCTGAACCTTCACACCTGTCCTAGCACTCAATAGGTGTTTTGTTCAGTTCTCACCTGGCGTGGGTTTTGCCTTTAGTTGCCAATGCTAGACTGAGTCTGGAGCCTGTGTCTGTTCGTCGTCCGGTTGTCTGTCTGTAGGCACCTCCTAGGCTTTGGTTAGCCAGGGGAGCAGGCAGCATGGGAGGGAGCGCAGAGTGGCCGATGCAGCTGCTCCCAACCAACCCAGTTCTGTCAGCGAATCCTGTTGACTAGGGATGAGAGAGTCTGTGTTGACCCCCAAAGTTTCTAGGAGCTCAGGTGTTTGCCCCTGCCTGTTTGGATATTCCAGGCAGATCAGGATGCGCTTGAGGTAAAGGCTTCGAAGACCTTTGGTTTTGAGGCCAGCTGAGATCCTTCCTGCATCTCCGCTTACCCCTCCCTCCTTAAGGAGGGAGACATGACACCCGCCCTGTGGGGTTGTGAAGACAGCTGATCAAGCTTTTCTGGTACAAGTTATTTCTAATGCTCAGAAGTTCCAAGTCTCTGGGGCAGGAAGCTGTGCCCCGTCCTCCTACCCAACCGCCTCAGAGATTTCAAAGCCGAGTAGAGGCGTAGGAGCTGAAATCTGTGCCTGTGCCTTCTTACCGCAGCCTAGATGTCTCCTAACCTGGGGTTAACCAGCCGTTAACGTTGCGATCCCACTAAAGGTGTCAGAACAAAAAAGGTACAATACTGTCTTCTGCGTGGAGACCATGAGAAGGGACTAGGAGAGCCACCCAGGCAGTATGGGAGGAGTCGGGCCTGGCATCTCACACCTGTAAGCCCAGCACTCAGGAGGCAAAGGCAGGCAGATCCCTGAGTCTGAAGAAAGTTTCAGGCCGTGTGACTTCCTTGAGGAGTTAGCAGTGATCATGGACGCTACTACGGGACTACCTCCCCCAAGCCGCTTGTTTTAGAGACAGGGTCTAGGGTGGCCTTGTATCTGGGTAGTCCTGGCTGTCAGGTTCAGCCTTCTCCTAGGAACTTGTTTCTCACAGAGGCAAGAACAAGAGACTCCTCTAGTTCCTCTGTCCACTGGAGATATCTTCCTCCTTGATAGCCCCGGGCTCCCCCGGGATGGACAGACAGCCTGGATTTGGAGAGTCACATGGCTCAGGTTTGGAGAAACCGCCACATATTAACTGTTGCTAATACACATCTTCGGGGTGACAGGTGCACTGGGCAGGTAGGATGATGGAGACAGCTGGCGGGAGGGACTCGTGCTGGTCACTAGGTGTCCCCTGGCTGCCAAGGGGGAGTTAATGTTCTCAAAGGGACCGTCTAGGGTCTGTCTGCCTGTGGCATCTGTCACCTTACCTGCTACCAGTAGCTTTTCATTTGCCAGGGCTGCGAGCGTTATGTGGGTCCCTGAGGGATCTGGCTTTGAGAGTGTGCAGGGGAGATGATGGGAACCAGAGGCGAGTTTGTGTGCGTGTCCAGGTTCTATGCTGTGCAAGGAACACATCTTAAAACATTTTCATTTTCATTTTTTTTTTTTTGTATACATGAGTGTGCCTCTCACCGTACACGTGTGGAAATCCAAGGACAGCTTGAGGACGTCTGTTATCCTTATCTCCTGTGGCCCTAAGGAATTGAACTTAGAACATTAAGGCTTGGTGACAAGTAGCACCTGTGCCTGCTGAGCCACGTGACTGGCCCTCATAATGACATACCTCCATGTCTGTAAATAATCATAAAGGCGTCAGAATGTATATATACAAACATGTGCGTATGTTGTCTGTTTAAACGTGTATGGATCCCCCCCAAGAGGTGCTGTTTCTGTGAGACCCCTTGATCGGTTCCCACCAGGCACTGGCCTTCCATCTGCTCCAGCTGCCGTAAGCTTTGGGGCGGTGAAGTCAGCTTCCAGGCTGTCCCAGGCAGAAGGGCAGAGGGAAGCCAAATCCATTTTTAAGAAAATAGGGATAAAACCGTCTGTCCTTCCCTAGAGAGGTCTTCCAGTCCTGGTGGTCATGGCTACCTGGTCACCCTCTACCCACTGAGACTACATTTCAAGAGAGGCTCTGTGTACCACTCATTTCAATCCTCTCAGAGTGCCACCAAACCGTGTCCCCTCAAAGTGTCCCACCGAACAGAGCGGTCCCTAAGGGATCTGACTCTAGCTTTCTTATCTTTGGTAAGCTCACTCACCTTACCACAGCCGCTCCCGCTGTTCTGAGGGCCTCCTAGTTCCTGTGCTGAAGTGATTACAGAAGTGATCCGGGAAGCTCTTCAGAAAGAAGTAAGCTCGGTGAGCGGCATGGGGGTGTAGGCATCTGTGTCAAGTGGGACTCTGCCTGGGAGCAGGAGGCAGGTGGGAGAGACAGTTAATTCTCCTGAATCAGGCCCCCCTACCAGGGTGGGCTGCCTCGACTCAGGGACTGCAAAGGCTTCCTCATGAGATTCCAACCTCACCTGTGGGGTGACTTGTTGGAGACCCCATTTCAACGAGGCTTTGATCTAAACCTCGACCTACGGGTTTGCTGGGTGCGTCTTAGCCTTCCAACCAAAGAAGGGCTGAGTTCTGCCTCTATGCCTGGACTTGCTAAGACTCCGTATGGAAGTCTGACTTCCTCTCCTGCTCACCTACGGAATTTAAGGTAGTCTGTGAAAGGGGAAGAGGCCCCTCCAACCCGGAACCCTCCAGGAATGTGCACATCGCACCCCTGTTTTTCAAGTTCCCAGCGCCCTGGCTGGTGAACTTCATCTGGTCATGGTTCTAATTGCCTTTCCACAAACAATTTAGTCGGTAATAATTCTTCGAACCTACGAATCAACCTTGCGCAAACAGCCTGAGTAATTTCTTTGTTCTTTCCTTTCTACTTTGTAAGTGGTGTCTGCAAAGGAAGCCAAAGGTTTGGTCTTGCGGGAGGCATGATTCATTTATTGGTGTCTGCGCCTCCTCTCCTTATCGTTCAGTCGCTGCTTGGGAGTGCAGTCCTGGTGAGCCACCATGATTCACGTGGGGGGGGGGGGCGCTCAGTGGCCCCGGGGTCACGGCCATAGGAGGGAGCTATTTCTCTAATCTATTTATGGGATTAGAGTAGAAGAGGGCTGTTCCTCACGATCAGGCCTTGAACACGGCAGTTGTCTTAGATAGGATGGCGGAGACCCACTAACTATGCCCAAGAATGTCTATCTGGAGCTCTGTGTGGCTTCTGTGAAAGGCGTCTACCATGCCTTCTCTGTCTCTGGCGATGATAAGTACTAGGCGTCCCCTGTTGCTGGGGTCTGGCACTGCTGTTGACCATATGAATGTGCAGTATTATTGCCGCCTAATTTTACTAGCTGCTTTGGGCCTCTAGATTAAAATGGTTGCTTTGGTGCCATCTTGGGGGCAATTAGAGCTTTCGTGCCACGTGGCCCGGAGGTGTAATTATACAGCCAGCCCCGATGGCCCCAGTGGCCCTGAGTCGAGGCTCCAAATGTAAGCTCAGATCCAAGAGTTGATAATTACCGGAGTTTTTCTCTTCCTGTGTGCTTTCCCTCCTGGCTGACCTCCTCACCAGCACGGCTTCCTGCTGGGTTGCCCACTCTGTGCTGTATGTATTGTCAAGTCTGCAGTCCTAGGCCAGGCGTGGGGCATGTCAACAGTGTCTGTCCAGGTACTGGCCTGGAGCACAAGAAAGGTCACTTGAAGACTTGCTGGTGACTATTGACCTGTCTTATGACTTTCAAAGTATAGATTGGGGCTGTCTAATAATGCCATTCGATTAAGTACTCCACTTGCTGTCCCACGGCAGACATTGCTAATCAATTGCAGCATCCTCTTACTGGCCTCTCTGGAACACCTTACGCAAGTGGTGTTCCTGGTGTGCTCGGAGTGGCCTGGAGCACTGAGATGTGGTGCTCCAGGGTCTCCTGGTCTGCTTAACAAGTCACGTGCTGTCCTTTTCTGAGTCCCCGAGCTGCAGGTGACACAGCCCTACCCTCAGTTCTCAGGTCTTCCAGACCCCCAGTATGTATTAGAGGCCTGCTCCAGGGTGACATGGACTAAAACACAGACTGCAGCAACGTTCCCCTGGTGTCACTCTGTGTCTTTTCTATAAACCCAGCATCCCAATCTGTTTTATTCTTCCACGGATATCTTGAGTCGCAGCCCCAGCAGCTTTATATTCTAGAGAAGAACATGGGGGCTTTTCTCTGGAATAGACTTAGAGATGCTTCAGAAAAAAAGAAAAAGAAGGGGGAGACCCTGGGAGGCTTCGTCAGGAGCCGAGGAACGAACCTGACATCTCCCAGCGCTGTCTGCTGGGAGGTTGTTCTAGGCACTCCCCCACAGCAAGTGGTGGCTTTTTAAACCCTAGAAGTGGCAGATGCTCACAGCGCTTGGCACGCCCCGCCTCATTAATCCTCATGGCAACCTCAGTGCACACGAGGGGGCGGAGCCAAGCCACTTGCCAAAGATCACTCAGCACACAGTTGCAAGGCAGATTTGAACCTGGGCTGAGGGATCCTGGATCATGGGCTTAGCTCACTCAGGCAGAGCCCAGCGTCAGAGCCACCTGTCATGGTGTCAGGGGTGTGTCTGATTGGAGGCCTCTCTCTCCCTCTGCACTCTCAGACTTCTCCAGCTGGGTCTGTGTGTGTCCCTTTTGGCTGACTGGGAAGCCTTCCCCTCTGACTCGCCCTGCCCTTCTTGGAAGGGTCACCGGGCCAGCGGGCAGTGATCCCCATGGCTCGGAGCAGGAGAGGACAGGAACTGTCCAGTATTGGGTTGCAACAGAGGGAAAAGGGGTCACTGTGACCCACAGGTGCTAGGACAAAGCCAAGAGGGACTCACCAAGAAGCAGCAAGCAGGGCGCTGGCGAGCGAGCGTATCCTAGGAGTTCTGGAGCTGTGGCAGAAGCAGGACCTGAATCCAGGCTTTAACCCTCCTCCCCATATTCTCCCCCTTTTTCTTAGTTTCCTTCTCCACCAGAGGACTTGACAAGCTCTCTTGTAAACTAAACTCCTCCAGGGCCAGTGAGGGGACAACAGGGAGGACTGCAGCCTGAGCCTCTACTGTGGCATTCACCCTGAGTCATTAAGTTCTCTGGAGTTTTTGTCTCTCAAGTGCCCCCCACCTCCGCCCGCCCACCCCCGTCCCCAGAGGCTGTTGTACTGTGCATTCTGTGGTCCTACACACTACCCTTGGCTTGTCAGTTCTTTGACAGGGCCTCGTGACTTTGAGACCACAGTATTGGAATGTGGGTGACCCCACAGAAGGGCTGCCTGGGCCGGGCCGGGCCTCAAGGGAATGGACTCTATAGAATTCCAGATGAGAGACACTTTGCAACCTGCATCTGAGCCTCATGTCTCAGGCCAAGGCCTCTGGCTCGGTCTCAGCCTGGGGGCTCACAGGACAAGGCCTGTAGTCACGGTATGTTTGACATTTCTGGGACTGTCTCTCGTGGCTCCAAAGCCACTGTTGGCAGGCCAGAATTCCTCTGCCTGTACCTGCTTCACCCCGCCTGCATGCCTCTGCGGGGAATGAGGGTGTGAGTGACCCCAGACGGGTGTGAGTCATGTCTTGAGGAAGCGGTTACTCAGAGGTGGTGAACTCAGAGGCTGCTATGCTCCCAGACAGCCTAGACCACAGGACGGAGAGCCTGTCTTGTGGGGGTTGGACTGCATGTCTAAGTGGATAGTCCAAAGAACTCAGGAGTGAGTAGGACTGACAGGCTAAGGTCTCCTCCCTTCTACTCCACTGTCCTCTGAGGAGGAAATGACAGTGGCAGTGGCCTTAGAGTCCACGTGGCCTCAGAGTCCACGTGGCTTCAGATGTGTGGCTCTCAGACTTCAACCCGTTATCTGTGACATGGACATGCTGGTCCTCTGCCTTCCCTCCCCGTGTCCCCCCCACATCCCCTTCCACATCCATAGGGCTGTGTAGACAGCATGCTATCTGCTTCCTTGATGTGCTCAGTGCCTGCTGTATGCAAGGCATAGTGTTACATGCTACCCCAACAGTGCCCCCTAAATCCATTTTATGGATGTGGAGACTGAGGCTTGGGGAGAAGGGCAGATGGCTACTGATTAGCCAGACAGGATCCAGAAGCTTTCAGGTATCTACCCTACCAAGAAAGTCCCCAGGGTCCTTTAGAGACGTGACAGCCTGGTCCCTTGAGAAACTTTCACGAAGGACGAGGAGGATTGTCTAGTGTTTGACAGACCTGTGCTTGGGGCGGTGCTTGTCAACCATGTGCAAGGAACATGCGGCCCACGCAGCCCTGGTTTTCTGAGACTTGGTGTTGAAGGAAAAGCTAAAGGGTAAAAGAGGGTTGGAGAGCTGGGGTGCGGCTCAGTGGTAGAGCTCCTGCCTGGTCTACTGTCCTGAGTTCAGTTCCCGGCACTGAAAAAAACGGATCTAATTGGGGCAGTGACTATAGCTCTGTAGCGAGTGCTTGCCTAACACACATGAAGCCCCAGGTTTCATCCCCAGCCCTCACAAACTGGGCATGGTAGTGTGGTGTGCACCTCCCACCCCACTGATCAGGAGGAGCTCAAGGTCATCTTGCGCTACATAGGGAGTTCCAGGCTAGCTTGGGCTATATGAGACCAGGCCTCAAAACAATGACAACCAACCAACCAAGTACATGTGAATTGGTTTTTTCCAGCTGGGAACTATTAAGCAGTTTTAGTCCCTTTCAGAGTGTAGTTGGAAATGGCAAAAGTTGGGAAGGCTGTGACAGACATCTGGAAGCCATGCCCAGGATACTAACCCTCTCCCCTGCATGAAGAAGCCCAGCGTGTGGGAGGGAAGCAGAGGCAGGCACCTCTCTGAGGAGCTACATAGATGAACCCTGCCTTAAAACATTGCACTCGCAGAATTGGGGCTCCCCATAAGAGCGCCCCCTAAAAAGGAAGCATTGCTATTTAGCCTTCTAATGTCTCCCAGCCATTAGAGTTCGAGGTCACCAGGTCAGATGGGGGAGGAGGGGATGGGAATGGTTGTGGTTTGTGTCTAGGTGCAGTGGAGGAGGGAAATGGCCAAGGCCCCCCTGCCTGAGACGATGGCAGGAGACCCATGCCCATGTGGACGGTGTGGGACTTCCCACAGAGGGGCAGCGTAGGCTATTCCTGTAGGTGCCAGGGTCACTTTAATCTCAGGGTGTTCAGCAGACTCTCACTGCACCCTAACATGTAGGCTGGCCGCAGTAAGAGCCCTCAGAAGTGGGCTGTGTAAGGTCCCGAGCATTCCTCCCTCTGGAATGGAAAACAAATCTTTTGTTCATTGTGCTAGGATCTGAATGGCTTTGTGGCCCGCAAGTGTGACTTGCTAGCTGGCCTCCTGAGCGAGAGGCCCGTTAGGAAGAGGTGAAGCAGCGGTCTGTATGGCCCTGGACTCCTCGCCCTTACTGCGGCCCGGGGTCTTCCAGCCTCATCTCCATCTCCCTTCTCTGGGAGGCCAACATGGAAGCTTCCACCAGCCTGGACTCAAGTTCTGTAGTCTTTTCCCCAGCCCCAGCCAGGCAGGCAACAGACACTCCAGCCCTCGCGGGTCTGGAAGGGAGTTCCGGTCCTTCCCACCTCCTTGCTCATCCTGCTCTGCCCTCCGACCTGACTACCTGTCTAGGAATTTTTATTGCAGCCCACGGGGGCACCGAGGCTGGCTGACTGCAATGCCAGCAGGCCTGGATCTGGCGGGCGTGGAGCCGACTTCGGGTAGGCAGATCCTGGCCCTGGGCCGGAGTAGAGGCTGAGAGTCCCTGGCCGACTCCCAAGTCCCAGTCGGGGCATCCTGGGTGTGTGGCTCAGGGCTTGTCTGGGGATTGTGACACTGCTTTGTGCTTTGATTTTTGTCTGGTGAGTTCTGATTTCACTTTGGCTTAGCCACTTATTGGGACGACGGCCATCTAGGGGACTGTGATGAACAGCAGGCTATGATAGCTTTGAAGTCCAGCAGCAGCCCCCTCAGGTTCTTGAGACACGGCAGAGCACCAAGGGTGCTGACTCTAGCCATTTCTTGTAGTTCTCAGCATTGAGGGGTTTCCTCCTATCACTGTGGATAATAAGACTTGGGAGGTGCTTGTATGAGGCCTTGGGCCTGGTAGGTGGCAGAGTCCTATCTTTGCAGAAGTGGGCAAGTCCACTGCAGGAGACAGCCCCAGGTTGAATTGACCTTAGCAGCCAGTATTGGTCGGGATAGAGATGGTGGCTCAGGATACCTTGGAGAAGACACAGGGTTTTCAACTTCTCTCTGGACAGGCATGCTGTGACAAGGCTGGATGGAGGGACACAGGCCTTAGACCAACTCCCTCCTAGAGTAGAGGTGTGAGCCAGAGTTCCCGAACAGCTACTTCTTTTCTTTACTTCTTAGGAGGGAACTCCCTCCAAGAGTCCATCCCCCTGCCACAGGCCCTGTGTGGTCTGGTACCTTTGAAGGAACACCCATGCTTTCTTCAAGGCCAGGTGTAGGGGTTCCAGGTGCCACTGAGCTCTACAGCTCCATGATTCTACCAGCGTACCTGCTGCTCGGAGCAGCCAAGCAATGCCTGCAGCCAAGCAGGCCAGCGCGTCCTGCCCAGCCGCTGGGAAGGAATCGAGACCCAGGACCGAGGTACCGTGGCCATTGTTGGAGCTAGAGGATTTGATTCTGTCCCCACCCAAGGAGAATGTCCACAGGTACAGCTCCCCTCAGATCCTGCTTCAAAACGGGGCCATTCTTCTCAGAGTCCTGTGAGAATGCATGTCCTGGCATGGGCACCTTATCGCTCAAGAGACGGGCCTGTTTTGTTAAGCTGTGTGTTAGACCGACGGGTGGAGAAGTGGAGAGTGTTTGAGGGGCCTCTGACTTCAGCAGGAAAAGCTGGGCTCCTGAAGGAGACACAAAAAAGGGGCTCAAAGGAGTTGTCTTCTGAGGGAGAAGCAGGCACTGTAAGTGTGAGGCAGGCACCGCTTCTGGTCAGGTAGGGATCCTTTTTCCCTGTTTGTTCAAGACTGTATGGTGTGTTGGGGGGGTACTGCTGTCACCTCAGTGAGCGAGCATCTCTGAGCCACCACAGCGTTAAGCTCCAAGTGGACCACATGCAAAGCTGGAGGTAGAGTGGCCCGCCTCGCCTGATGATGGCGGGCAGGCCTTTTTCTCCACCTTCAGTTTCTCACAAAGGGTAGAGACCATCTTTGAGTAAAAGCTGCAATGCCACCCTACCCCCAGGGGGAGGAGCTTGCCTCAGCAGGGCAGGGGCGCCCGGGATGCAGCAGGCAGCTTGCCCACCACCAGATCTGGGCCCTGACCTAATGGCGGGAGCCCACCCGGGCTGTCAGCCCCTACTGTGGAAGGAACTCTCTGGACTTGCCAAGGATGGGTCTGAAGAGTTGGAGCCCTTCCTCCGGTGCTGAGGAGGGGGTCCTGGAATTTACACCACCTGTGAATTTGTTTTTGTCCCCCTCCCTTCCCGTACGGACCACTTTATGCCTAAATTGTGTTTTACTTACTGAACACCGACTGTGTGCCAGACCTCAGGTTCTGTAAGTACACATAGTGTGACAGTCAAGATACACACAAAGAGGCCAGTGAGTTTGTACCTCAGCTTCATAGTCTGGCAGGGAAAGCCAGGGTTCTAGGTGTGTCTCTCTGTAGACGCCCCGCCCTGCTGCCCAAGAGCTTTACGAGCTGGAGTCTGAGACCTCCGAGATGAGCCACTGTTTTGGGAGCCCAGAGACTCTTAGTTCAGACGTGGCCGGGAGACTGGCGGGAAGGACTGTGCCTTCCCCTTTAACAGCTCTTAGGCCACAGGTTCTAGGAGGAGCCACAGGGCTTCACACCCACTCCACAGAGTCTGTGATATCTCACCAACTAAGGAGCCTCAAAGCCAGAGCTGCCCGCCTCCTGAGTCTCCTACAGTAGGTCCGAGCTGGAGACTCCCCAGCTGTGCTACTAATACCTGATGCTCCATTGGCCCCTGGAGTCCATGCAGATGGGAAAGATTTGAAGATTTGTGTTGGTGACTGTGTAGACTCCTCCCTATTATCCCTCATTCCCTGAATAGTGGGTCAGAGTTGCACACTGCACTCAGTGCATTGGGTTACACGAGTGCGGGGTGGTGGGGTGGGGGAGAGAACTTGGGTACCCTGGACCTTAGCCTGTGCTCTACTGCAGACCTGCCCCAAACCCCTCTCTCTACTGAAGTGTGTGTTATAAGTCACTTAGAGGGCACCGAAAAAACTGAAACCCAAAACATCATGCTGTGGCCATGGGCACAGTGTGTCCTGGTGACCGTTCAAATGATAGACTCCAGACAGAGCTGGCTAGTGTGTTTCTCGGTCTGTAGCGACAATAGGCTGATTCTTACGACCGTAAAGACAACAGAGAGCTCCTTCTTTAGCTCCAAACTCAAAGAATTTGACCAACGGTAAGGACAAAAAGGCAAAGTGCCCCATGGCTGGGGCCTGTTCTACACGAGATGTTCTCAGATGTGGCTGCCTAGGGGCTGGGGGAGGGCAGGCGGTGGGGAGTGGGGGCCGTGAGAGTGAGAGGCCAGCTGTAAGGCTTGCACCATCCTGGAGTCCGGGAGTGGACAGCCATGGGAGGAGTCGGTGGCCGTGGGGAAACAGGCCGTCACTTGGGTGTTACTGGGAGTAGGCAACCACCTGAGCCACTGTGCAGTGGTCGGCCACAGGGACGTGGACTTCCACATGACTGCCGGGGAATGAGTGACCAGGCACACGGGTGACCACAGGGAAATGGGCTATGCCTTGATTAGCCAATGGGGATGAATGAGCTACTGTGGGGTTTAAATGCCCAGGGAGGGGCCAGAGATCACAGCATGTGGCCCCTTCTCTAACTGAGCCTTCCAGTCAGGTTCAAGAAGACCCCTGGCCTGGTCGCACTTGTCTGACTGGGGCAAGTGGGTGCTGTCCTTAAGGGCAGACTGGCAGGCAGGCAGGCAGGTCCCAGGCTTCCAAGTTCAGGGAACCCAGGTCTGAGCCCTTACGCTTGCCTGAGGCAGGGTTAGGTCTGTCCCTGGGACCCGTGTGTGGCAGCCCAGAAGTCATCGTCTTCCATAATGCCAAGTTCCCTAATCAACATTTCTCCTTGGGGAGACCAGGCCCTGTCCCCACTACACAAAGCTTAGTCACGCATCCGAGACTGCCAGTCTAGACGTGTCGCTCAGGGGAGTAATCCCTTGAATTCTGAAGGGTCAGGGTTGGGGGGGGGGTGGAGGGAGCCCAAGTAGGCAGACACAGGAAAGGGCTGGGTAGTGGGCCAGGGAAGCTGACTTCAAAGGGGGTAGCCCAGCATGGGACCAGACCACACTGAAACCCAGGCTGTCCCCCCACAGACGTGCCCCGAACAGCGCAGCCCAGCTGACATCCACCGGGTTTGTGTGCCCAGCACCGCTTCGCTGACACTGGCTAAATAAAACCCCACAGCCTGTGCCAGTAAGTCTGGGGCAGGCTGCCAGGGAAGACAAAGACCCAGAGGCAGTGTCGGGCCAGGCCTGTGCCAGAGGAACTCCAGGCCCTCTGAGCCTGCTCTGCCCAGTCTGGGGAGGCCAGGATGTCTGAGGTCTTGGCCAGAGAGGAGCGAGGGGAAAAGTCCCCAGTGAGACGGAACCTCAGCTGTGCCGAGTCACCGTGCCCACTGGTGACAAGACGGTCTGGTCTGCCATGTACCATGTGAGAGCCACAGCTGCTCAGGGAGAGGCAGTGGCGGCTTCACTGCTCTGAGCTTCAGTCACCTTGCTAGGAACATGGGCTTTGGCAGTGTCTGCAGACTTCTTTGTCAAAAGTCGGAGTGTGTGAAGTGTGTTAGTTAGCAGCACTCCATGGTAGACCCTGGGCACCGCTGAACTCCCCACACTGCGCAGTACAATCCTCCCACACCGCGCCCCGTCCCTGCCGCGGCAGCTTCACCACCACCACATAGGCAGCATCTTTCCTTAAGGACAGTCATCTGAGGAATTGGGGTTTAATGAAGTCTGAGCTGCCCTAGAAAGTGAAGACATTGGCCCGGATCCGCAGCCACCACACCCAAAGTGAAGGGGCCGCCTAGATAGGAGGGCGTTGAGAAGCTGTGGTGCTCGGCTGAGCTGTGGCTACCTGCTGTGTGATGTCCCCTGTCATCTCTGCCTTCACAGGTCACCTGTCCTCTTCAAGCTCCCTGTGCTCAGAAGTCCCCAGGGCTGGAGAGTCACAGGGGCTTGTCACCAGCCAAGCCAGTGTCTCAGAGAGCCGTTAGTCTTGAGGTGGGATTTGCCTGGTGTCTGGAGCTCCCAGTGTCATGGGGGACTGGAAGGAGCAAGACTTTGAGGACAGGCCTGACCCTGCAGTCTCTCGGTAGGCCTTGGGGTGCCTTAGTGGTTGTGGAGTTTTATGGAGTTGAGAGCAGAGGTCGGTAGCAGGCCAGTTGGCACACACGTCAACAGCTGCTGTTTGGATAGCAGAAGGCAGAGAGGGGTCATCCAGCCAATGCCGAGACTGGTGATGGATGACTGGGCGGGTTGAAGGGAAAGTTTGAGGTTATGGTGAAGGCAGAGGCCACGGGCAGACAGATCTGGCCACCCAGGGTAACATGGCCTAGTGTTCATGGATGAGACCCAGGGCCTGGGTGGGTATGAGGTAAGAGGTTGGTCTCCGGACAGAGCGCAAAGCAGACAGAACGGGCAGACAAGGCCCTTCTTGGCAAGGGTGCTGCTGGGGGGATTGTGGGTGGCTCCCGGAACCCATAGCTCCATTTGCTCCCGAGGTGATTCCTGAGCCTATTTCCCCTGAATAATTAATCATTCCCCCTCAGGCCAGAGACCCTGTGCTGGAAGACAACCCTGCCAGACAGGTTTTATCTTCCTGATTGGCCAAGAGCTTTCCAGGGCCTTGGGAGGGGAAGCCTCTGAGGGCAGGGCTTGGCTGTTTGAGAAAGGTGTGGTAATTGATTAGTTTTGTCTGCTCTTGTGGCTTGTGGGGGGGGGGTGCAGGCATGGAGATTCTTTGGGGGACTCCCAGGTACAAATCGAGTGAGTTCTTTCTCTTTCTGCCCGGGGTACCCTAGATAAGTCCCTTTTGCTCTGGCTTTGGGGACCAGCTGCTAAGGGACAGGCTATGGTACCTGCTTTCTCCATCTCTGGAGAGCCTGGGGCAAGTCCAGCCTGGATAAGAAGGAAGTCACTCCCCATTCAGTCCCTGAACAAAAGGACATGCTGTTCCAGGCAGGGCCTGGGCTGTGCCCTTCCCTGGCGGATGCTCCGGGGACCTGCGCACCTGTCTAGATAAACTGAGTCCGTTCCCAGAGAGCGGAGCCCTGGCTGTAACCGCAGGAGGAGCATGCTGAAGGGCAGCCATTAAAAATGAGAGCACAATCAGGCAACTAATAAGTATATAATTTCTAAAAAAAATGAAAAAAATGAAAAAAATAAATAAAAATGAGAGCGCAGAAACCCAAACAGAACCTAGAAAAGCACCCAAGGCTTAGTCCTAGAATGCTTTGGCTCTAGAACACCAAGGCTGTGGCTCTCCAGAAGCAATTCCCAATTCCCCAAGGGTCCCTAGGACTGGCATGGCCTCCCTCACCAGTGACTTAGTGTAATCGATCTCTCCTGGGGAATCCTGTACCTGAGGCTGGGAAGTTCTCAAAGCATTCACTGTGCCCAGTACTGCATTCACTGTGCCCAGCACCACACTCACTGTGCCCAGCACCACACTCACTGTGCCCAGCACTACATTCACTTTGCTCAGCACTACACTCAATGTGCCTAGCACTACATTCACTTTGCTCAGCACTACACTCAATGTGCCTAGCACTACATTCACTTTGCTCAGCACTACACTCAATGTGCCTAGCACTATATTCACTTTGCTCAGCACTACACTCAGTGTGCCTAGCACTACATTCACTTTGCTCAGCACTACACTCAATGTGCCTAGCACTACATTCACTTTGCTCAGCACTACACTCAATGTGCCTAGCACTACATTCACTTTGCTCAGCACTACACTCAATGTGCCTAGCACTATATTCACTTTGCTCAGCACTACACTCAGTGTGCCTAGCACTACATTCACTTTGCTCAGCACTACACTCAGTGTGCCTAGCACTATATTCACTTTGCTTAGCACTACATTCACTGTGCCCAGCACTGCATTCACTTTGCTCAGCACTACATTCACTGTGCCCAGTACTATATTTACTGTGGCCAGCACTATTCCCATCACACTGAGTTGCCCTGGTCCCCGCATACTCCTCCCCTGGTATTTCATGTCACCTACCTTACATGTGACCCCAGTTGGGTACAGGGTGCTATGCACCTGGTTCTACAAGGAGGTCAGCGGGTTGCTCCCTGTGGGTCTGGCCATATGAAGGCAGTAGTTATGACTACGTTCTAGTGATGGTTGGAACTGAGTCTCACTGTTGGGGAAACTGAGACTTGGGGGTGACTGGATTTGGACCATGGCATGTGAGTGGCAGAGTGGGGCTTGATCTGTATATTTGCTCCCATGTCTACATGCCAATATCTGGGGGTGAGGGAGGACAGGCAAGGGCCGTAGGCTACTCACTTCCTGTAGACTGGCGTGTGGCGTGGCTGGCGGGTGGCGGTAGAAGAGGCAGCAGGAGGGAACGGGTCCCTCAGGCCCCCACCAAGCATGCGTCTCACTCAGAGTGCCATAGCCCCAAGGGGAAGAAATTAGAGTCCCCCATTTGGGGACCCCAGCCCTGGTGGCTGCCAGGTTGATACACTGGTGGTAAATGGCCCAAGCTGGAGCCCAATTCCCGCAGGGTGTGGTTTCAGCTCCTTGCACATTTAGTATGAAAGAGTGCAGGAGAGTAGTGTCACCCTAAGTCGGCCCCAGGGACACACAGGAGCCACCCCTTTCTTGGGAACCAAGGACAACTCTTTTCCTAATGACTCTGTAGACAACAGAACGAGATCCCCATCTGCAATGGAAGGTGCACACCGAAGTCCCTTCTCACCCCCACCCTCCTGGTCATGTGAGCGCTCTCCTGTGCATCCTAATGGAACCCTTTGCCTAGTAGCCATTTCTAAGTGAACACCACCACCTCTAGCATTGTGCATTGTGGGTTCTAGGAGGGAGAGACCAGCAGCACAGCTGGATCCGCACAGCTGGATCTGTCAGAGCCCAGGACACACCCAGTTAGGTGATTTTTTTTTCCTCTATCTCTCTCCAGCCCCTCCCCCCACTGCCCACTAGCAGGACCCAAACCAGACCCATAACTTAGCATTTTCTTTTAAGTCCATCTGACAAATTGTAGCCAGAGAAAGCAACCAGGGTCTGTAAATGGCTACTTTGTCAGCACGTCTCTGCAAGCTGTAAAAAGTCTTTTGTTGTGTGTCTAGACTGCACGCCAGCGGAATATTTGGTCTGTGTGAGGGGAAAGAGACCTGGTTGGGTTCACTTACCGGCTTATTTCAAGTGGGATTTCAAAACACTGGCTCATAAAGCAGAGCTGGCCCTGCCTCCCAGCCCACACCAGCCTTTCTTGTTTCTGTCGGTTTTTTTTTTTTTTCCGCCTGCTTGGGCAGTTAGCAGTGAGTGCGACGGCCCTGGGAAGGGCCAAGGGACCGCGCTGCACAGCGTCTTTCTTGTGTAATTGTCCTCTTTATGACCGTCTAGACGGCCCGCAGATGCGTGTTCTCGGGGGAAGTGGCTTTGCCCTCTGCCTGCGCTAAGTGGGGAGGTTGCCGGCGGCCACACTTCCCAGTGGACTGCCTGCCCCTCCCCGGAATGTTCTCGCCTTACCCCCTTAAATTAAAGCACTTTGTCTCCTGGCAGGGTCTCTGTGTTTATAACACATTTACTTGACTGTGCTAATTTTATACCAGGGGCAGAATGGGGGTGCGGGGTGTGCGCTAAGCTAAGACATTCTCAGCGTTTTCCTTTCTGAGGCTGAGCAGAGCCCACATTCCCTTCTGTAAGTTGTTAAGTCAATTTTTGACCTTCTGTTCTCCCCCAACACACACACACACACACACACACACACACACAAACACAACCTTCCCCTCCTTGCATAGATACCAGAAAGTGGCTCTTCCCCCACCACCCCCGACAGGGTTTCTGTGTAGCCCTGGCTCTTCTGGAACTCATTCTGTAAACCAGGTTGGCCTAGAACTCAGAAATCTGCCTGCCTCTGCCTCCCAAGTGTTGGGATTAAAGCCGTCACTGCCCAGACAGAAAGTGCAGAAAGTGGCTTCTTAAGGAAGTAACTATTGGGACTGCTTAAATGGGCCTGAGGCTTGGCTTTGTCACATAAAGTCATTAATTAGCCTCACCCCCATAGCTACCTGGTCATTGTGCCAGGGATAAAAGGGGGTGAGTGCCCTAGCCTAAGGGGTCCCCTAGCCACCCATTCCCACAGGAACTGAGGCACCAGTCAAGTCCCCCGATGCCAGGACAGCCAGAGTCGCATCTCCCCTACTGACCCCCCCCCCCCCCAGTGAAGAGGAAGACTGTCAACACTTCCCCTCCCTTCAAGGCAGCCACTGTCCCGGGACTGGAAAAGCCCGTGGCACTGAGGCCCAGCTCTCTGTCTCTGAGCTGGGGTTGTGGCAGGCCTCTTCCATAGTGGCTGAAGATAGAGGCCTGCCTTGTCCTGGCCAACTCCAGCCAGACTGTCACACACCCTCACCAACCTGTCCTCACCTCAGTGAACTGCAAAGGTCCACCCTCCTCCTCAGCATGAGTCTCCCCTCTGGTTTTTACACAGTTAGGGGGCACAGAAGGTGGGGAGGGACTTCAGCTCACCAGATGTCTCTAGGGATCCGTAGGCTGAGTCTTCTTTCTGCCATGTGAAGGGCGTGGTCCCCTGGGCATGAGCCCGACTTACACGCACACCAGCACTCAGGACCTCAGGCCGGAGGAAGCAGCTCCCAGGCTGAGGCCCTTCCTCTCCCTCATCCTCCTCTCTCCTTCCTCACTCCCCTCAAGCCGAAAGGCCAGCCACCCCACGCCCTGGCTTTGCTGTAATTAAAGCTGAGATGTCACAGAACTTTTCCTTAAGGCAAAATTACCAAAAGGTGGTACTCGAGGGTCAGAGATGTAAGGGGTGACGCAGGGCAGACAGCACCTGCTTGCCTATAAGACAAGTGTGCCCTACCTTCTGTGCCTGCTCCCCAGGACCCCCATGGGCATGTGCCTTAAGAGAATGGGCCCCTCTCAGAGTTCTGAGCTCTCCTCTGACAGCCACAGCTGTGCCATAATTAGGTCTGTGGAGCGGATGACAGTGACCTGTCACCATGGGCTAGTGTGTCTATTCTCTCCTTCAATTGGCCCTGCTCACTAGGTTAAAAAAAACAAAACAAACAAACCACACCCCCTCAGGCAGGTGAGGTGGTTCAGCAGGTAAAGACACCTACCTCTACCTCTAAACTTGAGACTCAGGACACACTCCGTGAGAGGATAGAGCTAGTTTTCAGTTGCCCCTTGACCTCCACCTGTATTCCTGTCATGGTGACTTCCCCACATCCCAATAAAACGAATAGAATGTTTTTTTTTAAAGTGTGCCCTCGGCTGGAGTTGGGAGGGACCCGTGGTGGTGCTGGTGGTGGTGGTGTACTTTTTAATAACGGTCTTGTCTAGTGACCTCTTTCTTAAGTGGCAAGGGACTCTTCAGTCCCACATTGCACCAGGAGAGCCGAAGGCAGCCTGCAGCACAGACACCCCAGAGGAGTTGGGCAAAGTCTGGGATGACTGGGCTCCCCCCTCCCCTCTTACCCCTCCCCGTTTTCTTCTCCTTCGTTGAAGGAGCTGGCTCTGGGCACCGCCGTCTTTAGGAGGCGAATCGTTGCCCATGTGTCAGGCAAAACAGATGTGGCGGGGAGACAACAACTATTTTCATAATTCGGAACAAATCTGGCGAATCGCCTCCCTTTCCAGCGGGGCCTGCTCATGCAGAAAGCCCAACTCCCTGGCGGCTTCAGAGCCATTTATAGCTCCGTGGAACTTGCCTTCCTCCGAGATGGGTTGCTTTCTGCCCAAGTGGGGACCTGGACTCTGCATGGGGAGCATGGGGAGGGGGATCAGAACATGGGACACACCTGTCAATCCTTTAGTTTTCTGGCTTGTGTGGTGTCAACTGGAAGCCGACCTTGGGGCAAACAACCTGGCAAACATCATGCCCCCAGCATCCACAAGGACTCAGGTCTGAACGACCCTGGTCGACAGAGAGACATTGTGATGAGGTCCGGGAAGTCAGGTGGTACATCACTTCCCACTTCCTGTGAGAACAGCCAGGGTGTCCTGCCTGAGGTCCCTGATCATGACCGAGCTGGTCTCCTGCCTCTGAGCTTTCAGACTCCATGCCAAGGATCACCTTGTAACTCTGGTGCTCCCGCCGTGTCTGGCCATGCGCACCTGAGAGCCAGGGAAAGGAAAGCGGGTGGCAGTGGGAGACTGGACTACTGCGCATTTGCTTGTCCAAGACATGAGCCGCTGTGTGCTGCTGAAGAGGCTGGAGATCGGCCGGTGGTGAAGGCCTTGTCCCTGAGCCCTAAGACCTGCAGGCAGAAAGAAGGCAGAGGGGAGCTCAAATGTCCAAACATTGGAGGTCAAATGAAGTGGTTGTGGGTAGGGTGAGGAGGCAGCGTGGGGGTAGCAGCCAGAGTGAGAGTCTTCCACAGAGTGAGAAGCCAGAAGGAAGGGAGTCTCTTAATAGTCTCGCCATGACCGCCATGACCGTGTGTGTCTGCCTAGAGAGGACCTTCCCTTATAAAACACTCAGGGAAGTGTCTTTAAAGGGACCCAAGCTTTTTCATTTGTCTGAGGCAGTCCCTAGGTGCAGGTGGAGCTTTTAACGCCTACCCACCTGGTCCCTGTCTGTCCAGCACAGGTCGTAAAGAGGAGTTGCTCACAGACTCTCTGGATGCGATGCGTTTTACAGCTGTGTATGGGCAGAAGCCTCGCCTGGGTTCCCTGGTGTGAGCATGGATACCAGCAAGGCTGGCCCTTGAGCTCTTGACTCCCCTTCTCTGGCCTCTCTTGAGTCCTCTGGCCCAAGAGACCCCAGGCCTAAAGGAGGTGTGTCCGTGTCCCGTCCCCCCCCCTCCTGCCTGGGGTCACTGAAGGACTTTGGAGCTGCCTAAAGCCAGCTGGTCACAGCATTTCCTCTGACATTTGAGCTTTTGAAGGGGGAGGGGAGCCTGGTGGGGCCCAGCAGGCTGCAGCAGGCACTTGAGTGGAGTGGGTTTGGCATTGGGACTTGTGGCAGTGCTGATCTGTAAGCTAGACTCGGGCTCACCTTGTCCTACTGGAATCATTTCTCAGCTCCACCAACTGTGCTGTCTGTGCTTTGACTGCACACAGGATCACCACACCCTTCTAGGAAGCCCCAATGCCAGTCTGCCTGACCCCTAAGTAGCTGTCTCCTTGTCCTGTGCACAGGAGTAACTTCTTTTCTGTGAATGAGGCCAGTATACCTGCCTCAGGACATTTGCACTTCCAGTCTTGAGTTTGTTCTCTTCCCCATCCTCTCTCATCTTTCCCAGCTCAGAGAGGCTGTCTCCGTCACCCCAGGTGCAGGCAGGCTCCTTTCTCCCCAGTGCTCGCTCACCTCACCATTGGAGCCTGCCCTGAGAGAAGCTGGTGGAGTGCAGGGGCGCTCTGAGTCCTTGGGCAGCCTTGCCTGTGCAGGGGTTGCACTGACAGTTTATAGAGCCACTTTGCACACATTTCGCTGTGCTGTAACTGTTTGCACATGCACTGTAACTGTTGCAACTTACAGGGCACCGACCCTGGACACATCAAGAAGTACTTTGCATGGCTGATACATTGATGCTTTGGGCACTCTGAGTGCTTGGCCGCATCCAGGCTGCCTTGGCATAGGGAAGCCCACTCGCTCTTCGTCCTCCCTGGGCTCTTGTTCATCTTCTGGAATGAGGTTGAAAGCTCTTTTTCTCACAGCCGAGCCACCAGGGGAGCCACCAGGGAGCCACCGCCCTCAGGTGGCTTGGAATTCCCTCTCTTCGTTTCTGAATTTTTAAATGTTGTGTTTAGAATTAAATCTTAAAACCCGGGAGCCAGACTTGAAGTTGAAGGGCTGCTTCCGTGTGGTTGCCCGCAGCAGCCGGATGGCAGGTGCTGGGAGGGGAGGCGGGGGAGGCTGGGATGGAAAGTGAGGGGGAGGCTGGGGTATAGAGGAGGAAGAGGCTGGAGATGGGGAGGCTGGGACAGAGGGGCTGAGAATGGAATGAAGAAAGGGAGAGACTGGGACCGAGAAGAGGCTTGGGTGGGGGGAAGGAACTTCCGGTGGCCATTTGTTCTCTAGCACACTGCTGTCCTGGGGCTTGGGGTTGTGCCCCAGGGATGGCTACCGAGGATACCTTCTGCAGGGTGGTCCTAGTACTGTAAAGAGATGGTGCCTTCCCAGACCATTCATTCACTTAGTGGGGAAAACCCTAAAGTCTTCATTTGAGATGGCGATTTGGGGGCCATAGCAGCCACCTCCCGGCACCCTCTGTGGCTATAACACTAAGGCCAGAGAGCCACCGTCCCCCGCAGTGTGTGTGTGTTCATTCCGTGCCCTTTAGCCCCATGTAGATCTGTGTAACCGCCACGATTGAGCCCCACAACAGTCCCATCCCAGAGACGCTGCGTCCTTCCCTTTATAGCCACGCACGCCTCCTCCTCTCCTGACAACGTCTAATCTGCTCTCCATCTCTATAATTTTGTCATTTCAAGGATGTTATATAAATGGGATCATACGGTGTATAGCTTTCTGAGATTGCTTTTTTTTTTCTCTCTCCAAGTAATTCCCTGAAGATGTACCCAGGTTGCCAGGCAGAGCTCTGGCTGATTCCTTTTAATTGCTGAGTAGTATTCCAGGGTGCTGGGCTGTAGGGTGCTCCTCTGACCCTTCACTGTTGAAGGGTTCTTAGCCTGTGTCTGGGTGTTGGCTGCAGATTAAGCGTCTGTGAATACTGGGCGCAGGGTTTGGGGTGAATGGAAGCCACTGTTTTGGTGAATCAGTGCCCAGGAGTCTGAGTTTCAGCTTTTGCAAGACCCTTAGCTTCTCGATAACTCCCCCACTGGACCTACCCGTGCTCTTCTGGGTCTTGGAGAAGGAACCCTCAAAAGTCAGGTGATGCTCTGTGGGACCTCAGTGTCCCTGGCCTGTGACCTCAGACAGGCAGAGTCCCTCCCAAGTGCCTCCCAGCAGGTAGTAGGCAAACAGCTGTCACCAGGCTGGAGAGTGGATGAAGGTAGTTCTCCTGGCTGTCTCCTGGTGAGCTGTTAGCCTGACTCTCCCACCTAGCTGGCTACTTACTCTCTGGCTGCTTGGCAATCCTCCAGCAAGCCAAGAGATTCGACTGCCATTTCTACCAGAAAGCAGGAAGGTCAGATATAGAGAAACTCCAGAATAGGCCTTGCGAAGTCCTTCCTAAGCAAAACAGGTCTCCCACTGGCTAAGAGGGGTGTCGCTGGGATGAGAGAACCCATGAGGGTGCTCATTGCAGGCAAAACTACATACAAAGGCCCGGGCTGGGGGTAGGAACCAGACCTGCAGGGCTGGCAGGTGTGAGCAGGGTGTGAGCCGGTGTGAGCTGGTGTGGGCTGGTGTGAACCTGTGTGAGCCCTCCAGGGGCTGTGAAGTAGTGATGAGGAGGAAGAGGGAAGTCTTCCAGGGTCTGATGTGCTATGAGAAACCATCCACAGTCCTGTGGTTACTAAAAATCCTTCCAATGCTGGGGTCAAAACAGTGGGGAAAGGGCAGGAGGTGGGAGACGCAAGAGAGAAAGGAGGTGACAGAGGCAGGTGGATAAACCCTTTGCTTTTGATGGGTCTCCACAACCTCTGTCCCTAAGCCACAACCGGGGCGTAGGGTGGAGTCTCCTTGTGATTAGACCACAACACTGAGTGCTGAGCTCACGAAGGGCCACCTCAGGGCCCCAGTGGGTCTATCCTGAGATGGACAGTTCCAGTTCTTGGTTTCTGTCACGATTTCCTCCTCGCTCTCCAGGCCAGCCATTGCCCTGTAAGCTGAATTCCCCTGTCCTGTATGAGCCACTGCAGGTCTGTCAGTTGTCACACTGGTCCTGTCCATCTGGGTCTGTCAAGCTGCTGGCTTTATTATGCACCTACTGTTTATCAGCTGGTATTGGCACGCAATAGGAGTCCAAGCAACCACATGAGGTTGATACAGTGGCTGTGTGTGAACTTCCTAGAACATTGGGCAGAATGGCTGCCCACAGCCCCTGGAGTGAGTGGTACCTGTGTCTGCATTGCAGCCTAGAGCTGGGCCACCTGCTGGGCTGCTCTCCACACACACAGCCCAACCCCCACCCCACCACTGTGTCAGGACTCAGAACAAAGGTCTCTCTGTGGCTTCCACACCTTCCTTGGAGACCCTAATCAGTGCCTCGCCCTACCTGGGATGGGGAATTTAGGGAGTTCCCTGAAAAGGACGCAGCAGCAGGGGCCAGAAGTGGCTGCTTAGTTGCTGGCAGCCGGGAGGCCGCATTTGCTTCTGGGGTTGGCTTTGCCAGGGGAGTATAAAGGAACAGGAAAAGACATGGACAGTTGGAGGTGTGGAGGAGAACCCCGTGAGTTTACACCCCAGATGGACCTAAGCAGACAGACCAGAGACACCTTTGCGAGGGAGGGACCCACAGACTCAGGAAACACTCCCATGCACTTTGGGGCTCTATCTTTGAGTCTCTGAGGTCACCAGCCTAGCCACACCGCCACCTGTAAGTGGCACCAGCCCCCCTTGATGGCTAACCTCCTTACCAAACTGTCAAACAGCCAGAAAGGGCTAGCCTGTGCTCCAGGCTGTTCCTCAGGTTCGGAGTCCTACGTAAGAGTTTGAAACAGGTGTGGCATGGGTCAGCAGGTCATCCTAGGGACATGTG
The DNA here is from genome assembly GCF_947179515.1 of Apodemus sylvaticus. Lineage (NCBI taxonomy): Eukaryota > Metazoa > Chordata > Mammalia > Rodentia > Muridae > Apodemus > Apodemus sylvaticus. The sequence continues at coordinate 158,979,546 of NC_067476.1, read as the reverse complement.
TAACTGAGACCTGGCCTTTCCATGCAGCAATTCAGGGACCACTGCCCTTCGGCTGTCACATCTAGTGACTAAGAGTGGGAAAGACGGGGAGGCTGTCCTGGGAGTGACCACTGTGAGGCTTCTTCCTGATGTCACTCGTGTGCCTTGCCTCACACCCTGAGCATAGGGCTGCATGGCCAGACCCCTGTGACCCCTTCGGAGGGAACGTTCATCCCTATCAATTAAACTGTGTGATCCAGGACAAATCACGATGTCCCTCTAAGTCTCAGACTCTCACAAGACAAAAGGCCCGTCCTGGAGAACTGTGGGGATCATCCTGAAATGACAGTGACCCCTACTCCCACCTGTTACACTCCATGTTGTCAGTAGCTGTAGGAAGATTCTAGATCACTGACTGTGTGCCCACACAAGTCTAACCACACAAGCGAGGCCAGCTGAGATGCTGGGGGTGGAACTTCAAGTCACTGTGCTCTAGGGCCTGGGCAGGTCAGTGGAACTCAGGTGAGTGTGGTAGACCAGGGCCCCCCACCCCCGAGGACAGACCGGTCACTAGGCATAAATCGTCCACACGAGGTTATTCTCCGCATCCATGCATGCAGATTGGAGTGCGTTGCTGACCTCCCCTGTCTCCCCAGGGGGTGCCACAGACTCCTGTCAGTCTGCCTACGCAGTGCAGAGGCTCCTACATCCACAGCTCAGCCGATGCCAGTCACCTGGGGCCACTAAAGCAATCCCCCTGGGGACTCGTGACTCAGGCAACAGACAAGCATCTTCCTGAGGTATTGGGAATAGAGCCGCTTAAAACTGGGGCACTGGCGTGTCGTGTCTGGGCAAGAATTGCTTTCTGGCTGGTCCTGTGGCCACGTTCTCGCTGTTCTGTGGTGTGCACAGGTGAGGAGCGGCATCGCTAAGCCTGGTGGATCAAGGCCCCAACCTTAGGAATACTAGTAGCCCCGTCTCCAAATATAGTTGTTTACTGTGGGGGTCAGGGGTGGACACCAATGTACACCATGTTGCAGGATGATACACAGTCTTCCTCCAACTGTAAGCTGTGTCTTGTAGGTTTCTTGTGAGCTAGGCAGCGCGCAATCCTTTTTTTTTTTTTTTTTTTTTTTTTGGTTTTTTTGTGGGATTCTCACGCCTACCGAAAGAGGGTAGCACCATTTGGTCGTGGGGTCCGGAGGTGGGGAAGCCCCAGCTTTGTAAACTGTGGGTCGTCACCCCATATGGTGCCGCCTAACTGGATTTGAGGGGTTGCGAAAAATCTGGCAGCAGAAACAGGTTTCTAAATGCTCCCAAACCAAAAACTTAAACTGGGATTCGAGTCGGTCTGGCTCTCGGGCGCTCAGTGAGCCTTCCACGGCCTCACTGCTTCCTTAACTCTGAAGGCAGAGCGTGCACTCTCAGGCACTGGCCGTGACATCACAGCACGTCACGTGACATCACCAGTGGATGGACTCTACCCGAAAACACCTCCGCTCAGATCTCAGACTATGGTGTGTCATGGATTCCCATGTTTGACTGAACACGCTATCTTCTGCTCTGATTGAAACAGGATAGCTTGATTATGGCAAACAAAGGCTTGTAATCTCCCCTTACTACCATACCCCAGCACATACCAAATTAGTACATCTTTGGATTGGATTGTGTTAAAATTTAAAATATTTGTCTTTATTTTATGTGTGTGTTTTGTCTGTGTGCATACATTGTTCTGTTTGCATGCGGGGTGTGTGTGTGTGTGTGTGTGTGTGTGTGTGTGTGTGTGAGTGTGTGTGTGAGTGAGTGTGTGTGAGTGAGTGTGTGTGTAGACCAGAAGAGCATGTCACATCCCCTGGAGCTGGAGTTATAGACAGTCTTGAGTCACCTGATACTGGTGCCGGGAACTGAACCCACGTCCTCTGGAAGATCAGCAGTGCTCTCCACAGGAGCCCACTTTCTAGCCTCCAGCTTTTTCTAAAAGGAAAAAAAAAAAACCTCTAAATGAATTCTAGTTTGGGATTAGAAGAGAGTTTTCAATAATTTCAGAAATGGCCTGCCTACCATTTTGCAGTTAAGTATTCGTGCAAATTTGCCTTCTCCTGTTCCCTATTACAACATCAAAATATCAGCCAACTCTAGAAAGCATTGAGTATGTGCCCGCCTCCAGGACCAGATATTCATCCAGGATTTAATTTTTTATGTGAAGTAAGCAGGCACGCCCATCTCATTAGTATGCAGATTGCTTTCATACTTGATAAATAGCAAAATTATACATATGCCAAAGAATTACTTTTAAATAAATTTCTTCGTGACATATTATCAATAAATATTTGTGTACTGTTTTATATACCTGTAGGCCCGGAGTTATGCAATATTTTCTCATGTACAAAGGGAATGCCAGGTGTAGTGAGATGGCTCAACAGGTTAAAGGCACTTGCTACGCAGCCTGACATGAAAGGAATTCAATCCCTGCAGTGGAGAACACCAACTCCTGTGAGTTGTCCTCCGACCTCATGTGCACCGTACCACGCCCACAAAATAAATAAAATTCTCTCTTAAGAAGGGGTCAAAGGTGAAAAGTGTTTATACTGGGGAAAACAAGCTCTTAAGCTGAGGCAGTCTCTCAGGGCCTCACAGCGTCGTGGTTGGAGCCTGGAGTGCGTAGCCTGTGGTGGGTACCTGCAGGGCTCCCAAGTGGCAGGTCTTTGTTGCTTAACTGGTCTCCTGTGGATAGACTCCTGCTCTGCTCGAGGTTTGAGCACCATGGTAGCCCCCAACACTGAGGAGAGATTGCCCAGGGGCACTCTGGGAGTCTCTTTGCAATGGTTTAGCTTTGTACCGTAGTGGTCATGGGCAGCTCTCAGAGCTGGGCTCAGAGGGGTGATGAGAAGTCCGGTCAGTTAGTTAGCATGTTTCTGGCCTGCCAGGCTCATGCCAGTTGAAGGTGCCTGCCGGACCAGATTGCACGCTGACAGACTGGCACCACTACCAGAGGCCATCAGACCAGCCAAGTGGCTGTCACTCCTGACTTAACCGTTTTCTTAGAAGTCCTGGCAGATGGAACAGGTGGTGTTCGCAAAAGTGTAAGCCCTTCGTGGAAGAGTTTAAAGTTGCCAGGAGAAGGGAACCTGGAGGCAGCTGCAGTGCAGGCCAGCAGGGAGGGGCAGCCTAGACTGCAGGACCGGTGGTCAGGCGTGTTAGCCCTGCCTTCCCGTCAGTGGTCCTCAGTGGGAGCAGCTGACTCTAACACCCATAGCAGCACGTAGGGCTTCATTCCTTGCACTAAAAAGGTTTCTCTCTCTCTCTTTCTCTCTCTCTCTCTCTGTGTGTGTGTGTGCACGCGCACGTGTGCATGTATATGTGTATACACACCCCAGCAGGTCAACAGAGGGTGTCAGGTTCCCCTGTAGCTGTAACTATAGGTGGTTGTGAGCCATCCAAAGTGGGAGACTGGGAACTGAACTTGGGTCCCCACCAGAGCAGCAGCGTTTGTGACTTGTCACCTCAGAGCAGTCCTTCAGCCCCATATTGCACTTTCCGCAGTAGGTGATTCACTCTGTCAGCACTGCAGTCTTATGGAGAAGGTGCTGGGAATTTCTGCTTTTCCCAAGTGGAAACTGAGGCACAGGGAAGGAGCCTACACGCTGCAGTATCCAGCACTTGGCCACCAGCAGAGATCTGGGGCTGGGATGCAGGCAGCCTCTCACCACCCCCTCTCACCACCCTCCTCTGTCCCAGGCAAGACCAAGAATAGCCTTCCCTACTTGGTCCTGAATGGCAGCCCCCCCCCCCCACGCCCCCGTGAGCACTGAGACTCTTCCCAGCTGACCCTTGGCTCCTCAGCACGCGGCAGGCTTCAATGAGGCCCCTAGGAGTGAATGAGGGGCCATTGAGAAAGGCCTCAATCCCCACTGCATCGTGACCCAGCTTTAGAGCAGAGCCTTTTGTCCCAAAGCCTTGGAAACAGAGTTCGGGTTCACTTCCCTTCTCCCCGGAGCCGAAGCGCCCCCCCCCCCCTCCTGTCGGGAAATGCCAGGCCCTTGAAGATCCGTAATTGAGGAAAATACTGGTTTCCAGGTTTGGTGCTGGTTTCCAGGGGACATGGGTGCCTCCGCCTCCCGCGGCGGGAGGGCATCCCGAGCTGCATTGTCAGCCAACACTCAGAAACTCGTCTCCATAAACAGACTCATGCGAGGGTCTTTTGAGTGTGTCATTAAGATTTCTTAAATTAAAATAGTGAGTTTAGTGGGCCCGGTGGCACAGGCCTTGAATCCCAGCACTGGGGAGGCAGGCAGATCTCTACAGGTTTGAGGCCGGCCTGATCTCTTTATCAAGACCCTGTCTCAAAAGGTAAAATGAATTATGAGTGATTCTCTTAAAAGGGCAATCAGTGGGTTGGTCTTAAGGGACTGGTCAGTGGGCAAGCATGAACTGTGGGCAAGTATGAAACCCGAGTTCAGTTGCCAGAGCTCACATGAAACGCAGGACACGAGGCTTGAAAATAGTTTAGCGGTTAAAACAGTGTTTGGGTCTCTCAGAGGACCCAGGATTGATTCGCAGCACCTATGTCAGTGCTCTCCTAACTTCCTCTAACTCCAGCTCCAGGGAGACCCGACACCTAGATTCCAAGGTTGCATGCACACGTTCATACACTAATGCAAACGGCAGAGCAATACAAATGATAAAAGTACAGTCTTCGTCTTTCAGAAGTCAACGTTCTTAATTCCTTTCTTTTCCCATCTGGAAAATGGGTCTCTGTCGTGTGTCCCTTTTTTTTCCTATCCGGGCATGACTGTCTCCTTCCCTTGGCAGACTTGTGAGCCATCAGTGCTCAGATGCCCAGGGCACATCTGGGCACCATCTAGAACCACGTGTAGATGTCACCCAGGAGGTGACGAGACAAGTCCCAGGAGTGCTGCTGAGGACCCCTAAATACACAGAGCAGCCCCCCACAGTGGGGACTGTGGGCCCAGACATCTCTCACCCCGAGGCTTAGAGGTCTCAGACAGATCATCTTTTGACTAGTGAGTGGGATCCTGTAATAATATATGCTGGGTTTGTTGGGCGACATCTAGAAATAAATACCCCATGTAGTGTGGCCCCCCTCACAGCCATGGATGCTATCAGCAGGGGATGCTACTGTTAATTCTGTCACATGCCACTCTGGAGTTTGCTTTGCAGGGTTGAAAGGTTCCGCATGTGCTTGACTTGAACAGTCCCTGCCTTCCTCAGCAGTGGCCATCCGCGCCGCCGCCCTCAGCTCAGACGGGCTCTCTTCCTGGACCCTCCCATCACCTCTGCTCCATAAACCAGGTCCGTCTGACTTATTTTAGACATCTTTTTGGGTACAGCCTCAGTCACGTGGATGGAAGTGTTCTCTCGCTGTGAATTCTCTCTGCCCTGCCAATAACTCACGAACAGGATTGACACTGTGCTGACAGCGGGTGTTTAAAGACGTTCGATGCCGGTGACAATAGAAAAAAAAAGCCCATTAGTTCTTTCCATTTGGGTAATAGCGAGAAAGATAAAAGGTGCAGCTTTGCCATCCCTTATTGAAGCAGCGTTTAATCACGAAGCTCTCAAGTGATTAGACAGGCCTGTCACCTTCCCGGGATTCCTTATTTCACAGGCCTGCTCAGCATGCACGTGAGGTCTCACTGGGTGCTTGAAGCTCAGTGCTGACCTCCTGTGTACTCACCTCCTGCAGCACAGCCTCGGCAGCTTAGCACGGAGGTGGAGATGCAGGTCCATGTTCCTGAGTGGGCATCTGAACTGCACCCTCTGCCCACGAGGGAGAAGCCAGCCCACCTCCACCCGACAGTCCTTTGCATACCAGCTCAAGGTACCAAACCAGAAGAAGCGTGCAAAACCAGGGCTCCATTCAGTGGCTCCTTAGTGTCTGTCCCTCCTTCAGCGGGCAGACCCCTGCGGGGCCTCTGCTGTCCACTCCCCTCCCTGCTGGACAGGCTCCGGCTGAAGAGGCTGCAGAGTTGATGTGTTTCTGACCCCGTGTAAGGATTCCTGCCCAGGGAAGGGTTAGCTGAGGAGCAAACTGGGCCACACAGGAGGTGCAAGGATGTGTAGGTATCATGATCTGAGACTAGAGCTTCTTAGGGCTCGAAGTGTCAGTCATGATTCTAGCAAGGGAAAAGAAGACGAATGGAGAATGGATGAGAGCCTGGATAGATGGAGGATGGGTGGTAGACAGACAGATGTAAACATGGATGAATGAGTGGGTAGAGATGTGGAAGAGAATGGATGGATGGATGGATGGATGGATGGATGGATGGATGGATGGATGGATGGATGAGTGGATGGATGGGATGAGTGGATGGATGGGATGAGTGGATGGATGGGTGGGTGGATGGATGAGTGGATGGATGCATGGATGGGTGGGTGGATGGATAGATGGACGAGTGGATGGATGGGATGGATGGATGGATGAATGGATGGATGGGTAGGTGTGTGGATGGGTGGATACATGGATGTGTGGACAGACAGATGAATGGACGGATGGATGGATAGATGGGTAGGTGGGTGGGTGGGTGGATGGATGAATGGATAGACAGACGGATGGAACAGTACTGAGATGTGGGGAGGCCAGATGGGCCCCAACCACCCATGTAGAACATGATGGGGAAGGAATGGTCTCAGAGCCTCCTCCTCCTCCTCCTCCTCGTTGCAGAGGCCCAGACAGAACACCTTTGTCTCTTAGTTCTCCCTTGTGTTGACAATAGTCCTTGGGCTATTGGCTATCACCAGGTGGTGATTTGGGTGTGGCCACATGTCACTACCCTCTCCCACATAAAGAGAAAAGGCCTAAGGGAAATGTCTAGCTCACTGTCTCATGCACGCCTGGGAATCTGTGGAGTGCCCAGTGCCCTCCTGCCTTGTGGAGGGTATGCATACACCGGCCACTACTGTACTGCATACAGTTTTCCCCCACATGGGTGACAATCCTGGCAAAGAGACTACCTGAGTGTCTTGTTACAAGTTAGGTTGCTTTGGAAATGGACTTGTTTCTTAATGCCCGCCTGTCTTGTAATATAAATTTAATTGTGTACATTCATAACTGTCATATACAGAAGTGTTTCCGTGGAGGGGATATCCCCTTTCCTGGGTAGGGCAAGATGTGCTCTGGGTCCCCATAATTGTCACTTTGCACATACCTGCTGATTTCTGTGCCCCCCTCAAAGTGAGATTTGGGTAGAAAAGCTCTACTTTTATTTATTTGTTTATTTATTTACTTACATATGTATTTATTTATTAAAGATATATTTATTTATTATATGTGAGTAGCTGAAGAGGGCATCAGATCTCATTAAAGATGGTTGTGAGTTACCATGTGGTTGCTGGGATTTGAACTCAGGATCTCTGGAAGAGTCGGTGTGCATGCTTTTTTTTTTTTTTTTTCAAACTTGGGCATAGAGGCCAAAGGTCAGTCTCTGGTATTGTTTCTCAGGAGTTTTTTGAGGCAGAGTTTCCGGGACCTTGGGGCTCTCCAGTTACCAGAGGCTGGCTAGGCTGATGAGCCCAGGCTCGGGTGCTGGGATGGTGGGTATGGGCTGTCATGGCTGACATCTCACAGATGAGTCAAACACTTGACCAGTGAGTGAGCCATTCCCAGCACTTGGCTCATCCTGTTTGGTGGCCTCTTGTCAGTCTTCCCTGGGCCCAGGGCCCTGCTGTGGCCTTGGCTGCTGTTGGGAAGCCATCTGGTTCTGTTGGTCCCAACCTCTCCTGCAAGCCCACACAGGCACACTACCCCCCTCACAAGAGAAAACATGTGCGCATGTGATCTGATGCGTGTGTTATATGCACTTCCCTGAATACTGGGGACACCACAGAGAGTATGCTCAGACCAATATTCTAGAGAGGGGTGCAAGGCATGAACTGGGGTCCTATAGGGAATTCTGGATGAATGCTACAAAAAGCAAGCAAACCAAAAAAAAAAAAAAAAAAAGAAAGAAAAAAACCCTAAAGAATGGGGCCCAGCATTTGGGTACAAAGGACCGCCCCAGCATGTGTGCCCTCGGGACATCCCTGAGGTGCTGATGTTGAGGCAAAGACCAGAAAGTACTGACAGGAACAAGCATGTATGCCAATGTAATAAAACATTCCTAGAAGCAGCAAGGGTCCTGATGGGGACAGGGACTGCTACTAAGGAACAGAAATAGGAATCAGGGGTGAGAGAGAGCCCAAGAGTGGGTGTCAGGAGAAATAGTCACAAACGGTGGACCGCGGAGAGCAGCTTGCATTCACCTTATCCTTGAGGAGATATTTCCTCCCCACCCCCACCTCCGCACAGTAAATCACAGGCTAGGGTTAGAACCCAGGACCTTGGGCTGTGGACCTCACTCCCTATGCCTAGCTTGGTGTCTATAATCTCTGCGAGAGATAGAGGCAGGTTATCAGAAGTTCAGAACTACCCTTGGCTGTACGTCAGGTTGGAGGCTAGCCTTGGCTATGTAAAAACCTGTCTCAAAACAAGCTGGGCGTATATGGCCTTTAGCCCCAGCACTTGGGATGCAGAGGCAGGTGAATTTTTGAGTTTGGAGGCTAGCCTGATTCATACAGTGAGTTCCAGGGCAGCCTGAGCTACATCATGAGACTGTCTTGGAAGGAAAAAGCAAACAAAGCTACCGAGAATGCGAGGGCCCTTCCTGACGCTCATGAAACTTCTCTCTTCTTCCCCCTCAAAGTAGCAGTGACCAGAGATGCCGGTGCGGTGCGTGGGGAGTGTTACCGGGTCATTCAAGGTCAGCCAGCCAGAGCTAGATCCTAGCAGAACCGGGCAGTCTGTCCTGAAAACCAGAACCTGCTGCTGCCTTCTCTCCAATCCTTCTGGAGGGGGCAGGCAATTAAAAAAAAAAAAAAACATAGAAAGTTTTTCCGTTAAGAAATAAATGAGCCTTCAGGGGTGTTTGCCGTGGCACCCGAGAAATGACGGAGTTATTCCTTCTAGTCTAATTTTATTTGAGTTCAAGGGCAAGGGGGAGCAGGTTCATATTCAGATACAAGAGGCAGTGGGGGAGGGTTGTTGATGGAGTGGCCGGAACCCCAGCGACTGGGACTCCTCCGAATGACAATGAGACCGCCCACCGGGTCTCCACCAGGCTGGCCTAACGAGATTAGATTTTCATAAATTTCAGACAGTGCCAATTCCTAATTCCTCTGTGTGCGGCCTGCAGGCCAGACAGGGTCTGGCGCAGACGGCTTGTTAACTGGGAAGGACGCTGATGCCCTCCCCTGAGGCAGCCCCCAGGGGCAGGCTTGGGGGGGATCCTCTGGTCCTGGAAAACCCCCACCAAGGCTCACGGGATCTGCCCAGCTCTCCAGCCTCTCTGCGCTGCACTCAGAACCAGAAGCCAGGGTGTGGGGGGAGTGTGGGGGGTAGGAGGGGGTAGAGGGGTGAGGGGCCAGCACATTCACCCCATACCAGGGGGCTGGAGCCCTTCTGCTCCTCCTGGGTCTCAGAGAGCATTGGGAAGGAGAGGAAGGCTGGGGTTCCAGCCCTTCTCTAGAGCAGCTGCCAAAGACATGGGCAGAAGGATGTCACCTTCTTAACAGCTGGAACTGAAGTGCCGGTGGCCTCCCAGTCACAGAGTCAAGTTCCGGCCCTTGTGGGGATTTAAGGTGTGTGCCACTATGCCTGCCACGTTTGTTTTGAGGCAGGTTCTCATGTAGCCAAGGCCCCTTAGGGACCAGCCGTGGAGGTGTCCCGTGTTGCCACACTCCTAGATAAATGTTTTATAACTGCATTAGGATGTCATCGGCTTCCTTTTCTTATTTACTGACAAGGTCTCACCCTGTGAGGCACACTGGCCTGAAACTCTTGGTGTAGAGCAGGCTGCTCATGGCCTAGCCTCAGCCCTCCTGCCTCACCCTCCCAAGCACTGGGACAGACAGCAGACAGGAGACAAGCTGGCTTCACCTCACTTATAACCTGTATTTTCTTGTAAGAGTGTGTTCTCGGCTCTGCTGCAGGGAACGTGGTGTGGACACCCTGTGGCAAGACGTGGACACCCCGTGGCGTGACTTGTCTGCCCAGCCTTGCCAGGGATGGGTCCAGCTGTACCCGGCCTCTGTGAAATCACGAGGAAGCTGTCCTCACGCGGGATGTGCCTGTGTGGCTGCCTTGGAGGCACAGGGACTCCTCTCTGGTAGTCTGTTCCTAACCCAACACCCTACTGTGGGTCAGTGGGTGCTGGGGACCATGTGGGGAGCAATGTTGTGGGCATTTCCTGTCCTGCTTGATGGCCGGCCACAGACAGTTCCGTGGACTTGATTCTCGTGTTGGGTCTGTGGTTTCTCCTCCTGGCTTATGCATTTTCTGGGCCTGGGTCTTGCCAGAGTTGATAGTCATGGAACCCAGTGGCCAGATTCGTGTGTATTGAGTTCCTCCCCTCACTTTGGGGGAACAATTCTACTTTCTAGATGTAGGAACCCAGACTTGTCAACCCCAGACCCTGCAGGGCCCTTGCCCATTGTCCCTGCGTCCTGTCAGCTTCTGCCAACCCTGCTGCCTCAGATCCTGTCTGTCCAGTCTTCCCATGGTCCCAGACCACCCTAGGAGGAGAGCAGCAGTCTATACCCAGTCCCTCGGGCCGCCAGAGGACAGGAACAAAGGCTGCCTGCATCTCCCCATTCCTTTTAGGCCTGATGTGGGCAGAAGCCCCAGAGAAATCCAGAGGGGTGTCTCTGCCAGGATGAGGGTTCACAGGGTTTCAGGGAGGAGTGGGGGGCATTGCACAAAGCAGGCCCTGTGTCCTTGAATGCAGGGCTTTATCCTGGGTCCCGACAGCCAGACCTAAGTGCCCAGCACATTCAGGCCAAACTGTCCAGCCCCGGTCCCACCTCTCCTGGGGAGACTGGAGCATAGCTTCAATGACCCAGTCCCGGACCTCACTGAGGCCCCATTCAGGCTCTGGACATAATGGTGCCTACTTGAGGCACAGGTGAAGCCCAACAGTCTTTGTCGGTTAACACCTCACACTGTCCCCGCTTGGCTCCTCCAGGGTGAGGTGGGCCTGCTCAGAAGTGCAGCCCAGGCATGTAGTCGAGGGCACTGGGACTCTGTGACACTTCCCCCATGGCTCTGTGTTTCATCTTGAGGTTCTGCCCTTCAGCAGGGCTTGGGAACACACTTACATCAGGGGAAGGAACAATCTAAGCCTCACCGAACTTAACAGGGTCGTTCGGCTGTGGGAGAAGCGTCCTGGGTACTAAGGAGTTCGGGAGCATAGCATGAACTGACTAAATGTAGTCATAGCACACGCAGTGGCCCAGCAGTGTGATGGACCTGCGGGAGCAGGAAGAGAAGATGGTATCCCGGCTGGGGCTGAGGGATAGCCTGGGACAGGGGTCGCCTGGGACAGCTCTGAGCCGCTACCCATTCAGGCACAGTTGAGTGCCCATCTTTGATGTGCTGCCCTGCAGAAGGAACAGGGAAACCGTGGTGGTGGCAGGAGAGAGTTAACCCGGGGCTCGGGTTTGAGGTTTGGGCCTACGGTGGCTTTCAGCGCCTCCTCAGCTCCTGTCTCTCATAAGCACAGAGAGCTGAGTCAGCCACCTTGCAACTGAACTTGTGGCCTTGGGGTCCCTCCCCTCTTACAGCAGGGAGTGCTCCCCAGGGTCTCCCCTCCACTGCTGGGGAGGCTGATCACTGTGTCTCACCTCCTCAGGCGGGGCCTTTGGGTTGCCTGCTGTCCCTCTGCTAATCCAGTGTCCTGCAAGACTCCTGGCGTCCTGCTGTGTGCTGGGGGCTCTGCTGGCACCAGCTGCAGCCAGCTGCTGAGCCTCGGCCCACAGACTCAGCAGAACCACCGCTTAAGCAGTGTCAAAATAGTCTTCTCGCTTCCTGGCACCGGCACTGGGGGGCTTTTCCTCCTTCTAGAGGGAAAGAAACTAAATCGGAAAACAGGGGGAGGGGGTGCGGAAGGGGCCCAGGGACGGTGCCTCTGAAACAAAAGAGATCCTAACAAGAGCCACACCTGGAGTGTGTCTGTGGCCTTCACTAGGAGAGGCCCGTGGCCATGACCCTGTGTGGTGGTTGGGTCTGCATTCGTGTGCCTGTGTAGTATGTGTTCTTTATATGTTATCTGTGTGGTATGTTTTCTTTTATCCCTGTGGCTAAGAGGTGTGTGTGTATGTGTGTGTGTGTGTGTGTGTGTGTGTGTGTTGCCCTGTGTTTTACTGGGGTGTCTGAGGTGTGTAGCAGGTTTGGCCCGGTTTTTCTTTTTTTGCTGACTTTATTTTCCGGATGGGTGTCAAGAGTATGGTTTTGGGGGCTGCCCGTGGCGGTGCTGAGGTGTGTGGGGGTGGTGGACTGTTTGGAGGAGTGCAGAAGGGTTTTTTTTGAGTGTCTGAGATTTAAGAGTGTTGACCCCAACATTGTAGAGGATGTACAAAACCTTAAGCTGTTGTTTTGAAGGATGCAAGGGTTGGAAAGTTGATGTAAAGAACACTGGGGTATAGAACTGTTACTTTAGGGGTGTTGTACTGTTATGTTAGGGTGTTTGGGAAGTTTTCAGCGTTAGTATGTGAGAGCGCTGACATAGGAGCATGCCCATTTGGCAGATGAAGAAGAGTTGCGTGCTGAACTATTGGGCTTTTGGGGGTGTGTGTAGGAGGGTTGGAGTACTGGTCGAGTATTGGAATATCCTTTGGGGGATACATAGGCAGGGTGGGATGCTGCTGTGAGGAAGGGTTGGCTATGGTTGGTGTGGGGGAGGGTTGGGTATGGCTGGTGTGGGGAGGGTTGGTATGGCTGGTATGGGGGAGGGTTGGGTATGGCTGGTATGGGGGAGGGTTGGGTATGGCTGGTGTGGGGGAGGGTTGGGTATGGCTGGTGTGAGGGAGGGCTGGGTATGGCTGGTGTGGGGGAGGGTTGGGTATGGCTGGTGTGGGGAGGGTTGGTATGGCTGGTGTGGGGGAGGGTTGGGTGTGTAAGAGGGGCTGTTGTTTTGAGGGCGGGAAGATCGAAGCATTGCTTGCTGGGTTGTGTGGGTGTTGGGATATCGGAGGGCCCTGTGCTGGACTGGTCTTACGCACACACACCCATGTGGTGCTTCTACATCTGTCCACATCTGGTTCCAGCCCACACGAGCCCCTCTTCTTCCCACCGTTCCCCCCCCCCCCCCCGCCCCCAGGTCCCATAAGGGAAAGGACCCTAGCCACAGGGATTCAAATTACAAGTTCCTTTCCAAGCGCCAGGCCGAGCCAGGCATCTCTGTGGGTGGGACCGAGTCTTCATGGGTGTCCATGGCTGGGACTGGGCCACGTTCTGGACAGAGTCTCTGAGCTGTCTCTCTCCTGTGCCCAAGTCCCCAGCCTGTGTAGATGAGAGCCTTTGGGGGCCGACCCTAATGTCTACGTGTCCTCTGCCCCACAGCGGAGCTGGAGTTCGTGCAGATCGTAGTCATCGTCGTGGTGATGATGGTGATGGTGGTGATGATCACGTGTCTGCTGAGCCACTACAAGCTGTCAGCCCGCTCCTTCATCAGCCGACACAGCCAGGCCAGGAGGAGAGATGACGGGCTGTCCTCGGTAAGCAGGTTTCCAGCTGCCGCATGGGACACTGACAGAACTTTCACCTTAGCCCCCCACCTGGTGCTCACAGGAACAGGGCTGAGGGCCCAGCACCTGCTGCTGCCTCTAGTCAGTGGAGCAGGAACGGGAGATGGAGGAGGCTTGTGCTCTGAGAGGTTCAGGATACCGGGAGCACATGAAGGTTTGGCTGGAGGGAAACTAAGAATTTGCACCTTTGAGGTAGACATGAGCCTGAGGGCCCAGTGCTGCCTCTAGAAATGGCTCCCACTGCCTTCCCAGAGGGAGCAAGAGGGTCAGATATGATTCTGTGGGCTCCTCAGAGGAACCCCACGGTGTGGGTGGGGTTGGGAGCTGGCTTGATCTCCATGACTACGGGCTGAGTGGGCACCATTTTCGGGGAGACCGCTCGGGGGAGACGGCTAGGGCATGTGGTGGGAGGTCCGGCCTCCTAAAGCCGCTGAGAAGCCAGATGAGACAGAACAAAGAGACGGCAGCTGCTGCTTGACTGCCTGCCCACCAGGGCAGAGGTGTGGGAAAGATGTCCCTGGTCTCGAGGCTGTGACCTAGATGGAAGGAGGTGGCAACACGCCACTAGCACTTGGGCCATGTAGCCCAAGTGTCTTAGAAGGCCATGGAAGCAACCGGACACCAAGGCCCCTCCCATGGCCTGAGCCCCGTCTGGCTCCTCAGGTGTGATGAGGCAGCATAGGGCGCCTCCTGGGCAGTCTAGGCTTGACACAGTAAGCTAGCCTCCTGGCTGGAAGGCAGCCTCGCCCACATGACACCTCGCCTGCCAGCTCTCTGCTGAGTGCTCTCTGTGAGCCCAAGCTCCCCGGGCACAGGAGACTAGGCAGGACCATTCTAGGACTGTGGATGGCAGAAAGTCTTACGCAGGCTGGGGCTCCACGTTAGGGGTGTCCGGCTTTGGGGGAAGCTGTGCGTGAGAGGTTCGTGTGAGCGCCTTTGAGCCTTACAACTGGAGACTTAAGAGAGACAGAGGACCAAACATAGCCAGCCTTGGGACCAGAGTCCAGTGTCCTGGGGCTCAGCTGTCCTTAGAGCCCAGGAGGCAAACTTCCCCTGCGTGCTGGGCCTCTTGTCAGCCTGAGGGAGATTGTGGCTAGTACCAAATCATACACATCCTTCCATGGGCGGTCAGTCACCTAGAGTAACTTATGTACCCAGAGGTACATACACACTCACACACACACTCACTTAGTCTCTATGCAAGCAAGCAAAGGTTTTACACACACACACACACACATACACGCATGCACACACAAACACTTACTTGATCTCTATGCAAGCAAGCAAGGGTTTTACACACACACACTCATATACACACACATGCATACACACTCACTTAGTCTCTATGCAAGCAAGCAAAGGTTTTACACACACACATGCACACGCACTCAAGTCTCTATGCAAGCAAGCAAAGGTTTTACACAGACACTCACATGCATGCACACACTCACTTTGTATGCAAGCAAGCAAGGGTTTTACGCACGCACACTCATGCACACACACTCAAGTCTCTATGCAAGCAAGCAAAGGTTTTACACAGACACATTCATGCACACACACTCACTTGGTCTCTATGCAAGCAAGCAAGGGTTTTACATACACAAACATATGCACATACACATGCACACACGTACATGCACACTCAGAATACACATGCCAAGAAAAGCTGGGGATCTAAAACTGCCCTCTGTTCCTGAGAGACAGTCACTGCCCCAGAGGGGATCATCCTGGCTGACGTCATAAGCGTGTGTTTTGATGCTTTAGCTCTGAGATCATCAGGGGCTAGCTGGGATCCAACAGTGTCCTGTCCTCCCTGGACAGAGTCAGTGTCTGGGCAGTCACTTCGTGCCGGTAGGACTTGCCCCTCCTGGCTGTGACATCAGGCCCCTTTAGGAAGCTCCGCCCTACCCTCAGGTGTTCACAGTCAGCAACTGTGGGGTGAAGGGGGCATAGTCTCTGTGCCTCACAGTACAGGCTAGGAAGCCCAAGACAAGAGGGAGCTAGCACATATACAAGCCCGCCTCCAGGACGGCTCCGCAGGTGCAGGGAGGATGGGATAGGCTAACCCTGCTGGGCACAGTGCCCCAGTTTGGGGTGTCCCGGGCTGGCAGAGGCGCCCAGAGACTAAGGGCTAAGCCAAGATAGAACTGGCCATGGCCCGAGGAGCAGGGCTGGTCCTGGCAGGTTTGGGCATCTCTGCTTGCGTCAGGACTAGTTTCAGTGCGTCACCAGTTCATCAGGGCAAGAGCCGTGACAGAGACTCTGGGGCTCCACTCAGCCAGAGGACAAGTCCAGCACCTGCTGTGTAGGAATCCTGCCTGCCAGCTGCCTAGCCTATGCTCTTTGCAGAGCACCAGCCTTCAGTGAAGGCCTGGGCTCACTCCCTCACAGAGGATTAACTAGGGCTCAGAGATTAACTCACCTGAGGCCAGAACAGCTTCCAGGTGGTGCTAACAAAGATCCCATAGCCTCTTGTGGGGTGTGGCTAGCCAAGAGTGTGGGGTGTGAGAACAGAGGCTCTGGGTACAGATGGTAGAGAACGCAGCTCATTCTATGAGGACACCTGAGCTCAGCTGCTGCTGTGACAGAGAAAAGCCCAGCCCTCCTCCCCAGACACTGAGTGGCTCCTTCACTGTCTCCCCAGTACCACGGCTGGATAATCAGGGGACCCAGGGGAGGCCTAGAACAGAAGGTGACAGTCCCCCGGGACTCTCTCTCTTTCCAACATAGCACATCAGAGGTGTCTCCAGGCCCTGTGACCTCCCAGAGAGATCTAGATACAGCTGTTGTCTGCCTGGGCTTGGTATGTCACACTAGACTGGCTGGACGGCCTACCCGGCGCCTTGCCCCTCAGATGTCTCTGGCAACTGGGGTGAGGCTCCCCTCCTACTTATGTGAGTAGGCCGCAGATCCATCTCCACACACAACCCTTACTGGAAGATCACCTCTCCTCAGACCTGGTAGAGGAGGAGCCTGGCCCTCAAGCCCTCTCCTCAGCATCCACCAACTTCAAGTGTTCATTGAGACGATCGGTTCCCATCTCCACATAGCCTGTCTTACCCCTGGGGAGTGTGGTTTATCAGTGAGGTCACCTCAGACCAGGAGCTCAGTTAGGTTCTGAGATGAATCCATATTCTGATCAACCCTGAGCCTAGGTCTCCTGCTCCCCATGGAAGAAGCACTGTCTGCCACCAGTCCTCCTTCTGAGGCCAAAGGCAGAACACCATAGTAAAACCAGACACAGGGCTCAGCCAGAGCAGAAACCCAGGCGCGGATCCACACGCAACTTCAGAGGAATCCAGACCCTTCTCAACCTGGGGCAGGGTAGCGACCAGCTCTCCGCCTGCCAGAGGATTGCTTTGCAGAATTTGATGGTGACTACCTGTCCACAGGAAGGGAACGATTGTCACTGTGGAGTTGCAGGGACAGTCAGCCATGTCTGGAAGCTGACCAAAGGGACTTTCCACACAGGTAGTAGCTCTCAGTCTCGAATTGCAGCCAGAAGTAAGGGCATCATCAGGCCTCCACAAACTGGCCTGGCCCAAGGGCTGTATGCCTGGGTTTGTAAATAAAGCTTTATTGGCACACAACCATGCCTGTTAGTGTTTATGAGCTATTAGGATTTAACAAAACAGAGACTGTAAGGAAATCCCCCACCTCCAGTATATATATATGTTTTTAGTTATTCTTTGATAGTTCATGCATACAGAAACTTTTATTCTGACCCTTTGTAGAAATGGCTAGCAGACTCCTGCTTTGGGGAGAGGTCCAGAGGGAGAGGCTGCGGAGAAGTTGTGGTGAACTAAGGCATCCTAATTGAGAAGTGATTGTATAACAGGAGCCAGCACCCCAGACAGTGTGGAAGGAGCAAGGAGGAGTCCCAAAGCCACCTCAGGGCAAGGGACACAGTCCCAGAAGGAAGGGAGGGAGGGAGGGGCTGTCCTCACAGCTGACTAAGGCTGGCAGTAGTGACTACAGGGTCCCCTCAGCAGCTGTCTGAAGCCCCGGGGTTCGGGAAAATCGATGGCTGTAACTTAAGCCTGTGCTGCCAACCACACTAGACTGTAGGCACAGGGGCTGTGGCAGCGGCACAGCTGCAGCTTTGCAGGGAGAGTGAGCCGTGTAGACAGGGCATTTCGAGCAGAGAGGAGGCCATGCGTAGGAAGGAAGAGGGCTGGTGTTCTAGGTGCTTGTCTGTGTCTGATAAAACCTTGTGACCTAAGGCAGCCTGGGTGAGGAAGGGGTCCTTTCAGCTTACACTTCCAGGTCACAGTTCATCACTGAGGGGAGTGTGAGAGAGTTGAGGTTTGCTGGGCTAGCAGTGGGTGGGTGGGTGGGTGGGGCTGGCATCAAAAGAATCTAAGCAGATTTGGGAGAATATGTGGGTAGGGAGGAGTAGGCCTGTGGGAAGGGGCCAGCCAGAGTGAAGGCCGGCCCGCTGACTCCTCCTGAAGAAGCCACACCTTCCTAAGTATACCTGAGGTGTCTGCATGGCAGGGGTGGAAGTCTTCACCATACAGCAGGCAGAGGTGCCCAGCAAGGTAGACCGAGTGGCTGAGGGGGCAGATCTGAGGGAGGGAGCCCCCAGTCGGTGGGATGCAGACAGCAGGAGACACCTGTGTGTCTGGCTTGTATGTTTTTAGGGCAGCCAGGGCCGTCCACTGTATCAGAGAGACAATCTCCACCTGCGAGTGCAAGCCCCAGAACCGCCTACTGGCCACTGGGTGAACTGCAGCTCGGGGGAGGACCTCTGCAAATGCCGCCCAGTGGGTTTGTTGTTGTTGTTAAGATTTATTTATTATATGTAAGCACACTGTAGATGTCTTCAGACACTCTAGAAGAGGGTGTCTGATCTCTTTACAGATGGTTGTGAGCTGCCATGCGATTTCTGGGGTTTGAACTCAGGACCTTCGGAAAAGCAGTCAGTGCTCTTAACCGCTGAGCCATCTCTCCAGGCCCCAGTGTGGTTCTGAGTGCTAGAAGGATGTGCTTTCATCTGGACTGTGGTGACGGGATGGTGATGTGGCCACACTGTAGGCTCTGAGTGTTTGAGAGTAAAGATGTGAGAGACTCTAAGTTATATCATCTGTAGGGACCCGTGCACTGAACATCCGACAAAGAACTGGTCCCACCATGGAGTGGCCAATCCGAAGGCCTGAGGCACGGGCTTAGCATGCTGAGACATGTCAGACCTGGCTTCTGAGTGGGGAGGTATGTGGTACCTGTGACTTTCTGATGTCCCGAGGGTCAGCTATATTGTGACATTCAACATTAAATTCACTAACTTCTCTAGCCAAGCGTGTGTGTCTACATGTTCAAATGCTGAACCTATGAGGTCAAAGTTAAGCGTTTTGGGCACGATCCTGCAGGGAGCAAGCAGTCCCGCTAGAGACTGAGGCAGACAGACAGACAGACAGACAGACAGGAGGCACAGACAGCGCCGGTGTGGCCTTGCCTCTGACCACACAGATGTGGTAAGGTTGGAGGATGAGAAATACAAGAGCCCAAGACTTCACTCCAGAACGACAAGTTCAAATCTAGGATGGGCAGCGTCTTGTGTCACTGGCTCTGTCCACTGCTGACCCTGCATCTCTTTCTATCCTACAGGAAGGATGCCTCTGGCCCTCAGAGAGTACTGTGTCGGGCGGAATGCCGGAGGTAAGACCGAGCCTCCCCCCTACCCCCTGCTCTCCGGGAAGGGACGGGTCTTGTCCAGGCACTCCCTGACTCCAGGAGGCCCCTGCAGCGGCATCTGCAGCCAGCCCTGTCTCTAGGGGCTTCGGGGGGATTTACCTGGGGCAACCCCTCCCGAGCCCACACAGCTCAGTCTCTGAATCAGTCTGCCTCCCTCTCTAACCCTGCTCTACCCGCCTCCAGCCGCAGGTCTACGCCCCGCCTCGGCCCACCGACCGACTCGCTGTGCCCCCCTTCGTCCAGCGGAGCCGTTTCCAGCCCACCTACCCCTACCTGCAGCACGAAATCGCCCTGCCGCCCACCATCTCACTGTCTGATGGGGAGGAGCCCCCACCCTACCAGGGCCCCTGCACTCTCCAGCTACGGGACCCCGAGCAACAGCTGGAGCTGAACCGGGAATCTGTGCGCGCGCCCCCCAACCGGACCATCTTCGACAGTGACCTTATAGACAGCACCATGCTGGGAGGCCCCTGCCCCCCCAGCAGTAACTCGGGCATCAGCGCCACCTGCTATAGCAGCGGCGGGCGCGTGGAGGGACCGCCTCCCACCTACAGTGAGGTCATCGGTCACTACCCCGGCTCCTCCTTCCAGCACCAGCAAAGTAACGGGCCTTCATCTTCCCTGCTAGAGGGGACCCGGCTCCATCACCCTCACATCGCCCCACTGGAGAACAAGGAGAAGGAGAAACAGAAAGGTCACCCCCTCTAGGAGTGGGGACCAAGCACCTGTAGGTGAAACCGCAAAAAACAAACAAACAAACAAAAACACTCCGCACTTAAGAGAGGAGAGAGAGGAAGTCAGGGGACACACGGCCGTGTGGCCCGGCGTGTGGTTGTTCTCCTGTCTATGTATAAATATTTACATGTTCTGTGTGGTCTGAATGCAGAAGCTCAGAAAGCTTGCAAAAAGAAAAAAGAAAAAAGTTTCTCTATTGAGCCGTGTCTTGAAGGCAAAAGAGAAAATGCTCCACTGGTCTTTTCTTCATTGTTCTTAGTTGAGCTCCGTGGTGAATGCTTAATTTCTTTTGTTTATGATGGTTTTACTTAACTTTAAAGACATATTTGCACAAAACCTTTGTTTAAGATCTGCAATATTATATATATATATAAATATATATAAAATAAGAGAACTCTGTATGTGGGAGAGCAGGAGTATTTTTGTATTAGAAGAGGCCTATTCAAAAAAAAAAAGTTGTTTTCTGAACTAGAAGAGAAAAAAATGGCAATTTTTTGAGTGCCAACTCCGAAAGTGTGTATTACCTTGTAAAGAAAAAAAAAACCTACAAAGCAGGGGTTTAGAGCTATTTATATAAATGTTGAGATTTTGCACTATTTTTTAATATAATATATCAGTGCTTATTTGATGGAAACTTCTAGAGAGTGTGTTGAGACTTGGAGAAATGTTGAGTTTCAGTCTGAACAGAGCAGCGAGGGTGTGTCCCACCTCCCCCTCCCCCACCCTTCCCCTCCCCCACCCCCACCCTCCCCCGGGTCTCAGAGGGCCCCCACTGCGCAGGAAAGCCAGGCCCCCCAGGGCACGCACCTGCAAGATGGATGCTTCTGTCCAGACAGGCTGTGAACAGTTAAACATTCCCTGCCTGCGGAAGGGGACCTGCGTCGTCCCCTGTGTCCCCTCTGGGTTACAGCTGAGTCAGGACCGTCCCACCCCCCCACAGAGGCACTCAGTTCCAGATGCCTTTCCCAATATGAAAATAAACTGTTACCGAAGGAATCTTAGTTTTTTTTTTCTTCTTCCTCTTCAAAACACAAAAACTATGAAGGTTCAGTGTTTGGGGCAAGGTGTATCCCCCAAAGCCAAAGTGACTCCCCGAATTTGGTGCCGGGGGCGGGGATACAGCGGCCCCCTTTGTGCAGAGGCGGGTTAGACTCCAGCGTCCCGAGGCTCGGATGTAAGTGATTCCACGATGGCGCGTAGGAAAGGCCGAGTGAGGGGTGACGGCGGCTTGACCTCAGACCATGTAGTTCCCTCAATATTGATTTTCACTTCAAGAAGCCAATTAACAGTCAACCCAAGATTGAAAGGGACAAGCCCATGTGTCCCCTCAGGGAGCCCAAAAGGGTTAGGAAAGACTGCCACCAACACCAGCCCACCCCTCAGACTCTAGTGTGACTTTCCTACTCTCCCTGGAATTACCCCTCCAACCCAGAAAGAGTTGTAGTTGATGTGGTCATTTGGACTGCCTTATCCACATATTTACAGGGTTGGGGGTGGGGTGGGGTCTCATTTCCCAGGATGTAATTAGTATGTGAGTTATGATGGGCCCCCTAGAGGGCTTGCTGTTGTGTCTTCTGTGAATACAAGAAACAGGTGTCCCTCAGGCCAATCTGCTAGAATTCCTGGAGTGACCCCATCCCCCACCCCCATCCATAGGACAGTCCCATTTTCTACAGAAAATGTTAACCTGTAAATGAGAGACAGGCAGTAACCTATATACAGCACTTTTTTTTATCACTTGAAAATCTTTTGGGGTCCAGGCCTGTTTGTACACCCTCGGTTTTGTTAAAGTATAGGTTACCCTGGTGCCCCACCGGACTCTGAGCCTGGAGCCCTGCAGATCCGTCCTGGCAGAGCATTTCCCAGGAGACAGGAGTGGTTGACCTGACATTGGACACTCCCTCAAAGAGGATTCTTGGAAATATCATGTAGAGATATCATTTGTTGTCACCAAGATGTCCCGTGTTTCCCTGTGCGAATGCTCCCCGATGCCTTACTGAGGAAGAGATCTCCCTCTGGGCTCAGGGTGGGGGCACTCCTACAGTGTCTCACTCCTGGGGCCAGTCCTACAAGGGCTACCGCGGGAGCTCACCTGTGCACTCCTCCCTGGCCTGCGTGTCCCCTGCTTGCAGACCACCCCCACCCCCCCACCCCCCGCTGGCCCTGCAGCCTTCTTTTGGAATACTGCACGTTGCTTCCATCGGGGTGGGGAATCAAACAAACCTCATTTCTGTATGTGGCTTCAGCCGAAAGCGAGGCCCAGTGTGCCCACCGTCCTCTGGGTCACACTGGCTGTCCTTGCTTCTTTGAACGGGTTGTTGCAGGAGCTTGCCGGGTTCATTTGGCTTCAAGGCACACCTACTCCCTCAGGTAACAACCCTGGACTGAGAAGTCCCTTGGACATGGGTTGTAGGACCTGGAAGGGAAGGGCTTGTCCAAAGGCAGGATAGCTCGAGTCCTGAGCAAGACAATGGTGCCAGGCTGTCAGCTTCTGCAGGCTGCTGACTGTGGGACCCTGAGTTCTGGCCAAACTCTCTAAGTGTGTGTGGATCCACACTTTACCTTGTCCCATTGCACGTGGCTGGTTGGAGAGGAACGAGCCTGATAAAGTGTGTGTGTGTGGGGGGGGGGGGATCTGCTGCTCCAGGAGGTTCTGAGAAAGTGACAGTTCCTACTCCCTCTGCCCACACTACCATCTCCAGAGCTTGCTCGGAGAGGTCCCGCCCCCTGCAGAGCTCCAGGCTGTGTAAAGGGAAAGGCTTTTGCAGAGCCTGGGGCTGTGAGGCAGCTTTATAGAGCTGCGGTCTGCAGGACTTTGCCTGCTGCAAAAGAACCGTCTTCGTAGAAGTCTGTTGTTTTAGAAAAAAGTTAAGACGTGACCCCCATACCCCACACGTGATAGGAATAGGGGCCAGGACCGTCTCTGTTCGATCTTTCTCTGTTCTTGGTCACTGTGGTAACCTGTGTGGTTCATTCCGTGTCCCTCAGCTTCCAGAACATTGTACCGATGATGAGAGACATGTTCTCATCTGCGCTCTGGGCTCGAGAGCCGGAAAAGCTGCCACACCACAGTCTAGTGGGCCACACCTCCTGTGTCACCTGTCACCCCTCCCCAGCACACTGTGCTCCGCTCTGGGGTGCCCTGCTTTGCAGCTGTCTGTTCCTGGTCAACACTTTGGATTTCTCCATACCTGGAGCACACCACTGTGGGAGACTGTACCCAGGCCTGAAGAAGCTGTTCTCTGTGTATCTATAATCTTTGGTGCCAGTGTTGGCGTTCTGAAAAGCTGCAATACACAATAAATTTTACAGTTCTTTGGAGAGTGAATTTTCTCCTTTTTTTTTTTTTTTTGGCTGGGTAGCTCTCCTTTCCTGCCCGCCCCCATCCTCCGCAGCAACACAAGACACGCGCAGTGACAGAGGCTACAATAGCTGCCGAGGGCCCTTAGA
The DNA here is from genome assembly GCF_947179515.1 of Apodemus sylvaticus. Taxonomy (NCBI): domain Eukaryota; kingdom Metazoa; phylum Chordata; class Mammalia; order Rodentia; family Muridae; genus Apodemus; species Apodemus sylvaticus. Next base: position 158,956,110 of record NC_067476.1, on the reverse strand, counting down.
TTGTTCAACATCTATTTGAGGTCACTCGGTGCTGGAGGGGGATGTCAGAAGGAACCCCTGCTCCCACAAGTAGCTCTAATAAAGGAAGGGTGGGGTTAAAGGAGTTCCCCAAACAGTTAAACGACTTCCCTCATTTCCTGAGGAAAGCTCAGGTAAGGTCTTAGGAAAGACTCGCTTAGATGGCCCTCAGACGTCAACCCCAAGACACAGGCTGTGTGCAGGAGGTCTGATGTTACCCCGACCCCAGAGCAGGGGAAAGCAAGCTGTTTGCAAATGAAGACCAACCTCAGATCGACACCGATGAGGCCCGTGTGCCAAGCCCTCTTGGTCCTCAGAGCCCAAAAGTGGAGCAGAGGGGAGCCCTGGCAGTTCACGGGTGCCCTACTCCTGGGTGCTAGGCTTCAACATAAGGCTCTTGGAAGCTGGGGATGGGGCACACAGGTCCCCTAAAAGAGCTCGCCCAGTGGTTTTTTTATCACCCACACACAGAGTACCCAGTACAGCCAGTTTACTTCACAGTCATCTTTACGGCCTAGGGTTTTTTTTTTTTAAAAACCTTCCCTCAGTATGTAAGTGCATGCCCCAGGGGTGACCGCCATTTGGCCGCAGGTCGGGGTTACCTAAGGTTGTGGAATGTCTCGGTTCTTCTGGGACTGCTGCAGCTGCCAGCTGGACCAGGGGCACTTGGCTGCCCACCTTCAAGGCAAGTTTCCTGGTGGCAGACAGACCCCCCTCCAGCATTTCGGAGAACTTAGGAGGAGCCCAAAGAAGTGCTCCCCCACCCCTTGTGGGGAGCACTGGGGGCCGCTTGCACGGGCCCCAGCTGACTCCTGGGCCATATCTCCTCCAGGGTCACTCCCACAATTCATCTGTGTCCCCACACACATCCGCCACTCTTATTAGCACCCTGACTTTGAGGTTCCTTATAAGCGGGTGCCCCGTTAGCCTCTGGACCATTCACAGAGAGCCATAAGCCCTAAGGCAGAAGCTAGCCCAGCCGAGCACTGTGTGTGCTGGTTGTGTGCCTCCTGGGTGCCCAACTTCAGATCCGGTGCCCGGGGCACACACAGGTGAGGCTCTGATAGTGGGGAAGGAAAGGAAGAGTCTGGGCCTCAAACTATGGAGGAGAAGAAACAAAACAAACAAATAAAAGAAACAACACACCGCGGTAGATGTTTAATTAACCATCTGGAAACCCGAGCCATCGAGTCAAACTCATTAATCACTCCATTTAGCTGTCATGAAAATTTCATGAGCTTTGCTGTAGCTGAAGAGAGTTTATAGTGAAGGATTCTCTCTCCCTCAGTCAGCGTCCCTGAGAGTGGCCATGGCCAGCTTTGACTAAGTATATTTCTTGTCCTTATAAAGTCTACCTGGTCGCCGGCATGCAATAAGGGCACATGCTCCACTATGTTCATAGCTGCCTTATTTATAATAGCCAGAAGCTGGAAAGAACCCAGATGTCCCTCAATGGAGAAATGGACGCAGAAAATGTGACATATTTACACAATGGAACACTACTCAGCAATTAAAAACAATGAATTCATGAAATTCTTAGGCAAATGGTTGGAACTGGAAAATATCATGCTAAGTGAGGTAACCCAATCACAAAAGAACACACATGGAATGCACTCACTGATAAGTGGATATTAGCCCAGAAGCTCTGAATTCTCAAGACACAATTAGCATATCAAATGATATCCAAGAAGAAGGAAGGAGAGGGTCCTGGTTCTGAAAAGACTTGATCCAGCATTGTAGGGGAGTACCAGGACAGAGAAATGGGAGGGGGGTTGATTGGGAAATGGGCGGAGGGAAGAGGGCTTATGGGACTGATGGGGAGGGGGGAACCAGGAAATGGGAAAGCATTCAGAATGTAAACAAAGAATATAGAAAATAAAAATAAAATAAAATAAAAAATAAAGTCTACCTGGGCCTGGGGAGATGGTTCAGTGGTGCAGTATCTGTCATGCAGGCCTTAGGACCCACGTTCATATTCCTAATGCCCACACAGAAGCCAGGTGTGGCAGTTCGTGTCTGCGGCCCCAGCGCTCCCGAGCCGGAGTTGTCAGTACCTGGAAATCCTGAGGCTTTCGGGCCATCCGGTCTATGAGCTCCGTGGCCCGTGACTCAAAAATAAGGTGGAGAATTACAGAGAAAGATACCTGACATTCTATGAGAGAGAAAGAGAGAGAGAGAGAGAGAGAGAGAGAGAGAGAGAGAGAGAGACAGGCAGACAGAGACAGACAGACAGACAGACAGACAGAGACAGACAGAGACAGACAGAGACAGAGAGATCCAGCTGTGCATGCCTATAATCCCAGAACACTGGAGGCTGGGGTAAGAGATTTGCTGCAGGACCAGCCTGGAAAAGAGTGAGACCCCAGCTCAAAACAGCCCAGGGTAGTGTTCTGGATGTGGGAAAGGCAGAAAAGTAATTCTGAAATAGTTTGATGGGGAGAGGAATAGGAAAACCTCTCCTAGACATTGGCTGACTAATGTAGGCTCCCCGGGAACGCTTCCTCCTGGTAGCTCTCCCTACAGTCAGGATAGTCTACCTTTCCAAAAAAGAAACCATCTCTAGCCCTTGAATGCCTTTCTGGGAAATTGTTTCTCTGAGGGCCTGGGTGGGAGCCTGGACTTCCCGCCCTGGCCTGGTCTCACACACCGCTGACAAACCAGGTGTCTAAACTCTTCAGTAAGTGACAAGGCAGATAAATAAGATCACTTTGTTACACAGAGGGACAGCTAGGGACAGCGACAGAGACAAGCAGCCTGTGCCACATGCTCTGAAGGGACCTCAGATGAAGCCAGTCCTGGGTTATGAACTGTGGGACCCCAGTGTCCCCAGTCCTCGCTGAGATGGCTCAGCAGTTAAGAGCACTGACTGCTCTTCTGGAGGTCCTGAGTTCAAACTCCAGCAACCATGTGGTGGCTCACAACTGTCTGTAATGGGATCTGATACCCTCTCCTAGTGTGTCTGAAGACAGCTACAGTGTACCTACATATAATACATAAATAAATAAATCTTTTTTTTCTTTTTAAGAAAAGGGGAGAGAGTAAGGCCTTGTTCAAGGCCCAGGGCCAACAAAAGGAGATGCCCAAATATGCCCAGTGGACAGAGGGACACTGAGGCACACTGATTGTTCTGCGTTGCAGGACCCATACCTCCACAGGACTTCAGAAAAGCTTGGCATCCCAACACATCTGCCATAAATGATCTTTCTTCTTTGCTCTAGGTGGGGACCACAGACAGACACCCTTACTGTCACCAGCTACCTCTGACCAAAGCTAGCTTGCAGCCTCCCTCCTCTCCCAGAGTCTTGCATCACAGTCCTGGCTTTGGGGAGGGAAGGAGATGGCTTTTGCCGACACAATACGTGGTAAAAATACATCTCTTTTAAAAGAGAGATCACAAAACCTGAAGACTGGTGATCAGTAACATGTAATTATCCCCTGCTTTGGGCGGAGAATTCTAATAGTTCCCAGAAACACACAGAGTGTGTTCTCCAGGATAAAAAGAGACCAGCTTGGCATGCCATCTTATATCTCTAGGCCCTTCCTAATCTGGAAGAGAAAGCACCTTCCATCCTGCCCTTCCTCTGCCCCCAGACCCCCATCAGCCTGGAACACCTCAGAGGCTCTCAGGATAGAAGGCTGTGGGAGTGGCTTCACCAGACCCCACCCAGAGAAGAGGCTGGGTGGCGCTGGGTGGCGCAGGGGACAGTCTCAATGCCAGTCACAGAGAGACACGTCCTTGTTCTCCCTTTGAGGAAGAGCCTTGAACTGGCAAGGACACCTAGGTCTCGGGGGGTATCTGCTGTGATAGATATTACTGTGAACTGAAATAGTGCAACCCCAATTTTATCTGGGTACACAGTGATCAGGACTACAGGCCTCCTTCCCCAGCATTCCGTGGGGGACAGAACAGTAAGACTTAAGTTCTGTCTGATAGGATGCGAGTGGGAAGTAGGTGCAGCCTTCGAGATGTGTTCTTCAAAGGCGGGAATCTACTGTGCTCATTTTGTTCTGCTGCCGTGATACAGGGAGCACACACACACACACACACACACACACACACACAGTTAGTTATTCAGCTTACAACTTCACAGCCCCATCACAGAGAAAAGTGACATCAGGTCCTGAGGCAGAGACCTTGGAGGAATGCCGCTTACCGGCCCGCATTCACCCAGCTTTCTGATAGACAGCCCAGGACAACCAGCCTAGGAACGGCGCTGCCCACAGTGGTCTGTCTTCTCTCCAGTCAGTCATCAATCATGGTATTCTCTCGTTGTGTGTCCACAGCCAATCAGCTCTGGGCAATCCCTCAATGGCGACTCCCTCAGGTAGCTCTGTATTCAGTTGACAACTGAAGCTACCCGCCCCCTCCCATCCCTGTCTGGTACTCCTTCCTCTGAGGACTGCACACATGGTGGGTAGAATTCCAGCAACTGTTCTAAAACTTAAGGCAAACTCACACACGGACTACAAATGGCAGAACAACAGGATAAAAAGAACCTGGGTGACTGACAGCACCAAGTCTGGGGTACCTGCCAACCATTGCAAGCAAGAGCAACAACAACAACAACAAAGGCATATCTTCACCGTCTAATCTACAGCTATGGGGCTGAAGGTAGACCCAATGTTGCAACTAGATTTATTTATTTATTTATTTATTTATTTATTTATTTATTTATTTATTTATTTATTTAGGCAGGGTTTCTCTGTATAGCCCTGGCTGTCCTGGAACTCACTCTGTAGACCAGACTGGCCTCGAACTCAGAAATCAAGGACTGGGATTAAAGGTGTGCGCCACCACTGCCCAGCTCTTTCTTTTCTTTTTTTAAAAAGAGTTTTCTTTTGAAAAAAATTTTTTTAATGATTTATTTATTAGGGCTGTAGAGATAGCGTATTGGTTAAGAACACTGGCTATTCTTCCAGAGGTCCTGAGTTCAATTCCCAGCAACCACATGGTGTCTCACAGCCATCTGTAATGGGATCTGATGCCCTCTTCTGGGGTGTCTGAAGACAGCTGCAGTGTACTCATAGACATAAAATGAATGAATAAATAAATCTTTTTTAACATTTATTTCTTTACTATGTATAGAGAGGGTCAAATAGCATTTTCACAGGGGTTGCCTAAGACCATTGGAAGGCACAGATCTTGTTTTTGTTTTTGGGGGGGGGAGGGGTTGGATTTTGTTTTTTTCGAGACAGGTTTTCTCTATATAGTCCTGGCTGTCCTGGAACTCACTCTGTAGACCAGGCTGGCCTCGAACTCAGAAATCCGCCTGCCTCTGCCTCCCAAGTGCTGGGATTACAGGCATGCGCCACCGCCCGGATGGCACAGATCTTTATATTTCACAGCAGTAGCAAAATTATGGTTACAAAGTGTCAATGAAAATCCTTTATTTCTGTGGTTGGGGATCATAACGTGCAGTGCAGATTTAGGATGGTTGAGAACCACTGACTGTGGGGGCTCTGATTCCTTCCAGGTCAGCTAATATGAGGAAGAGAAAGAAAGGGGGGGGAAGGATCTGAAGAAAGAAGTGAGGCCGGCAGGCATGTCCTGAAACCCTGCCACGTCTGGAGCCACCTTGGCTAGGGACCAAGCAAGACCCCCATCAAGACGCCGTTATGAACAGGTGCCACCTAGTGGTCAGTCTCCAAATGGCGCCCCTAGGGAACCTGGGCAGTATCCCTCTACAAGGCCTTTTGAGAGTTCATTTAAAAGCGACCTTATTTATTTTGGGTGGCAACAGGCAGTACAGTTCCTGTTTTTCTTGGCTGGTTCTGCAGGCCCTGTTTCTCCTCTCTGGAAGTCATAAAAATCACATGGAAATGTTAAAGTTTTCCCATGCACAGACCCATCCTGAGCTGTGTGGACCCGGCCTGGCCAGTGACCTTTTCAGGCTCTGTAAGGTGACACTGACCAGGACCTGGCCCCTGCTGGTTGCTTTGCAGACAGCTTGCAGGCACATCACCTCCTCCTGGTCTCCAATGACTGATCCCGTCTTGCCCTGTGTGCCAGTGACCTGCACACCAGACAGGTTCAGAGGTCCCAAGACCATGGCCTCTGCACTCACCCCACCCCCACCCTGTAGCTGGGACCCAGATTCTGGGATTATTGTGGGCTGAGTGGTGGGCACGAGGCCATCTCTGTGAGCCTCGATCCTCTCTCCCAGGAATACGGAACAGAGATATGTCTGAACTGTTCACGGATCACGGAGAATTCATGAATGTGAGAGGAGGGGCTCTTTTTCTAGAGGGTATGTGCATAGATGGTAATAGACCTGCCCTGTGGGCAAGCAGGGGAGGCACGGTGGGTGCCTTTTCCTAGAGCACATCTTCCTCCTCACAGGGACTTTCACAGAGTTCTCTTCAGATCTTGCTCTCCCAGTGGGGGTCGAGGTGGGCAGTCCCACCCCAGAGGCCATGACGCCTCTCTCCTCTGTCACACAGTCACCCAACTCCAGCTTGCTCACCAGCCCGATTTCGACACCCTTTCCTTTCGAGAACCACACCAAAGTTTCGTTTTCTCTTTCTTCAGAAAGTTGGAGGGTGGGGAGGGGATGGAGCCAGATGGGTATTTGTTTCCGGGACGATAGCAGCTGGTGTCTACGAGTCCAAGCAACCACTCTTTCCTGTGGACTCAGAGCCCCAGCTGGGTTGGGACACAGTGCCGGAACCTGGCACACCCTGCCCTGAAGGCGCTCCCAGGCTGCTGTGAGCATGGCAGAGGCTCCCGTTGACCTGAGCACAGGAGGTAAGCTGAACTCTTCCTTCACCACCCTTGGGTTCCCGGTGAGGTTCCTATGGCTCCTAGCTCTTCCCTTGGCCCAGACAGCAGCAGGACTCTGAGGTCACCACAGGGAAGTCAGCTTGCTTCAGGGATCCTGTGTCCCAGATCCTTCAAGCCATCTTACCTCATAGATGAGGTCACCAAGACCTGTGACAGTCCTCGGGCTCGGAACTGTCATTTCGAGAGAGTACTTTGCTTTGCTAAGAAGCTGTGACTTTGATTTTATATTCAAGCTGCCCTAGCTGAATCTTGCTGCAACTGCACACCCTGTCTAGGGGCTTCTGGGCTGTGGGAGGTTGCGGGGTGTGGGGCTGTCTGAGGCGAGGTTGTGATGCTGTGGACAGGATTTAGTTCACTGCTTTTCTTTATCTTCTGAAAATCACTTCTCCCCCCCCCTTTTAAAATTAATCAATTATTTTTATACGCTCCATATTTTATTCCCCACCCTGCCAACCCCTGTCCACCCTCTGACTGTTCTACATCCCCTCCCTCCTTCCCTCCCTCCCGTCTCCACGTGGATGTCCCCAGCCCACCCCACCTGACCTCTAAACTCCCTGGGGCCTCCAGTCTCTTGAGGGTTAGGTACATCATCTCTGAATGAACACAGACCCAGCAGTCCTCTGCTGTATGTGTGTTAGGGGCCTGAAAATCACTTCTTATTTCAGACCTCACAACCAACTAGAAGTGCTTGCTCGAAAGCTACCAGGGAGGGGCCAGGCCAGGTGGCAGGTTCACAGCCAGCAAAGACCAGGAAGTAAGGCTCCCCTGGCTCCCGTGGTTTCCCTTCCCTCCTGACCTTCCCAGCCTTAGCACCTCCAGCCTTCTGGAGCCTTCCCCAGGATTGCTGTGAGTTCCAGGCTAGCCTGAGCTGGACTTTGTCATGAGAGGAAAGAAAGGTAAAAGCAGGCACATGGATAAGGAGAGCAGATCTGCTGAAAAGAGCATGGGGTGGAACTTGGGGACCCTCAGGGTCAGGCACGGAGGCGGCTGGGTAGCTAACAGGTGGAGGGCTCTGGGGGGAAGCCTTCTGGAGTTGGCGGCCGTTTGGAAGATGGCATGGAGACTGGGGTAGCCTGGCAGTGGTGGCACATGCCTCTAATCCCAGCACTTGGGAGGCAGAGGCAGGAGGATTTCTGAGTTCGAGGTCAGCCTGGTCTACAGAGTGAGTTCCAGGACAGCCAGGACTACACAGAGAAACCCTGTCTCGAAGAAGAAAAAAAAAAAAGACTGCGGTAAAAGAGCAGAGCTGGGTTTTCAGGCATGGGCGGAGAAACCCATTTCTCTTCTCTGCTGGGCTCTGAGCTGGTAAAACCCATTCCACCCATGTGGGTGCAGAGCTGGAGTGAAAGTGACTTCCTGGCCAGGCTGGGAGAGGCATTGAGACACCACCGAGGGACTTCAGGGCCACACTCGGTTTGATGCCTCTCCCTCTTGTTCTGTCATCTGAGAGCTGAGGGTTCCTACCTGTTTGGGCTCCATATAGTACATGGGACAGGATGCTTACAACTTTACCACTTGGCCAACCAGACATCCAGCTGTGGGGCCAGAGTCCACCTGACTGACACACCCTTGCCTCTGAGGGGTGTCCTTGCTACTGTCTGCTTGGCCCGGGGCACGGTGCCTTCTCTGCTCTGGGCTCTCTCAGGTCTCTCACGCCCCTGGAGCTTGGGTGCAGGCAGTCCCTGGGGACTAGGTTTGACTCTGTTCTCCGTGTTCCTCCCTGAGACAATCTGGAGCAAAAGATCCTGCAGGTGTTGGGCGATGCCGGCGGCCCTGTGAGGACTGGCCAGCTGCAGAAGAAATGCCAAGTACCCAAGAGAACCCTCAATCAAGTCCTTTACCGCCTGAAGAGGGAGGGCAGAGTTTCCTCCTCAGCCCCTGCGACGTGGTGCTTGGGCGGAGGCGATGCTTCCGGAGAAGGGGCTCCTGCAATCCCTGAGGACGCCACCGCCCAGCCTAGCCTTGGTAATCTGTCATGTAGACAGAGCAGACATCCACCCACCCCATACCTCAAGAGCCATCTTGCAATAGGCAAGCCCAGATTGAGGCTTGGCTTCAAATCTGACCTCGGTTATCCCCTCTCTGTCTCTTGATTTATTCTGGCCAACAGAGCAAAACGTAGAGCTTAGGTGTGCAATACACACCAGCAGTAGTGAAGACACAATCCAGGCAACAGTTACAAGGATAGTGAGGGCTGATGGGTAAGGATTCACTCAGAGCCTTCGGGTGACTTTGACAGCCATCGAGCAGAAGGGACCCACAGTTCCAAGCGCCGATGCTGCCCCCAGAATCTTCATTCAGCCTCCAGATAGAGGCCGAAAAGGAAGCAGCCTCAGGACCTCAGCAGACAGCATCTGTGTGGCCCCAAGCAGACAGGAAGCCATGGGACCCAGCCCCATGTGCTGCCCCCAGTTCTCCTGAGAAACTGTTCCCTGTGTTTGGTGGAGCAGGGCTCCTGTCTCCAACAGACACATGATTCTTCCATAATGAGATGGAGGTGCAGCTTCAGAGAGCCCCAGCCTGTAGCTCAGGGCACCCCATGGGCCTCCCCAGACCACAGAGTCTCCTCGGGAGTATCAGAGGCCAGACTCACTGTTAGAAGAGAGAGGCTCTACATGGTGAGACATGGGCTCTGACACCCGCCCCTGTGCCCATCTGAGCCAGCTTCTAGGGTGAGCGCCTCATTCTCTTGGTCTCCAGATGACCACTAGAACCAACATGACCCAATATGGGCTTCTGACAGACCATCGCCATGTCCCTCAGCTTCATAAGTGTCCCAGGTGGTGGGCAGAGGCAAGCCCAGTACCATCTTCCCACTAAGAGACTGCCTCCTACCTTGCAGATGAAAAAATATTAAAACTCCTGGAGGCACAGGGGCCCCAGAGGGCTCTGCATATCGCCAAGGCTCTGGGAATGACGACGGCCAAAGAAGTGAACCCGCTCCTGTACTCCATGAGGAGTAAGCACCTTCTGAGTTATGACAGACAGACGTGGAGCATCTACCGCTCAGGTCAGGAAGGCCAAAAGATAGGTATGAGAGGTCAAAGTCAGTTTGGGGAGGTCAGGGGTCAAGGGTCAGGTTGGGAAGGTCAGGTTTCAGGTCAGGAAGGTCAAGGATCAGGATTAGGTCACATAGGGTCAGGTTGAAAAAAAAATCAAGGATAAGGTTTAGATGCTGTAGGACCAGATTTGTTTGTTTGTTTGCTTGGTTTTGGATTTTCTTTTTGATTCGTGTATTTTACTTTATGTGTAGAATGTATTGCCTGCATGTATGTGCACCACATGCATGCAGCACCTGCAGATAGGCTAGAAGAGGGAGCTGATCTTCTGGCTGGAATTGGAGTTATAGAGAGCTGTGAGCCACCGTGCAGGTGCTGAGCCCTGGATCCTCTAGAAGAGCAGCCAGTGCCCTAACCACTCAGCCACCTTTCCAGCCTTCTGGTCAGATTTTACTGATATACCCTTAAGGGAGGTGTTCTGGGAGGGAGGGTTGCTGTTGGGATTAAGGAGGGAGGGCCAACCAGCTGCTGGTCTTGGCTGGTATGGGCCTGCCTGCCTCATTCACAGTGCCCATGGGGTTTCCAGCTATTGGAGGAAGCATGATCCATCTGAATCGTTAATGAAGTCAGTGGAACCCATCAAAACATATATGTAGAGGAATTTTAGTCCAGAAACATGGGTGCTCTGACAAGGGATCACATCCAAAGACCTTCTAGGTCTTTGTGATTCAGCTGGAATGCAGACACGCCCTTAGTGAACACCTTTAATCCCTTCCGATGTAGGTAAATTTAGTTTGTAGGACACAGCCATGTTTGAAAGTGACATCTAACTGAGAGGCGTACCAAGTGACAAATCAGGGAAAGATTTGACAGAACGAGCCAGAGATAGAATACACCCAACACTCAGGAGAAAAGGGAGAGAGGCTGGGCTGAGTCAGTTGGGAGTCAGTGCGGTTAGGGCAGGGCAGTGGAGCTGAGTTCCTTCCCGAGTTCATGCAGTCCAGTGCAGGTCAGCAGAGGCGCTGCAGCCAGAGAATGAGGAGGAGCCAGGGGATTGGAACAAACTGCCAGAGTTAGTTTGAGGCCAAGCAGAGCAGTTCAGTGAGAGAAGCCAGACTCAAATCTGTCAGCTTGGAGAGGAGTTTTGAGTCAGAATAGCTGAGTTGAACCAGCTGTCCTGAGTTCAGAAAGAACTAGAAGGGGTGAGCTTACTCAGCAGCAAGCCTTTGAGACAGCAATTACATCTGGCAAATAAAATTTACATTTACACATAGGAGGTTTCTTCTAGCCATCTCTGGGGAGACAGGGTCCTGGGGTTCAACAGAGAGGGTTCTGGAGGCTTCTGAGGGCTGAGACAGAGATAGTCTGGATGGAGGGGCACACCGGAATTGCTCACACTGGACACAGGGGTAATGACTCTGTGAACACTTTGTCCAACTCCGGGGTTTTAGTCACTTAAAGAAAGCCGGAATTACAGTGCAGGGCTCTCATCCCAGCATTTAGGAGGCAGAGGAAGAAGAACTTCAAGTTCAAAGCACAAAACTCCCCCACAAAACTCAAGTGCAAAACAAATAAATAAGATTGTTTCAGGAGAGGGCTGGGCTGGACTGGCATAGAAGCCTGGGTAGCCACAGGGTACCCAGGGGCAGCCGTTCCAGCTCTGAGCCCTGGTGCTCTCGGGAACCACCCCAAAGCGTTCTTTTTTAAATGTATTTTCTTCTTTTTCTTGTTTTGTGAAACAGTCTTACCACGTAGCCCTGGCTGTCATAGTACTCTCACCATGTAGACCAAGCTGGCCTTGAACCCACGGAGATCTGCTTGCTTCTGCCTACTAAATTCTGGGATGAAAGGTGTGCACCACCACACCTGGAAAAATATCTTTTAAATCCAGTAAAAGAAATGAACATTAAAGAATGCGTATCTAAACTGCCCCAGCCCAAGCATACTCATTTTTACAGAAACATTGTTAGAAAGTTTCATAGTTTTCTTTCTTTTCTTTCTTTCTTTATTTCTTTCTTTCGTTCTTTCTTCCTTCTTTCCTCCCTCCCCCTCTCTCCCTCTCTCCCTCCCCCTCCGTCCCTCTCCCCTCCCCCCCTCTCTCTCCCTCCCCCCTATCTCTGATAACCTCATGTAGCTGAGATGGCCTTGAACCCCTGATCTTCCTACCTCCACCTCCCAAGTGTTGGGGTTACATGTGTCTTGTCACCATGCTGGGCTACTTTAATTTATGAAGAAAGGAGTTCACAGAGTTGCACGAACTTCCAACTGCAGCAGACATGTGTCCCTGTGGCACACGGTGCAGGCGCTGGGCTCAACTGGTGTGAGCTCGTCTCTGTCTCTGTCTGTCTCTGTCTCTGTCTGTCTCTGTCTCTGTCTGTCTCTGTCTCTGTCTCTCTCAAGGTTCTCCGCTTTTGGAGGAATAGTGACACCGTGGACAGCAGCTTTCAAACAAAAGGTTATATCGTAAATCTTCAATAATATCATTAGAGCTCAACAAACCATACGGGGCACTTTCTAGCTATTGCTGAAGTGAGAGGAGTCCTGGGCTCAGCACCGAGGACTCTGCAGGGCTCTGGCAACTGGAACAGGGTAGGGAGAGAGTGGGTGTCTCCACCACCCTCCCAGAGAGCCACTGTGACTAGGGCACACAGGTAAAGTGCCCGCCCGCCCGCCCGCAGCAGGGATTTCAGGAGAGGCTCCCACCGTGTCCATCACCCAAGGAAGGAAAGCCGTGGCCGCTGGCAGGCAGCTCCCAAATCTCACCTTGCACCCCCTTTCTCGGGGTCCCAGGATGGGGTCTGGGCTCATGTGTCAGCTCCCAGAGAAGTTCGAGGCTGTTGATAGAAGGCCCCCTCTGTGGTCGAGACAAAGAACTCAATGGAATATTCTCCTGTAGCTCAGCCTGGAGTCAGACAAGAGTCCCCCCAGATTATTTATCAGCAAAATCCCATCAACATGATCTGCCAGCAAGGGGCCAACAGCCAGATCTCCATTGTCAAGTCCGAAGATATCCAGATTGGCCACGGCAATGTGATGTTAAGGCAGATAACCTGTGGCGAGTCAGGTAAGAGGAGGGTCCTGCTGGGGGTGGGGGGCGAAGGGGGTCCCCCAAGGAGGAAGCAACCGCCTCAGGCAGGACCTTTCTCAGAGTGAGACCAAGGGTCACACCTTACCTGCACCCCTGTAAATGTTGCTACTTCTCAGTGAGATCAAACCCTTTTGTATGAGAATAATTCAGCTCCCTCTCTCTCAGCAGGACGTGGTGAGAGAGTCCTGCAGTCCTCTGCCCTGAACCCATTTCTGTCTCTCAAATTATGTCATGAAAAGTTGGGGTCATCTTACACTCAGTGGCTTATCTACATATGTATGTATGTATATATGTATATGTATATGTATGTATGTATGTGTGTGTATGTATATATGTATGTATCTACCTATCTACCTACATATCAGCCTAAGTGTGTGTGTTTGTGTGTGTAGGAATTTGTATATATGTGTATGTTTGTGTGACTGTGTGTATGAGCATGTTTGTGTGTGCATGTATGTGTGTTTGTATGTGCATATATGTGTGTTTGTGCATGCATTTATGTGTGTGTGCATGTATGTGTGTTTGTATGTACATGTATGTTTGTGTGTGCATGTACGTGTGGTTTGTGTGTACATGCATGTATGTGTTTGTGTGTGCAAGTATGTGTGTGTTTGTATGTGTGTGTTTGTGTGTGCATGCATGTGTGTGTTTGTGTGTATATGCATGTGTGTTTGTTTATGCGTGCATGTGTGTTTGTGTGTGTATGCATGTGTGTTTGTGTGACTGTGTGTGTGTTTGTGTGTGTGTGTGTGTGTATTTACTGGAGCCCATTCAGAACCAGAGGATGATGTCAGGTGTCCTGTTCTGTCACACCCCATCCAGCAGGGTCTCTCACTGAACCTGAAGCAAGACTTGCAGACAGTAAGTCCCGCAATCCCCCAGCCTCAGTATCCCCCAGCACTCTGGGTGCAGGTGCATGCAGCCAGGCCTGGTGTTTTGCATGGGTGCTGGGATCCAAACCCAAGTCCTGTGCTTGCAGGGCAATGCTCTTACCATTCCCAGCCATCCCCCAGCCTCAGCATCCTGGTTTAGGTGCACATTGGTGCTGTCCAGGGAGTGTTTTCTCTGTAATTTAATATGGCTTAGAGGGGCTGGGACCACCTCACACTCTGGCCCTGTCACCCATGCATGAGGGCTTTATCAGTCCCAAACCCAGGTTCTTCCCACCATGCCCTCAGGAGGAATCTGTTCTGCTGCAGGCCCACCTCCCCCAGCGTGACTCCCCTGGTTTTGGTGGCCCTCCTGTCCGACTCTTTTACTTAGGGATGTTAAGCAGCTCACCAGTTTTCAGACTCAAATGTGTTTGAAAGTTCCTGTGTTCCTTTAATTTGAACATCATAAAAGTGAGACTAAAAACCAACTCCTGAGAAATAAACACGGTCAGTGCCCTTCTCAAGAGGGATGGAGGACATATTCTCCCTCAGGGGCCTTTCTTTTGATGGGGTCAAAGGCTGAGGAGACCCAGCAGGCCGGTGCCCCAACAATGCCCTGAGCCTCCGCTGAGAATTCAGACTTCCCGACTTCAGCTGCTCCTGGTACCCGAGCCTGAGAAATGAGCGATCTGTTGTCTCTAGCAAAATCTCAATTCACTGCCCCTCCCAGGTCCCCGGACCCCTCATCATGTCCCTCTACCTGTGCCAGAGGACGGTTCCGCTCAGGCCACGCCTCCTGGTGCCCACGGAGCTCAGCACATCCACATGGACAAGACCATACTCCGACGCGTGCAGCTCGGCCACGGCAACGAGATGAGCCTCGTGGGGGACCCAGGGAAACACGCCGCTTATAGCTTTTCTGGCAGCCCCCCAGGTATGGGGGCCTCCGTCACCCCACAATATCTAGAAAGGACCCAGAAGCCAGAGTCTTTGCCAGGACAGAACCATGAAAAAACTCACTTCTGTCCTGAGGGGTATCCCTGCATAGCACCAGAGTTTAGATCTAGCACTCGGGGTCCCCAGGCTCCCAGCACCCACAGCACCCACGTGACATCAGTCAGCACCTACACGTGGAGGCCGAGTGGGAGGAGCCAGGTCACAGGGTGGGCGGAGGCCTGGATGGTGACCTAAGGAAAGAGAGAGGGAAGCCAGAAGCAAGGTGTCCTGGTGGTACAGCCACTCGAGGACCCTGCCAGAGAGGCCTGCCTGCAACTGTAGATTCTTAGATGAGGTCTCAGGGGGACTAGAAGTGTCTTCAGAGAGAAATCGGTCAGGAAGGCAGGGTGTAGCAGCGGGACCAGCAAACAGGACTCTAGCCTTCCCTTCCTCGACAGTTCCTTAGAGTGAAGGGAACCTATGTGTACGTGGTTGGGAAAGCTGGCCATGGACATTTCCTGACTTTAGAGTGTGAAGATGGAGAGGAGACAGCAGAGCTCAGGGGATGCTGAGGCGAGGCTGGGGATGGGAGAGAAAAGGTGTGGACCCTAGCAGGACAGCATGTCCTTCCTCTGCCGTCTGCCACCTGGGAACTGGTCACAGAGAAGATGGAAGGCTCCAGAGGCCCAGAAGAAGATGCTGAGCCCAGCGTGGCTTTGCTGAGCCCAGGGCAGGGGGCGGGGGTGGGGGGATGGTTTGGTGATGGTTTCCGGTCCAGTGGGGCACGTGCCGGGACACGAGGTAGGGTGGCTAGGCAAAAGCTATGTGCCAGATCTGCAAGGTTACCCTCTAATGCGAGCACGAGGGTGGCTCAGCCAGGTCGGGTGCGCATGCCAGGTCCCCCTGCAAATCGCTCGCTTCTCCTGGCTTCTCTCTTTGCTTTACTTGAAGTGTCAACCACCACTGCCGACCCAGAGACTTCATTCCACATGCAAACACCTGAGCCAGGCCCTCACCCTGAGGGAGACACAGACCAGACAGTCCACATCAAATCCTGCCTGCTCGAGGACGCCGCCATCGGTAACAGCAACAAGATGACCATCCACCCTAGGTCAGAGGGTGGAGTCGTGGTGTCTGGGGAGAGCAAAGAGACGAAGGAAGAGACAGGTGAGCCCGGGGACCTGGTGTCTGTGTGTGCCCGACCTCGTTCACGCATCCTGCCTTCAAGCATCAAGGCCTGGTGCAAGGACACAAGGGTCTGGAGACCAAAGCCAGCGTGTAGCTCCAGGGCGCAGGGGGACACAGGTATAGACACCGAGGTACTAAGGAGCCGCAGAAGGGCTCGGCGCAGGACCGAAGCAGAGACGTTTTGGATTTGGAGTAAGAGAATCGTACATAGTCCTACATATGGACAGTTAGAATTAGCACGGAGAGACCAGGGTGTCTGGATGTCAGGTGGATACGGTATTCCAATGGTGAAGTGCCCTGTGGCTCGCACAGTGGGGACAGGCCACGAGTGTCGTGGGTCACAGTCACCAGGCCCAGGCAAGGAAACTTTTAGGGAGCCATTATGGCTGCTCCCAGAGAGGACATTGTGAGCCCTGCCATCAAAGAAGCTCCGCAAGAGAACCTGAATAAGGAGCCAACAGGAAACTACGACAAATCCGCAGGTGTAAAAATGGCGGGTGCCAAGGCCCTGAGAGAGACGAGAAGTGGCACAAGGCGGGAGTCTGGAAGCAGGAGGGGCTCAGGAGTCCAAGGCCTCGGTGGGTACCTGCCCAGCCCTTTCGGAGCCTGAAGGCATGTGCGAAATGTCTCCATCTTATCCGAAAGGAGCTGGGAGACATTTGAGGTGTGCGCAGAGGTGTGTGGTGTAGTATTTAAGTCTTCCTTGGCCAGCAGGATAGCTTGGTGGGTGTACACACTTGCTGCAGTCTGATGAGGTGAGTTCGAGTCCCCACAGCCCACATGGTGGAAGGAGAGAGCTAACTCCTTCCCGTTGTCATCTGACAGACACACAGACACAGACACACAGACACATAGGTCTCCCATAGGACAGTTTGGAAACAAAGTCCTGGAGTGCATGAGCAAGCAGAAAAGGAAGGGGAGGGGAGAGGAGGGGGGGAAGGAAGGGGAGAGGAGGGGAGGGGAAGGAAGGGGAGGGGAGGGGAAGGAAGGGGAGGGGAGGGGAGAGGAGGGGAGGGGAGAGGAGGGGAGGGGAAGGAAGGGGAGGGGAGGGGAAGGAAGAGGAGGGGAAGGGAAGGGAGGGAGGGGAGAGGAGGGAAACAAATGTGCTTGCAGAGCAAACACTCCAGTGGAGCCCACAGGATGCCTTCCTTTTCTCCCTACCCCCAGGTTCAAGCTCTGAAGCCACGCCACCCAGAAGCTGCCTGCACACACCCAGTGACTCCATGCTGCCCACCTCTGAGCTGAGAGGTATGGCTCTGTCAGACAGCAGCCCCCAGACCACAGAACCTGTGCTTAGAGAGGGTGAAGTCCAGGACACAGAAAGCCTTCAGACACAGGACTGAGGTGAGGCACGAGGTGGCGAGGGCACAGGTGCAGGCAGAGAGGCCTGTGGGGCTTCTGGTGGATGCACACAGGGTCTGGATGAGATTTTGTTGTGATTTAGGTGTGACATTCTCCCTGGAAAGTCCCAAGTGTTGGCAGCTTGGTCCTGCACTGGCTCCAAGATCATCCACACACCAGTCTCTAGATGGGTTCGCTGTCTAACGAGGATATTGGGTCAGGGTGGAGACTTTGGGAGGGCAAAGAAAATGAGTCACTGAAGACATCAGGGTCTTACGTGGTCCAGACTGGCTTTGATCTTCTTTGTCGCCAAGAATGACCTTGAATTTCTGATCTCCTGGCCTCCAGTTCCTGAGTGCTGGATCAGAGATATGTATGACCATATAGGCATGTTCCAGTGTATGAGACGCCAAGGATGAAACTTCATGTATGCAGGGCTTCATGCATGGTGCAGAAGGCTACCAGTGCAGGGCTTCATGCATGTCACACAAGGGCCACCAGTGCAGCCCCGTCCCAGCTTGGGCCCTGCCCCTTCCAGTCTCTTCAGTCATCTCTTCTTCTTGTCTTTCCAGAAAGCAATGGAGTTGTGGGACCAGAGGCTGATCCCTCTGCTACCATGAGCCAAACAACCTTCCCTGCCTCAAAATAACCAACCAACCATATGAGCCAGTTCTGCCACTCCCGGGTGCCCGCCAGAGGGAAAAGTCAACACAGAGAGAGCTCTGCACATCCCTGTAGACTATGGTCCTGTTCCCAGCAGCTAATAAATGGAACCGACCTTGCTGCCCAGCAGTAAAAGAATTGGGTGAATTGGAGTGTGCACACAGCCAGGAAAAATACTGAGGTTGTCACTGGCTGGAAGAGGATGCGACAAGAGATCACATGTTAAATGAATGAAAGCCATCTTAGAAAGACAAGGGCCACATTTTCTCTTTTGCGGCTCCTAGACTTTAGAGTCATAAAATCATATGCACAGTTGTGACATGAAAGTACATGTGACATTCCCAGCCAGGGAATGAAGGGACCAAAGGAGGATGGGGAGGAGAGGCGGCATCACAGCCGAGGGGTCTAAAGGCCAAGAGGGATCACGATCGATCAATCGATCGATTGATCGAGTAGGGGTCAGGGCCGCGGGTTGGGGTGGGGCTTCGGGGGAGGGGAGGGTCACTGCCGAATGCACTGTACTTTTGTATAAAGGTGTACCTCTGAAACCCAAGCTAGTGTTTCCTTTGGCTAACGAGCATCGATCCACTCAGAAAACAGGTTTAAAGAATTAAATCAGGGGCAGCAGAGATGGCTCAGAAGTAACGGCGCCTGCCCCTCAAGCCCCATCCAGGGAAGTCTACTGCGCCCAGCTGATTCCCTGCACAAAACTGAGGGACTCATTAGTCCCGCTGTGAGGCAAGGAGGCATCGTCTTAAGGAGAGCGCCTCACTAGACCCCGAACCTGCCCACGTGACCAGGATTCACGCACCACGACCTTCTTGGCATCAAAACCCATCCAACCCAGGGTGCTTGGTCACGGCGGCCTGAGTGAGCAAGACTGTTGGCCCACTCTCTTTTCTCTCAGTGTCCACCAGATCCACTTGACCTCTCAGGAACCTTCCCTTCTAGCTCTGATCTCACTGGATTCCTTGGCTGAACTTCCAGAGAGATAATGGTTCCCACGCCTTAACCCTGTAGGAATGATTGGCTGGCCCATGTGTCAATCAACCAGCCTTGGCCAGTCAACAGGCAGGAATCATTTACTGTATGCCAAATATGGCCTTGGTGACTTGACGTGGTCATTGGCTGTAGGGGGCGTGGTCACTGACGCTTCCCAAAACCTTGGGGTTCTGAGAGCGGGAAGGGCAGTGGAGCTTTGAAGATGGAGGCAAAAGAGGAAGAATTGGCTCGCTAGGAAGGCGGCTGCTGAGTGGAACCAAGTGCCTCTTAGTGCCTGCACGGCCTGTGCGTCCTCCCAGCGCCAAGCACACTCCCTTTGCTCCGCCTCTCCTGTGAGGGGCAGGCTGCTGTACCTAGAAGCTATGTCCCCGGGTCCGTCGGTCTTGGTGTGTGTGCTGGCGCAGCGTGCACAGGGTCTCAGAAGGCTCCCCAGCCTTAGCCACGCCTAAGAAGGGTCTTGGGCACCCAGACAACACTCCAGTGGGATGGCCTGCTCCTGCAGGAGTGCTGGGATGTGGTGCCTGGTTCTGGTTCCAGCTACTCCTGAATCAGAGACTAATCCCGCACCTGTCTGTTAGAAAAGCCAATGGTTCTTAGCGCTGAAGCTGACACAGCCAGTGCAGCGCGTTCTCTCTTTCCCACACACCCATGACCTCTCCTGTTTACCAGAAGCTTCTGAGCACAGAGAGACCCCGTGCCTTTGAAGCCTCTGGCCACCTTTATCCATTCCTTGCACTATTGTTTCCAACTACACTGCTCTCTCCAGCCCCACCCACCCATTATACTCTCTCCAGCCCCACCCACCCATTATACTCTCTCTGGCCCCACCCACCCTGCATGCTCTCCCCTCCCCCCCTGCACCACCCACCCCACTAGCTCTCTTCTGGCCCTACCCAACCCACAAGCTCTCTCTTGTCCCACCCACCCAACATACTCTCTTTCGGCCCCACCTACCCTGCAAGCTCTCTTCCGGCCCCACCTACCCTGCATGCTCTTTCCGGCCCAGCCCACCGTGCATGCTCTCCCCGGCCCCACCCACCGTGCATGCTCTCTCACGGCCCCACCCACCCTGCATGCTCTCCCCGGCCCCGCCCACCCTGAATGCTCTCTCCAACCTCCATTGACCCCACAAGCTCTCTCCTCCTTGCTGTCCACTCCTCCAGCCAGGCTTGCCACTCACCTCCACAGAGAAGCAGACTGGCTTGTTGATGACAGAAAGTTGCGATGTGTGTGCCTGCACAAGGGACAAGCTGTAGCTCGTAAGTTGGAGTGTTTCAGGCTTAGGTCTTGCTTCAGAAATATGTGCATCCAGGGCTCTGGCTGACCCAGACCCGCCCACCACCTCCCCACCCCCCCTTCATTCTGCTTCTCTCTGGACTGGTAAAGATGGCTCCTGGCCCCAGTACGGCTGCCCGTGCAGGGAGACTGCCTTCCTAATAGTGAAGGGTGCATATGACAGCTTTGATTTCCTTCTCCACACAGCTGAAAGCCACCCATGGGCCACAGCAATAGGACACTTTCTTGATTGGCCGCTATGGCCACAGAAGCCAAGACTGGGGGAGGGTGGAGGGCAGGGGTGGGCATCCAGGAAAGAGGTGCTGCGCATATAAGAGCCTCAGGAGCCACTGGGTGGAGAGACCGCAGCTCACAGCCTCGTTTCCCCACTCTCAATCCCCGGGGCCCCTGGGGCCCTTGAGTGCTGCACTGCGGCCTGGGGCTGCAGAGAGGGAATCGAGGCCTCGGCTGTGCTGGGGAGCTGAGGACTCGAGTTCTGGTCTCTGAGGTCAGGTGAGGGAGGAGTCTGAGACCCCAAGGTGCTCTGTACAGCAGACACAACCTGACTAGGGCATGAAGCCCAGAGGAAGACAACAGAGATGAGGGGCACTTGGAGAGGCAAGAAAGCCAAGATCAAAGGAATCGGAGATGGAAGTCGGTGGGCGAAGGAGTCGAGGCCAGCCTGGGTTATACAAGTCTCAACCACAAGCCTGCAAACGTGTTCCCCGGAAGCTGGGCCATCGGGCACGCTGTGGGCCCGGATCCCGGGCCATGGCACAGTCTTCTTGGTCACAGCGGTGTGTTGCAGCCTGGAGAGCACGTTGCCTTGGGGTATCCCATTGTCAACAAAAGCTAAGTTCGGCCTGGCTGGCTCGCCCAGTCGCCTTCCTTCCCCACCCAGCTGAAAGCCAGGGGCGAGCTCAGAACCGGCCAGAGGTCCACGGTTAAGCGGCCATGTCTACGGGGAGCAAACTGCAGCTCCCGAGCTTGCCCAAGCAGAGGCCTCGCTGCCCAGCGCTGTTTCCCCCTCTGCAATTAATTTCTCATAAATGCGCTGATAAAGCTCTGCGTGGCTAATGGAGGCTGGAGGTGAAGGGCAAAGCCGTCTCTCAGGAGAGGAAATTAACGAGGCGCCATTAAAAGCAGGAAGTGATTGAGTCAGCGGTCCTCACCTCTCCAGCTCACCTGCCTCTCCCTCAGGGTGAGGAGAGAGCTTGGCCTTTGGATGGGGGATGTGGATCCACACCCCCTGAGTACTGTGTGTTCAGCAAACACTGGAAGCGAGAATAGAGAAGGGGACCGCGGAGTTCATCCCGGATCTTGTCGCCTTGGGGAACATAGATACAATCAAGGATCCCAGGGGGCCTAGGATACCGGGCTTCAGGAATAGCTGTATCCAGACACGCAATCTATATGTCCAGCCTTCATCTTCAACGGCTCGCTTTCCGTGCGACTGCCAGCCACCTAGAGCAGGGCCTCACCTGTTAGCAGAGACTTCAAGTAGAAAAACACCAGGAAAATGTCTCCCAGAGAGCTCTGATTGGTTGGGAACAGGTCACATGATGATTCTTGAACCAACCATGATTCCTGTGGCACCAAATTCACCCCCTGGTAAATTTGAGAGGTGAGGTTTCCTTGTGAAATGTGTCCCAGGAAAGAGGGAACCAATTTTAGGCTGACAGAAACCAGGGCCTATTCCAGCTACAGATGCGGATGTTTCTAGAGGCCCTCGGGATATAGAAAAAGGGTTTTGTTTTGTTTTTTTTCTGAGACAAGGTTTCTCTGTGTAGCCCTGACTGTACTGGAACTCACTCTGTAGACCAGGCTGGCCTCGAACTCAGAAATCAGCCTGTGTCTGCCTCCCCAGCTGGGACTTACAGGCGTGGGCCACCACTGCCCAGCTCAGACAAAGTTTCTTAGAGGAAAGGGAAAACGTCTTTACTTGAAAGTAGTGGGGATGTGAGGTACTCTGAGCAGTGGCAACGATGCAGGCTCGGCTGAGGCCTCCCCGTGGGTCTGGGCTTCAGGCTAGATGCTCAGAGGGTCAGCAGCCCTACAGTGAGACAACAGAGGCCAAAGACAGAGTAGCTCAGAGAACAGCTTCCTGGACCGGGCCCTCTCTCTGTCTCTGACGCTTCGGGGCTCTCTTGTGTATCTTCTGCAGAACTCTGGGCGTTGTGATGACAGACCAGACATTTGGGGGAGGGTTTGCTTTCCACACAGGCACTTGTGCCTGCTAGGCGTGTACTCTGATTTTCAACTGAAGTTTTACACTGGGCTGCATGCACAGTGGGGCGGTGGGGACGAGTGGCCCGAACATTGCAGAAATCTCTAGTCCCCTTAGAGTATTTCTTTAAAAAGGCATTTTCAGGAAAAATTCGAAATATGAAGGGCAGAGGTATTAGAAAGAGGAAGGACAGAGGGTGCCGTGGATTCTGAGCTGTTACGCCAGCCCCCTTGGGGGAGATTAACAGAATGCCCAGGGGGCAAGATGGGAGCCTGTGTGTCACAGTGCAGAAGAGGAAACATTTTCAGTGTGGCATAAGGGCTGGAAGCGATGAGTCACAAAAGGTTTGTCAGACAGTCTCCTGGATACTGGAACTGCCATCTCCACAAAGCCTAGACTCACCTTCGGGAAGAGAGTCTCAGTGAGATTTGCCTAGGTCAGGTTGACCTGGGAGCATGTCCATAGGGGATTGCCTTGGAAGTTAATGGAAGTCGCAGTCCACTGTGGGCAGCGCCGTTCCCTAAACATGGCGACTTGAACCGGGTAAGAGCAGAGACATTTGAGCACAAGCAAGCAATCACACGTCCACTTCTCCCGCCCTTGGCTGTGGTTGTGATGTCACCATCGCTTCCGGTCTCTGCCTTGGCTTTCCCACAAAGATGGACTACAGTCTGGAATGGTAAGAGGAATAAATCCTCTTTCCTCCTAAGTTGCTTTCAGGGTGCCTTGTCGTAGCACAGAAACCAAACTAGATAAGCTGGTCAAGTTTTACTTGTAAGGTAGATATCAATGAGTGAGGGTGGAGATGTGTGTGTGTGTGTGTGTGTGTGTGCCTGAGTGTACACACATGGGAAAAGTTTCTAAGGGCTTAGGTTTCTAGGTCTCTTATGCACAAAGTGTGGAAAGATGGAAACTTGTGAATTATATTTTAAAAGTTATTTTATTTCTCCAATTGGGAAACTGTGGGTTTCTAGAGGGAAATAGTCTACCCTGAGATTGGTTCAAAGATCAGCATGTGTCCCATGCTTAATCAATCAGAGCTCTTGGAGGGACATTTCCCAACAGTATTCTACTTAGAGAAGTGTCTCTGCTCTTCAGCTCTTCAGGACAACTCAGGCCTGGGTTGGGTACACCACACAACCAGAGATGAGGAAGAGTGGGGGCTGGGGGATGGCTTGGTGATCAAAAGCACCTGTTGCTTCTGTAAAGAACTGGAATCTACAACCCAGCACCCGCATGTCTTCTAAGAACCATCCATTACTCCAGTTCCAGGGGAGCCTGTGACCTCTGACCTCTGCTGGCATCAGGTATGCATATGATGTACAGACATACATGCAGGCAAAGCATGCATACACAGAAACTAAAATAAACCGTCATTTAGAAAAGACTTTAGAGCCAGGCGGTGGTGGCGCACACCTGTAATCCCAGAACTCTGGGAGGCAGAGGCAGGTGGATTTCTGAGTTCAAGGCCAGATTGGTCTACAGAGTGAGTTCCAGGACAGCCAGGGCTATACAGAGAACCCTGTCTCAGAAAAACAACAACAACAACAACAACAACAACAACAACAAAAAACCAAACCCAAAAACAAAAAACAAAAAAGAAAAGACTTTAGACTATATATATATATATATATATATATATATATATATACACACATGGTTATGCATGAGAAAGTTCTGGAATTCAAATGGTGTAGGATGGCTCCACAGACACACGGTGCCACGTGCTTCCATGCTCTGTGCCCCTGCTATGCTCCTGGCCTAGGAAGAGTCTGGAGCAGAGGGAAGGTGCTGTGTGGGAAGGCAGGTGCTATGTGAAGAATCAGAAAGGTAGTTGTTGAGGTGACAGTGGGAATGTAGGGAGACAGGCATGGGGTTTATTCGTTTGTTGACTTGTATAAACTAGCGTCACCTGGTAAGAGAATGCCTCAACTGAGGAACCGCCTCCACCAGACTGGCCTGCAGGCAAGCCTGTGGGGCGTTCTCTTTCCTGGTGATTGGTGTAGTGTACATGTGTGTCTTAGTCAGGGTTTCTATTCCTGCACAAACATCATGACCAAGAAGCTAGTTGAGGAGGAAAAGGTTTATTCAGCTTACACTTCCACATTGCTGTTCATCACCAAAGGAAGTCAGGACTGGAACTCAAGCAGGTCAGGAAGCAGGAGCTGATGCAGAGGCCATGGAGGGATGTTTCTTACTAGCTTGCTTCCCCTGGCTTGCTCAGCCTGCTCTCTTATAGAACCCAAGAGCACCAGCCCAAAGGTGGAACCACCCACAAGGGGCCCTCCCACCTTGATCACTAATTGAGAAAATGCCCCACAGCTGGATCTCATGGAGACATTTCCCCAAGGGAGGCTCCTTTCTCTGTGATAACTCCACCCTGTGTCAAGTTGACATACAACACCAGCCAATACAATGTGTTTGTTATTTTTTATAAAAAAATAAAATAAAAGATGAAACAAACCCATCACATCAAAGTTGAACAAGGCAAATAAACAAAAAAAAATTGCCCCAAGAGAAGGCACAAAAATCACTCGTTTACCCAGACGTGAGTCCCACAAAGATACTAACCCGGAAGCCATAATACATACGCAGAGGCCCTGGTGCAGACCGCAGTCCGCACTGCCCTTGCTGCTTCAGTGTCTGTGAGCTCAGAGGAGCTTTGCCCAGTTTAGTTGGAGGGCCTTGCTCTTACTGCGTCCACATCTGCATCCCCTCTGGCTCTTACATATTCAGCCTCATCTCTCACGGGGTTCCTTGAGCTCTGACAAGAGGGATTGAGGGTGGTGTCCCATTTAGGGCTGTGTGTTCCGAGGTCTCTCCATCTCTGCATACTTCCTGGCTGTGGGTCTGTGTTTGTTCCCATTGCTGCAGGAGGAAGCTTCTCAGGTGACGGCCAAGTAAGACACGGATCTACGAGTGTGACAGAGTGTCCTTAGGAGTCATTTTATTAATGCCTATTTTTAGACCACTAGTATTTGGTTTTACCCTAGTTCTTTGAGCTTTCTAAGCTCTAATCCTTGGTCACCCAAGCAATGTGGAGTGGGTCTTATTTATTTATTTGTTTGTTTGTTTGTTTGTTTATTATATATGACTACACTGTAGCTGTCTTCAGCCACACCAGAAGACGGAGTCAGATCTCATTACCGATGGTTGCAAGCCACCATGTGGTTTCTGGGATTTGAACTCAGGACCTTCGGAAGAACAGTCAGTGCTCTTACCCGCTGAGCCATCTCTCCAGCCCATGGAGTGGGTCTTAAGTCAAATCAGACATTGGTCACTCTCACAAGCTTTGTGCCACTGTTGCCCTAACATAATTTGTAGGCAGGGTAGATTGTAGATCAAAGGTTCTGTGGTTGGGTTCATGTTTTTGTAGCTTGCAGAGTACCTTCCCATACCAAAGACTAGAGCATGGGGGTAAAAAATGTATATAGACAAAAAAATGTATATAGACACCAGTTTGACCTCTCCATGGTCAGTGAGTTGTGTGGGTGTTATCTTCAGCAATGGGGCCTTGCTGTCAGTTTGTGAAGAGCAACCTAATAGTCTTGGCAACGGGCTAGGTTGTTTGGGGTACGGGTGGGGGTGGGAGGTTTATTGGACATCTTTGACCAACAACTCAATTGGGTGTAACCCCAGTTTTGGTACTGGAAGCTTCATGTAATGATAAAAGATGGCCAATTGGGACTCTGTGCCCCCTTCATTATTTGAAGACTTTGTTAGGATCTCTTCATATATTTCAGAAAGTTTCCACAGCACTGGGTTTCCATACCACCCCTCAAACACCCCTTAGCTCTACCTGGCTCTCCCCACATTCCCTCCCTCAACCCACCTCCCATCCCCCTCCCCACCTGCCCCCAGTCCTCCCATAAAATCTATCCTATTTCCCCCTCCCAGGGAGATCCGTGTGTCTCATGGTTCCTTCCTCTACTCAAAACCTCTCTGAGTCTATGAGTTGGAGATTGGTGTCTTAGGGTTTCTATTGCTGTGAAGAGACACTATGGCCACTCAACTCTTATAAAGGAGAAAGTCCAATTGGGCGCTGGCTTACAGTTCAGAGGTTTAAGTCCATTATCATCATGGCGGGAAGCATGGCAGGGCGCAGGCAGACATGGAGAGGCAGCCAGGAGTTCTTCATCTGGATTCGGCAACAGGAAAAGAGAGAGGGCCACTAGGACTGTCTTGAGCCTCTAAAACTTCACAGCCCACCACCAGTGACGCACTTCCTCCAACAAGGCCACACCTACTCCAACAAGAACATACCTCCGAATAGTCCCACCCCCTGTGTGCCTATGGGGGCCATTTTCATTCCAATCACCAGACTTGCTTGTCATTTATTTAATGGCTAATATCCACATACAAGCAGATACCTCACACAGGATGATTTTTTTTCTAGCTCCATCCATTTGGCTGCAAATTTCATGATGTCATTTTTTTTTTAAACAGCTGAGTAATACTCCATTGTGTAAACGTACCACATTTTCTTTACCCATTCTTCTGTTGAGGAACATCTAGGTTGTTTCCCGTGTCTGTCTGTTATAAATAGAGCAGCACTGAACACGGCTGAGTGAGTGCCCTTGTAGTAGGATAGAGCCTCCTTTGGGTATATGCCCAAGAGTGGTATAGCTGGGTCTCGAGATATATCAATTCTCATCTTTCTGAGAAACTGCCACACTGATTTCCATAGTGGCTGTATAAGTCTGCACTCCCATCAGCAATGGAGGAGTGTTCCCCTTGCTCCACATCCTCACCAGCACATACTGCCGCTTGAGTTTTTGATCTGGTATAAGATGGAATAGGAGTTGTTTTGATTTGCATTTGCCCAACAGCTAAGGGTATTGAACATTCCTTTGGGTTTTTTGTTTGTTTGTTTGTTTTTGTTTTGTTTTTGTTGTTGTTGTTTGTTGTTTTGTTTTGTTTTTTAAAGCCATTTGAGTTTCCACTATTGAGAATTCAGTTTAGATCTATGCCACATTTTTCTGTGGATGCATCCAACTTTATTGATGGTATTCAAGAGAGTAGACAGGGCTCCCTAGGCCCCTCCTGTTATTATGGGGGTCTGGGATGAAAGTTGTGAGGGAGATGCTCAGTGTCGGGGGGGCCCAGTTGGGACAGAGACTCCAGGGTAACTGAGGGCCTCTCTCTTGCTCTCTTGCTGGGGTGGGTGGTCCAGGGCTTCTTACTCCTGGGAGGCCATGTAGGCCATGAGGTCCACCACCCTGTTGCTGTAGCCATATTCAATGTCATACCAGGAAATGAGCTTTACAAAGTTGTCATTGAGAGCAATGCAAGCCCCAGCATCAAAGGTGGAAGAGTGGGAGTTGCTGTTGAAGTTGCAGGAGACAACCTGCTCCTCAGTGTAGTCCAGGATGCCCTTTAGTGGGCCCTCAGATGCCTGCCTCACCACCTTCTTCATATCATCATACTTGGCGGGTTTCTCCAGGCAGCATGTCAGATTCATAGCAGATACATTGGGGGTAGGAACAGGGAAGACCGTGCCAGTGAGCTTCCCATTCAGCTCTGGGATGACCTTGCCCACAGCCTTGGCAGCACCAGTGGATGCAGGGATGATGCTCTGGACAGCCCCACGGCCATCATGCCACAGCTTCCCAGAGGGGCCATCCACAGTCTTCTGAGTGGCAGTGATGGCATGGATGGCTGTCATGAGCCCTTCCACGATGCCAACGTTGTCATGGATGACCTCGGCCAGGGGAGCTAAGCAGTTGGGGGTGCAGGATGCATTGCTGACAATCTTGAGTGAGTTGTCATATTTCTCGTAGTTCACACCCATCAAAAGATGGGGGCATCAGCAGAAGGGTGGATATGATGACCCTTTTGGCCCCACTCTTCAAGTGGGCCCCGGCCTTCTCCATGGTGGTAAAGACACCAGTAGACTCCACAACATAGTTAGCACCAGCATTGCCCCATTTGATGTTAGCAGGATTCGCTCCTGGAAGATGGTGATGGGCTTCCCGTTGATGACAAGCTTCTCATTCTCAGCCTTGACTGTGCCGTTGAATTTGCCATGGGAGGAGTCAGACTGGAACATGTAGACCATGTAGATGAGGTCAATGAAAGGGTTGTTGTTGGCAACAATCTCCATTTTGCCAAATGCAGAGCAGAAGGCAGCCCTGGTAACCAGGCACCCAATATGGCCAAATCAGTTCACACCAACCTTCACCATTTTGTGTACAGGACGAGGCTGGCACTGTACAAGAAGATGCGATTGTCTCTGGAGCAGGAAGGAGCAGAGAGCCTATGCCCCATTTTTAATTGGATTATTTGTTGTTTTTTGATATCTAGTTTCTTGAGTTCTTTAATATAGAATTATAGTTCTATAATATAGTTCAGATATTAACTCCCTATCAGATATGGAATTAGTAAGAAATCTTTCCCACTCTGTAAGCTACTGCTTTGTCCAGATGTTGGTATCCTTTGCAATGAGGATGCTTTTTAGTTTCATGAAGTCCCCTTTATTAGTTATTGATCTTAGTGCCTGATATATCGGTGTTCTATTCAGTCTCCTGTACCAATGCATTCAAGGCTTTTCTCCACTTTATCTTCTACCAGGTTTGGTGTATCTGGCTTTGTGTTTAGGTCTTTGATGCATTTGGAGTTGAGTTTTATGCAGAATAATAAATATGGATCTATTTGTGTTCTACCTTGATCCACACCGTCTGCTTAACCTACTGTCCTTTTTCCATTGTGCATTTTTTGCTTCTTTGTCAAAAGTCCAATGTCCATAGGTGTGTGGACTTATGTCTGGGTCTTCAATTAAGTTCCATTGATCAGTATGTCTGTTTTTATGCCAATGCCATGCAGTTTGTATTATTATAGCTCTGTAGTATAATTTGAGATCAGAGATGATGATACCTCTATCAATTCTTTCGTTATTCATGATTGCTTTAGCTATGCTGGATTTTTTGCGTTTCAGTGTGAAAGCTGAACCTTTCCAGTTTTGAGAACTTGGGATTTTGATGAAGATTACATTGAATCTATAGAGTGCTTTTGTAGGATGGCCGTTTGTCAATTTTAATGCTACTCATCCATGAGCATGGGAGATCTTTCCATCTTCTGAGGTCTTCTTCGATTTCATTCTTCAATGTCTTGAAGTTTTTATTATACAAATCTTTCACTTCCTTGGTTAGAGTTAACCTAAGATATTTTTCTTTCTTTTCTTTTCCTCTTTCTTTCTTTCTTTTCTTTCTTTCTTTCTTTCTTTCTTTCTTTCTTTCTTTCTTTCTTTCTTTCTTTCTTTCTTTTGAGGCTATCGTGAAAGGCGTTGTTTCCCTGATTTCTTTCTCAGGCCATTTGTCATTTGTATAGAGGAAGACTACTCATTTCAGTGTGTTAATTTTGTATTCTGCTATTTTGCTGAGAGTGTTTTTCAACTGTAGAAGCTTCCTGGTGAGGTTCTTATGGTTATTTATGTGTAAAGTCATACCATCTGCAGATAAAGATACTTTGACTTCTCCCTTTCTCCTTTTCAGTTGTCTGACTGCTATAGCTAAGAATTCAAATACTATATTGAATAGATATCGGGAGAGTGGACAACCTTAACTTGTTCCTTTTTTTTTTTTTCCAGAGACAGGGTTTCTCTGTGTAGCCCTGCTGGCTGTCCTAGAACTCACTCGGTAGACCAGGCTGGCCTCGAACTCAGAAATCTGCATGCCTCTGCCTCCCAAGTGCTGGGATTAAAGGCGTGCACCACCACCGCCCGGCTCTTGTTTCTGATTTTAGTGGAATTGCTTTGTGTTTCTCTTCATTTAAGATGATGTTGGCTATAAGCTTGCTGTAAATCACCTTTATCATATTGAGGTCTGTCTCTTGTATCTCTTAACTCTCCAGTACTTTTTATCAGGAAGGGGTGTTAGATTTTGTCTAAAGGTTTTCTATATCTAATGAGATGATCATGTAGTTTTTGTCTTTCAGTGTGTTTATGTGGTGGGTTACATTTATTGTTTATTGCATATTGAACTGTCCTTGCATCTCTGGGATGAAGCCTACTTGATCATGGCGGAAAATATTTTTGATGCATTCTTGGACTCTGAAAGTATTTTGTTATAAACTTTTGCATCGTATCGAGAAGAAGATTAATCTGTAATTTTCTTTCTTTGTTGGGTCTTTGTGTGATTTAGATAGCAAAGTAACTATGCCCCTTAAAACAAACTGGGCAATATTCCTTCTGTTTATATTTTGCAAAATAATTTGAAGAGTATTGGCATTAATTCCTTCTTGAATTCTGTGCTGACATCCATCGGACTCTGGGTTTTGAGGGGGGTTTGTTGGTTGATACACTTTTAATTACTGTTTCCATTTCACTAGGTGTAGTGGCTATTCCTAGTTGTCAACTTGACTATATCTGGAATGAACTACAGTCTAGAATTGGAAGGCTCACCTATGATCCTAATTTGGAGGCTCAGAGATATAAGTTTCTGACCTGGATCTTTGCATGGAGACCTTGAAGCATAGTGGCTAAGACAAGGAGATCTCACACGCCTTTAATCTGGGCCACACCCTCTGCTGGAGACCTACAGCCTTTAATCTGGGCTACACCCTCTGCTGGAGATATATAAGGACATTGGAAGAAGGAAGATTCTCTCTCACTCTTCCTTGCCTGCTGGCTTCGTGGGACTGAGAAACTGCTAGATCCTTGGACTTCCATCCACAGCTGCTGATGATAATTGTTGGGGAGTTGGACTACAGACTGTAAGTCATTGACAAATTTCCTAACTATATAAAGACTATCCATAAATTCTGTGACTCTAGAGAACCCGAACTAATACAGAAGTTGGTACCGGGAGTGGTTCTAGAGGAGCAGAAGTATAAGGATGAATATTTCAAAATTTTGGAGTTGGTTGGTTCATCCAATAGCACCTTCAACTACTGAAACTTCTCCAGATTCTCTCCCTCCTGGGAGCTCGGAGAATATTGAACACCCGTGGATGAAACTATATCTCAAGCTTAAAGAAGCTAATGCCTTTGATTATCTTGATGAATTAGGTGATTCAGTGGTATACAATACTTTCTCCAAGTTGGGGAAAAAGCCAGTTGGCTGGTTGCTCTTAGCATCTCGGGAAAAAACAATGAAGGAAAGGAAGTTGTGTGATAAAATTGAAGAACTCCAGACTCAAGTAAACAATCTAAAAGTTGCTAAGTGTGCCCTTGAAGAGAACCTACTCTCTAGCAGCCATAGAGCTCAAGTAGCAGAAAATCAAACTGAAGCCCTCATTATAAGGTTGGCTGAATTACAGCGAAAATTTAAGTCTCAACCTCAGAAGGTGTCAGCAGTTAAAGTAAGGGCATTAATTGGCAAAGAATGGGATCCTATAACTTGGGATGGGGATGTGTGGGAAGACCCTGTTGAAATTGAGAATTTTGAATCTTCAGATTTTCAAGAATTTGCTCCACCTGAAGAAGTAGTACCTTCAGCCCCACCCCTTGAAATAATGCCTTCTCCACCTGAGGAAATTAATCCCTCAAAGCCTGATAATCCAGCAGTGACTTTTGCTGACAACACTGATGTTTCTCAGAGCCCACCAATAGTTTCTTCTAGACCTATAACCAGACTCAAGGCAAAGCAGGCCCCTAAAGGGGAGGTAGAAAGTGTAGTCCATGAGGAAATACACTATACTAATAAGGAGCTTAATGAGTTTGCTAATTCATTCAAGCAGAAGTCTGGGGAATATGCGTGGGAATGGATTTTAAGGGTGTGGGATAATGGTGGAAGGAAGATAAAACTAGAGCAGGCTGAGTTTATTGGCATGGGCCCTCTGAGTGGAGATTCTAGGTTTAATATGGAAGCTCGCACAGTTCAAAAAGGTGTAAAAAGTTTGTTTGATTGGTTGACTGAAGTATTAATCAAAAGATGGCCTACTGAAAAGGAGTTGGAGATGCCTGATATCCCTTGGCTTAGTGTTGATGAAGGGATTTTAAAGCTTAGAGAAATTGCAATGCTAGAGTGGATACATTGTGTAAAACCTAATCCTCCACAGTGGGAAGATCCAGAAGATATGCCCTTCACCAGTCCTATAAGACGCAAACTGGTGAGAGGGGCACCAGCACATTTAAAGAGTTTTGTTCTTGCCCTTTTCCTTGTGCCAGACCTTAGGGTTGGAGATGCTGCTGCTCAATTAGATGAATTAAATTCAATGAGTTTAATTGGGCCCCGAGTTAACAAGGGCCAGGTGGCAGCACTGAATCACCAGAGACAAGGTGATTGTAGTTATTATAATGGACAGCATAGACAAAACAATGTTTATAATGACATATCCCTTAATGGGCAGAGAGATGGAATTTATAATGGTATGACTCGTTTGGACCTTTGCTACTGGCTAATTGATCATGGTGTTTCCAGGGATGAAATACATAGGAAACCTACTGCATATCTGTTTGATCTGTATAAGCAGAAAAATCCTCAAATAAGTGATAGAAAGGCTGCATTGGATCGTGGCAAAAGGCAATCTTGGCCAGTGAATCAATTTCCAGAGTTGAGCCAGTTTACAGATCTAGAACCCCTTGAATGAAGGGGTGGCCAGGTTCCCCTGAGGAAGGATCTTGATAAGACACCTAAAAGTTTTGCTGTTAGTCTTTCTCCAATTCTTCCCCAGAGGGACCTACAGCCTTTTACAAGGGTAACTGTACACTGGGGGAAAGGAAATAATCAGACTTTCCGGGGGCTATTGGATACTGGTTCTGAATTGACACTGATCCCAGGAGATCCCAAGAAACATTGTGGCCCTCCAGTTAGAGTAGGGGCTTATGGAGGACAGGTGATCAAAGGAGTTTTGACTGATGTGCAACTCACAGTAGGTCCAGTGGGTCCCCGAACACATCCTGTGGTCATTTCCCCAGTTCCAGAATGAATAATTGGGATAGATATACTCAGAAATTGGCAGAATTCTCATATTGGTTCTCTGACCTGTGGAGTGAGGGCTATTATGGTTGGAAAGGCAACATGGAAGCCTTTAAAGTTGCCTCTGCCAAAGAAAATAGTGAATCAAAAACAATATCGTATTCCTGGAGAATTGCAGAAATTACTGCCACAATCAAGGACTTGAAAGATGCAGGGGTGGTGGTTCCCACCACATCTCCCTTTAACTCTCCCATCTGGCCAGTGCAGAAGACAGATGGATCATGGAGGATGACAGTTGACTATCAAAAATTAAATCAGGTAGTAACACCAATTGCAGCTGCTGTACGAGATGTAGTTTCGTTACTTGAGCAAATTAACACATCTCCTGGAACCTGGTATGCAGCTATTTTTTTTCTTTTTTTTTTAATTTATTGATATATTTATTTACATTTCAAATGATTTCCCCTTTTCTGGACCCCCACTCTCCGAAAGTCCCATCAGTCCCCTTCCCTCCCCCTGTTTTCCCACCCAACCATTCCCACTTCCCTGTTCTGATTTTGCTCTATACTGCTTCACTGAGTCTTTTCAGAACAAGGGGCCACTCCTCCGTTCTTCTTGTACCTCATTTGATTTGTGGATTATGTTTTCGGTATTCCAGTTTTCTAGGTTGATATCCACTTATTAGTGAGTGCATACCATGATTCACCTTTTGAGACTGGGTTACCTCACTTAGTATGATGTTCTCTAGCTCCATCCATTTGCTTAAGAATTTCATGAATTCATTGTTTCTAATGGCTGAATAGTACTCCATTGTGTAGAAATACCACATTTTTTGCATCCACTCTTCTGTTGAGGAATACCTGGGTTCTTTCCAGCATCTGGCAATTATAAATAGGGCTGCTATGAACATAGTAGAGCATGTATCCTTATTACATGGTGGGGAATCCTCTGGGTATATGCCCAGGAGTGGTATAGCAGGATCTTCTGGAAGTGAGGTGCCAGTTTTCGGAGGAACCGCCAGACTGCTTTCCAGAGTGGTTGTACCAATTTGCAACCCACCAGCAGTGGAGGAGTGTTTCTTTTTCTCCACATCCTCGCCAACACCTGCTGTCTCCTGAATTTTTAATCTTAGCCATTCTGACTGGTGTAAGGTGAAATCTCAGGGTTGTTTTGATTTGCATTTCCCTAATGACTAATGAAGTTGAGCATTTTTAAGGTGTTTCTCTGCCATCCGAAGTTCTTCAGGTGAGAATTCTTTGTTTAACTCTGTACCCCATTTTTTAATAGGGTTGTTTGGTTTTCTGGAGTCTAACTTCTTGAGTTCTTTATATATATTGGATATTAGCCCTCTATGTGATGTAGGATTGGTGAAGATCTTTTCACAATTTGTTGGTTGCCGATTTGTCCTTTTGATGGTGTCCTTTGCCGTACAGAAACTTTGTAATTTTATGAGGTCCCATTTGTCAATTCTTGATCTTAGAGCATATGCTATTGGTGTTCTGTTCAGAAACTTTCTCCCTATACCGATGTCCTCAAGGGTCTTCCCCAGTTTCTTTTCTATTAGCTTCAGAGTGTCTGGCTTTATGTGGAGGTCCTTGATCCATTTGGATTTGAGCTTAGTACAAGGAGACAAGGATGGATCAATTCGCATTCTTCTTCATGCTGACCTCCAGTAGAACCAGCACCATTTGTTGAAAAGGCTATCTTTTTCCATTGGATGTTTTCAGCCCCTTTGTTGAGGATCAAGTGGCCATACGTGTGTGGGTTCATTTCTGGATCTTCAATCCTGTTCCATTGATCTGCCTGCCGGTCACTGTACCAATACCATGCAGTTTTTAACACTATTGCTCTGTAGTATTGCTTGAGGTCAGGGATACTGATTCCCCCAGAATTTCTTTTGTTGCTGAGAATAGTTTTAGATATCCTGGGTTTTTTGTTATTCCAGATGAATTTGAGAATTGCTCTTTCTAACTCTGTGAAGAATTGAGTTGGGATTTTGATGGGTATTGCATTGAATCTGTATATTGCTTTTGGCAAAATGGCCATTTTAACTATATTGATCCTGCCGATCCATGAGCATGGGAGGTTTTCCCATTTTTTGAAGTCTTCTTCTACGAAGCCACAATTACGCTGATACCAAAACCACACAAAGATCCAACAAAGAAAGAAAACTTCAGACCAATCTCCCTTATGAACATCGATGCAAAAATACTCAATATATTCTTGCCAACCGAATCCAAGAACACATCAAAACGATCATCCACCATGATCAAGTAAGCTTTATCCCAGGGATGCAGGGTTGGTTCAATATACGGAAATCCATCAATGCAATCCACTACATAAACAAACTCAAAGAAAAAAAACCACATGGGAATTTCACTGGATGCTGAAAAAGCATTTGACAAAATTCAGCATCCTTTCATGCTTAAAGTCTTGGAAAGAACAGGAATTCAAGGCCCATATCTAAACATCATTAAAGCAAACCGGTAGCCAGCATCAAACTAAATGGAGAGAAACTTGAAGCAATCCCACTAAAATCAGGGACTAGACAGGGCTGCCACCTTTCTCCTTATCTTTTCAATATTGTACTTGAGGTACTAGCTTGGGCAATTAGACAACATAAGGAGGTCAAAGGGATACAAATTGGAAAGGAAGAAGTCAAACTATCATTATTTGCAGATGACATGATAGTCTACCTAAGTGACCCAAAAAACTCCACTAGAGAACTCCTACAGCTGATAAACAACTTCAGCAAAGTGGCAGGTTATAAAATCAACTCAAGCAAATCAGTGGCCTTCCTATACTCAAAGGATAAGCAGGCTGAGAAAGAAATTAGGGAAATGACCCCCTTCACAATAGCCACAAACAGTATAAAGTACCTTGGGGTGACTCTTACCAAACATGTGAAAGATCTGTATGACAAGAACTTCAAGACTCTGAAGAAGGAAATGGTATGCAGCTATTGACCTGGCAAATGCCTTCTTCTCAGTACCTGTCCATAAGGACCACAAGAAGCAATTTGCTTTCAGTTGGCAAGGCCAGCAGTATACCTTTACAGTTTTGCCTCAAGGATATATTAACTCTCCTGCCCTGTGTCATAACTTAGTTAGAAGAGACCTTGATCGTTTGTCTCTTCCACAAAATATTACATTGGTGCACTATATTGATGATATTATGCTGACTGGACCAAGTGAGCAGGAAGTAGCAACCACTTTGGATTCATTGGTAGCACATATGCGTATCAGAGGTTGGGAAATCCAACCAAGATTCAAGGACCATCTACTTCAGTGAAATTCTTAGGAGTACAGTGGTGTGGGGCATGCAGAGATATTCCTTCTAAGGTGAAAGATAAGTTATTGCACCTGGCCCCTCCCACCACCAAGAAAGAAGCACAACGTTTAGTGGTTCTATTTGGATTCTGGAGACAGCACATTCCTCACTTAGGTGTGTTACTCAGGCCTATTTACAGAGTGACTCGGAAAGCTGCTAGCTTTGTGTGGGGCCCAGAACAGGAGAAGGCTCTTCAACAGGTCCAGGCTGCTGTGCAGGCTGCACTACCACTTGGACCATATGATCCAGCAGACCCAATGGTACTTGAGGTGTCAGTGGCAGATAGAGATGGTGTTTGGAGCCTTTGGCAGGCCCCTGTAGGTGAATCACAGAAGAGACCTTTGGGATTTTGGGGCAAAGCTCTACCGTCATCTGCAGACAACTACTCTCCCTTTGAAAAACAGCTCTTGGCCTGCTATTGGACCTTAGTGGAAACTGAACGTTTGACAATAGGACACCAAGTTTACTATGTGACCTGAACTGCCCATCATGAGCTGGGTGTTATCAGACCCTTCAAGTCATAAAGTAGGGCGTGCACAACAGCAGTCTATTATCAAATGGAAGTGGTATACACGTGATCGGGCCAGAGCAGGTCCTCAAGGCACAAGCAAGTTACTTGAAGAAGTTGCTCAGATGCCTATGGTTTCTACTCCTGTTACAATGTCATCTGCTGCCAAGCATGCTCCTATAGCCTCATGGGGTGTTCCCTATGACCAGTTGACTGAAGAAGAGAAGACTAGGACCTGGTTTACTGATGGCTCTGCACGTTATGCAGGCACCACACAGAAGTGGACAGCTGCAGCATTACAACCCCTTTCAGGGACAAGCCTGAAAGATACAGGTGAAGGAAAATCTTCACAGTGGGCAGAACTTCGGGCAGTACACATGGTATTACAGTTTGTTTGGAAGAAGAAATGGCCAGATGTACGATTGTTCACT
The DNA here is from genome assembly GCF_947179515.1 of Apodemus sylvaticus. Classification (NCBI taxonomy): domain Eukaryota; kingdom Metazoa; phylum Chordata; class Mammalia; order Rodentia; family Muridae; genus Apodemus; species Apodemus sylvaticus. Next base: position 158,918,596 of record NC_067476.1, on the reverse strand, counting down.
GACTCATGGCCTGTAGCCAATGGTTTGGCTGGATGGTCAGGGACATGGAAAGATCACAATTGGAAAATTGGTGAGAAAGACATCTGGGGAGGAAGTATGTGGATAGATCTCTCCAAATGGGCAAAGGATGTGAAGATATTTGTGTCCCATGTAAATGCTCACCAAAAGGTGACTTCAGCTGAGGAGGAGTTCAATAATCAAGTGGATAAGATGACCTGTTCTGTGGATAGTCAGCCTCTTTCCCCAGCCATCCCAGTTATTGCCCAGTGGGCACATGAACAAAGTGGCCATGGTGGCCCAGAGGGAGGTTATGCTTGGGCTCAGCAACACGTACTTCCACTCACCAGGCTGACCTGGCTACAGCTGCTGCTGAATGCCAGATCTGCCAACAGCAGAAACCAACACTGAGCCCCAGATATGGCACCATTCCTCAAGGTGACCAGCCAGCAACCTGGTGGCAGGTTGACTATATTGGACCACTTCCCCCATGGAAAGGACAGCGTTTTGTTCTTACTGGAGTAGATACTTATTCTGGTTATGGATTTGCCTTTCCGGCATGTAATGCTTCTGCCAAAACCACCATCCGTGGACTCACAGAATGCCTTATCTATCGTCATGGTATTCCATACAGTTGCTTCTGACCAAGGAACTCATTTCACAGCCAGAGAAGTGTGACAGTGGGCCTATGATTATGGAATTCACTGGTCTTACCATGTTCCCCATCATCCTGAAGCAGCTGGTCTGATAGAAAGATTGAATGGCCTTTTGAAGACACAGTTACGGCGCCAATTAGGTGGCAACAGCATGGAGGGCTGGGGCAGAGTTCTTCAGAAGGCAGTATATGCTTTGAATCAGCGTTCAATATATGGTACAGTTTCTCCCATAGCCAGGATCCATGGGTCCAGGAATCAAGGGGTGGAAAGGGGAATAGTTCCACTCACTATCACTCCTAGTGACCCTCTAGGAAAATTTTTGCTTCCTGTCCCCACAACTTTAGGTTCTGCTGGCCTAGAAGTTTTGGTTCCAGAGGGGGAGTGCTCCTACCAGGAGCCACAAGAAACATTCCATTGAACTGGAAGCTCAGACTTCCCCCTGGCCATTTTAGGCTTCTAATGCCCTTAAACCAACAGGCAAAGAAAGGAATAACAGTGTTAGGAGGGGTGATAGATCCAGATCACCATGAGGAAATTGGATTGCCTCTCCACAATGGAGGTAAGCAGGATTATGACTGGAGTGCAGGAGATTCCCTGGGGCGTCTCTTAGTACTACCATGTCCTGTGATTAAAGTCAATGAGAAACTACAACAGCCTAATCCAAGCAGGATGACAAAGGACACAGACCCATCAGGAATGAAGGTATGGGTCAATCCTCCAGGAAAAGAGCCAAGACCTGCTGAGGGGCTTGCCGAAGGTGAAGTAAATACAGAATGGGTAGCAGAGGAAGGTAGTTATAAATACCAGCTAAGGCCAAGTAACCAGTTGCAGAAACGAGGATTATAAGTAATATGAATGCTTCTATCTTATTTTGTTGAAGATACATTTGTCTTTCTTCCAATCCCTTTAACATCAATTGGTATTGAAACACTAAAAGAATGTTCCCAATGGACATTTCCCCATTGTAAATTTACAAATGTGTTTGTGATTGTATAAGGAATAGTTATATCATGTTAGGCGTATTCACAATCTTGTTATTGTTTCATGTAGACATGAGATATTATTTGTGTCAAGTTGACAAGGGGTGGATTGTAGTGGCTATTCCTGGTTGTCAACTTGACTATATCTGGAATGAACTACAGTCTAGAATTGGAAGGCTCACCTATGATCCTAATTTGGAGGCTCAGAGATATAAGTTTCTGACCTGGACCTTGGCATGGAGACCTTGAAGCATAGTGGCTAAGACAAGGAGATCTCCGAGTTCAAGATCATTTGGGATTAAAGGCATGGAGGCATGCACCTTTAATCTGGTCCACACCCTCTGCTGGAGACCCACACACCAATAATCTGGGCCACACCCTCTGCTGGAGATATATAAGGACATTGGAAGAAGGAGGATTCTCTCTCACTCTTCCTTGCCTGCTTGCTTCGTGGGACTGAGAAACTGCTAGATCCTTGGACTTCCATCCACAGCTGCTGCTGATCATTGTTGGGGAGTTGGACTATAGACTGTAAGTCATTGACAAATTCCCTAACTATATAAAGACTATCCATACGTTCTGTGACTCTAGAGAACCCAAACTAATACACTAGGGTTATGGATCTGTTTAAGGGGCTTATCTGACCTTGATTTAACTTTGATAGGTTATGCATATCAAAAAATATATCCATTTCTTTTAGGTTTTCCAGTTTGATGGAAGACAGGTTTGAAAAGTATGTGCTATGATTCTTAGGATTTCTTCAGTGTCTGTTGTTATGTCTCCCTTTTCATCTCTAATTTTATTAATTTGGATTGTTTTCTACCTTTTAGTCAAATTGTCTAAGAGTTTATTGATCTTTCTGATTTCCTCAAACAACAAACTCTGTTCCTTTGATTCTTTGTCTTTTTGATATTGTTTCTATTTTATTGACATCAACCCTGTGGTTGATTGTTTCTTGTTGTGCATTTCTTACCATCCACTCTTTTCGGTGCCATCTGCTCTTTTTTTTCCTAGACCTTTGAGGTGTGTTGCTAACTTACTAGTACACGATCTCTCCTTGGTGCAACAAACAGCCTTCATTGTACCCCATAAGTTTTGGTATGTTCTGTTTTCGTTTTCATTCAACTCCAAAATGTTTTTCATTTTCCTTCTTAATTTTTAGCTTGATTCATTTTTTATTCAATAGCAAGTTGTTCAATTTCTATGAATTTTTCATCTATGATTTTGTTGAAAATATTTTTCTGTGTCTTTACCTGAGTTTCTTGTTTCTTTTATTTTTTTATTGAATGTAACCTTCATTTACATTTCAAATAGTAAAAACTTCCCAGTTTCCCCCCCCCAAACAACCCCAACCCCTCCTCCCACCCCCTGCCTCCATGTATATGCCCCTCCACCCAACCCACTCCCACCTCCCCCCCTCAATTTCCCTTTGTTGGGGCATCTATTGAGCCTTCACCCTACCAAGGACCACTCCTCCCACTGATGCCCAACAAGGCATTCCTCTGCTACATTTTTGGCTGGAACCATGTGTACCCCTTGGTTGATGGTTTAGTCCCTGGGAATCCTAGGGTGTCTAGGTGGCCAACATCCTTGTTCCATGGGCTGTAAACCCGTTCAGCTCCTCCGGACCACCCTCCAACTCCTCCATTGGGGACCCCATGCCCAGACCAATGGTTGGCTGCTAGCGTCTGCCTCTGTATGTGTAAGGCTCTGGCAGGGCCCCTCCGGAGACAACCATGACCTGCTCCTTTTGGTATGCACTTCTTGTCATCCATAATAGTGTCAGGATTTGGTGACTGTTTATAGGATGAATCCCCAGGTAGGGCAGTCTCTGAGTGGCCTTTACTTCAGTCTCTGCTCCACTCTTTGTCTCCTTTATTGCTCCTGTGAGTATTTTGTTCCCTTTCTCAGAGATCCAAAGCATCCTCACTTATACTCTGGTTTCTCTTCAGATCTCATAAATCTTTTGCCTGTTACCTGAGTTTCTTTTCATTCCTCTATTCATAGATTTGGTCTTTTCATAGTATTCCAGATCCTGGATGGGATTGTTGTTGTTGTCCTTGTGGTTGCTGCTGTTTTGGTTTTTATTGGGGGGTTGTTTGTTTGTTTGTGTTTTGGGGGGCTTATTTGTTTGGGTGGTTGGGTTTTTTTTTTTAGATTTAACATTTTCTTTGACTGAGGTATTCATTTATTCTACCTGGTCTTCAACACCTGAGATCCTTTCTTCCCTGTCTTGTACTTGAATGGTGAGACTTGCCTCTGAAGTTTTTGTTTGACTTCCTAAGTTTTTCATTTCCAGTTTTACCTTGGTTTTCTTTATGATTCCACTTTTACTTTTATGTGTTGAATTGTTTTCATAATTTCATTCCCCGGTTTGTTTGTGTTTTCAAAGACTTCATTAAGGGATTTATTCTCACCCTCTTCAAGGTCCTCGATCATTTTGCAGTAGCTATTTGGAGTCTTTGCCCTGTGCTTCAGCTGTATGATATTTCTCAGGGCCCACTGTCGTAGGGTTGCTTTGCTCTGCTTGAGACATTGTCCTGCTATTGTGATTTTATGCTAGCATCTGGGCTTGGGACAACTGGAGGCATTTTAGGTGTTGATGTCTTTGTTGGATGGGTGATCTGTTCCTTGGTTTCAGTTCTGTTCTCTGGATCTTAGGAAAGTGTGATGGTTGTGGGTTTCCTGGTAGAGTGCTTCAGCCGGCTGTGGACGGCAGAGAGGCGTAAAGGAGAGCTAGGAGAAGGGGCCAAGAGGGGCCTCAGGAAGAGCAGGGATCCTGTTCACGGGTAGAGGCAGGGTCCCCAGAGAGTTGGAGATGTAGTCGAAAGAGGGGTTCCCGCCAGTCAGGCACTGCATTGTTTGGAGAGTCAGGTATGAAAGTGCTAGGGAACCTTGGGTCTGATCCAAGAGTGAGTCTCCAGGGAATGGTGCTGAAATGGGTACATGTCTTAGTCAGGGTCTTACTGCTGTGAACAGACACCATGACCAAGGCAACTCTTACAAGAACAACATTTAATTGGTTGGCTTACAGATCCAGAGGTTCAGTCCTTTGACATGCAAGTGAGAACATGGCAGCATCCAGGCAGGCATGGTGCAGGAGGAGCTGAGAGTTCTACATCTTCATCTGAAGGCTGCTAGCAGAATACTTACTTCCAGGCAGCTAGGATGACGGTCTTAAAGTCCATGCCCACAGTGCCATGCCTACTCCACCAGGGCCACACCCACTCCAACAGGGCCATGCCCACTCCATAAAGCCACATCTACTCCACCAAGGCCACACCTACTCCAACAGGGTCACTTCCTGGGCCTAGCATATACAGATTATCACAGCAGAAAAGAAGGTTGTTACTGGGCTGAGAGAGATGAAGAGATCATAATGGAGGAGAGGAAGGAAAGTGTGATTCACAGACCCCTGCTAGGTGTTTCACGGTATTGGCCCTGACACAAAGGGATTGGGGGCAGGGAGCTGGGTCCTCTGAAGGAGTCTCCTGGGAATGGCAGTATGGGGAAGAAGCCCATGTTGGCAATCGGCTACAGGGCTGGGTAGGAGAGTGGAGGGATTTAAGCAGTAGACAGGATGAGCCTAGACTCGCTGAGTCCAGGCCGGTATCTTCACTCCAGTTTACCCTCCTTGAGCCTCAGGCTTCTCCTATGCTTGACAGGTTCAAAGAATGTCGCACTTATGGCGGGTCTCATTTGTCAAGCTCCCTCATGTTCAGGGCTGGGCCCAGACTGGCCCTAGCTACTGATTCTCACCCAAGGCCTATTAGCGATAATGAATTTTGAGTTAGTTTAGAAGGTACTTTGCCTTCTGTGGGATTGTAGAGCATAGGCAATTTGCTACTTGCAGGGCAGAACTCTGTGGTTAGAGGGGCTCCATGTACCACCTGAAAAAGCTGTGAAGCCACAGAAACAGAAAAGCTCTTTTCTACCAAAAAAAAAAAAAAAAAAAAAAGTCAAGCAGAAACACTGGCAAAATAAATAAATAAATAAATACTTCTGTAGTTAGAGAAAGGACTGAAGGAGCTGAAGGGGGAAGAACAGCAATATCAACCAACCAGACCCCTCCCCGCCCCCAGAGCTCCCAGGGACTAAGCCACCAACCACGGAGTCCACATAGCTCCCGCTGCTTATGTAGCAGAGGACAGCCTTGTTAGGCATCAATGGGAGGAGAGGTCCTTGGTCCAATGAAGGTTTGATAGAAGCCCCAGTGTAGGGGAATCCAGGGCAGGGAGGTAGGAGTGGGTGGAGGAATGCCCTCATAGAAGGCGGGGGAGGGGGAGGGGATAGGGGATTCTGAGAGAGGGGGAAAGCAAGTAAAGGGATAACACTTGAAATGTAAATAAATTAAAGTAAAATAATAAAAATTACTACTGCATCTTATTTCCAAAGTTCTTCCCAGTGGGCAGAACTCTGGCTTGTATTTAAAAACACCCAGATGTAATTTTAACCTTCTTGATTGAGGTAGGCAAGATGGCTTCACAACAAAAGAGCTTACCACCCAGCTTGTCAACCTAAATTTGATCCCCAGAACCCACAAACTTTTCTCTGACTTCCACACATGTGCCCCCCAGAACAAAATAAATAAAATGTAATTTAAATTATTTTTAAAAGATTTATTTATTTTATGTCTGTGAGTACATTGTCACTGTCTTCAGACACGCCATAAGAGGGCATCGGGTCCCATTACAGATGTTTGTAAGCCACCATGTGGCTGCTGGGAATTGAACTCTGAACCTCTGGGATAGCAGTCAGTGTTTTTAACTCCTGAGCCATCTCTCCAGCCCCAGTTTAAATGTTTTAAATCCTACCATTCCTGCCAGGGAAGCAGGTAGGCTGACTGACTGACTGACTGACTGACTGTAGGCTGACTGAAGGTCCAATGTCTTCCTCATCCCTGGCTCTGCAGCAGAAAAACCAGAACTGATCCCCCTTTCCTTTCTTGACACCATCCCCAGTGGATCACAAATACCTTCTCCTCCAAATGTCTTTCTCCCACTCACCTATTTATCCCAGCCTCCAACACCAGCAGTCATTCTCAGGGGACATACCAACTGAGCAGGCTAGGAAATTAGGTCCACAGCCAATTTCCTACCAGGCAACACACCATGCTTGTCTGAAATCCACAGAGGAAACAAAAACTAAAACGAAACACCCGCCCAACAAGGACAAAAGCATATATCAGGGCCAATTCCAGATGGTAGACACCAACATAAACAGTAATACCCAAGACAGCATGTCTTCACTGTAGCCCAGCAACCCTACCACGTCAGGTCCCAAAGTCCAACATAGCTGAAGCTCAAGGAAAAAAAAAGAAAACTCCAAAACCCCCTATATGAGGACCATAGAGGTCCTTAAAGAGGAAATGAATAAATCCCTTAAAGAAGTCTATAAAAAACACAAACAGTGTAAGGGGATGGAAACAGTAATGGGTAAGACGGGTCAAGACCTGAGGATGGAAATAGAATTGATCAAGAAAATCTAAACTGGAGGTGCCTTTCTGCAAGTTCGCTGTGGCTGTGCAGGCTTGAATGGTTCTCTGTGTCCCTCTGAGCGCCGCTGTTGGGTGCTGTGAGGGGACCTCAGGGAAGCTCTGAAACTGATGCGAAGAGCGGGCTTTGTGGGATCTTTCCCAGAAGAGTCTCTACAGAGATGCGATGCTGGAGACCTACTGGAGCCTCACTGCTAGAGGCTACAGTGGGAAGAGCACCATATTGAAGAACAATGTCAAAGTTCTAAAAGTCATGAAAGGTAATTTTCATGTGCAATTTAATAAAAATATGCCTCTAACAAAATTTTACTATGTTCTAGAAACTCTAAAGAAAAGGAAAGACCTTGGGCACAAACTCCCTAGCTAGCCCCACACACCCAGAGGAACCTCCACTCCCAGGCATTCTAACTCACCAAGGATCATAGGAGCAGAGGTGAGAAGGACTTAACATCTGTCCCAAAAGCACTGGGAATAACTGGGACCAACAGGATCCAGGGACGCAGGAAGCCCGCCCAACCAGTTGCACAGGTACTTCCCTGTCTGGCCTGGTTTACCTTGGGTGCAAACTCCGCAGCCAGTCCTACAACACTCACAGGAAGCTCCACTCCCAGGTGCTCTAACATGCCCAGGAGCCCAGTAGCATGGTCACACCAAGATCCCAAGACCCCAGAGGCAGCTGGATTCCCGGGAGCTCTGACATACACAGAATTTCAGGATCACAGGGACAGCTGAACTCTGAGGAGTTCTGACACAACCAGTATCACAAGAAGGACAGACTACAGTCACATATAATGAGGGCAGGTAGCACTAGAGATAATCAGATGGCACAAGGCAAACGTAAGAACATAAGCAACAGAAACCAAGGTAATGTGGCATCATCAGAACCCAATAATCCCATCATAGCAAGTCCTGGATACACCATCACACATGAAAAGCAAGATTTGGATGTATAATCACTTCTCACAAGGATTATAGAGGACTTTAAGAAGGACATAAATAACTCCCTTAAAGAAACACAGAAAAACACAAGTAAACAGGTAGAAACCCTTAAAGACAAAACATGAAAATCTCTTAAAGAATTACAAGAAAATACAATCAAACAGGCAGAAGAAATGAACAAAACCATCCAAGATCTATAAATGGAAATAGAAACAATAAAAAAAATCACAAAGGGAGACAACCCTGGAGTTAGAAAAATCTAGTAAAAAGATCAGGAGTCATAGAATCATCACCAACAGAATAAAAGAGATAGAAGAAGGAATTTCAGGTGCAGAAAATACCAGTGTCAAAACATTGACACAACAGTCAAAGGAAATGCAAAATGCAAAAGGCTCCTAACCCAAAACATACAGGAAATCCAAGATACAATGATAAGACCAAACCTAAGGATAATAGATATAGAAGAGAGTGAAGATTCCCAACTTAAAGAATCAGTAAATATATTCAACAAAATTAAAGAAGAAAATTTCCCTAACCTGAAGAAAGAGATGCCCATGAACATATGAGACGCCTACAGATCTCCAAATAGACTGGACCAGAACAGAAAGTCCTCCCGGCACATAATAATCAAAACACAAAATGCACTAAACAAAGAAAGAATATTAAGGGGGGATGAGATGGCTCAGTGGGTAACAGCACTGATTGCTCTGCCAAAGGTCCTGAGTTCAAATCCCAGCAACCACATAGTGACTCACAACCATTAATAATAAGATCTGATGCCCTCTTCTGGTGTGTCTGAAGACAGCTACAGTGTACTTACATATAGTAATAAATACAACTTTAAAAAAAAAAAGAAAGAATATTACAAGCAGGGAAAAAGGTCAAGTAGCATATAAAGGCAGACCTATCAGAATTACACCAGACTCCTCACCAGAGACTATGAAAGCTAGAAGACCCTGGACAGATGCTATACAGACCCTAAGAGAACATAAATGCCAGTCCAGGCTACTATACCCAGCAAAACTCTCAATTACCATAGATGGAGAAAATAAGATATTCCATGAAAAACCAAATTTACACAGTATCTTTCTACAAACCCAGATCTACAAAGGATGTTAGTTTGAAAATACCAAAACAAGGAGGGAAACTACACCCTAGAAAAATCAAGAAGTTAATTTTCAACAAACCCAAAAGAAGATAGCCACACAAACATAATTCCACCTCTAACAACAAAAATAACAGGAAGTAACAATCACTTTTCCTTAATATCTCTTAACATCTTAATATCTCTTAACAGCTTAAAGGAGCTTCAGTTGGGTGCCTCCATGAGATCCAGCTGTGGGGCATTTTCTCAATTAGTGATCAAGTGGGGTGGGCCCCTTGTGGGCGGTGCCATCCCTGGGTTGGTATTCATGGGTTCTATAAAAGAGCAGGCTGAGCAAGCCAGGGGAAGCAAGCCAGTAAGAAACATCCCTCCATGGCTTCTGTATCAGCTCCTGCTTCCTGACCTGCTTGAGTTCCAGTCCTGACTTCCTTTTGTGATGAACTCCAACGTGGAAGTGTAAGCTCAATAAACCCTTTCCTCCCAAACTTGCTTCTTGGTCATGATGTTTGTGCAGGAATAGAAACCCTAACTAAGACAAATTGGTACCAGCATAGTGGGGTATTCCTGTGACAACCTGACCATGTTTGGGGGAGGACTGTGGAAGGACTTTGGAACTTTGAGCTAGAAAAGCCACTAGAATATTAAGAGCTCGGTGGAAAGTTCTGTAGGAGCTTGGAAGACAATGTTACAAACAGTGCAGAAGATGGAGGCCTGGCTTGTGAAATTTCAGAGGGAAGATTAAAGACTCTTAAAGTGGCCATGTTTTGATTGTGAAGATTCTGTGGTTTTGGTTAGCTGGGGCTGAAGAATCAGCTGTGAGTAACAAGATACCAGAACCACTAAAGCAAACCTTTGTGTTACTGGGACTATTGATGCTGGTTAGCTGGAGCTAAGAAATTAGCGGTGATTAAGAAGAGACCAGCATCACTGAGATGAAATCTTCTTGGAAGTGTTTTCTGAGAGCACAGAGATTGTGTTCCAGAGATAGCCACAGTTGTATTTTGTGCTGTGGCTGGACTTGGTACTATGTAAGAGTCACCCAGATGGTACTGGTTTTGAAGGCATGAAGGGGTCATGAAGAGCAGCTGAGGCTCTTGGCACAGTGAGAGGCCATGGAAGGCCATTGGTGAAGGTGCAGCCTCAGTTGCAATTGATGGCCCAGGACTTGAAGGGGTCATGCATAGGAGCAGAGGCTTGTCACCCTGATGAGGGCCAATGAGAGGCTATTGGTGAAGCCTAATTACAGTGTAAGATAGCAGCATTTTGGAGATGCCAGTGCCATGAGATGACCACCAAGAACAGCAACAGCAGTGGAGTACAGGCAGCTGGAGCCTAAAAGACAAGCTGTGTGCTACAAAGGGCAGAGCTGGAGAAATGACCCATGCCCTTGGAGGAATCCGGAAGATTGTGAGTTGGATCCCAGACTTTGAACCATTGGAGTTTGAGTTTTGCTTTTGGTTGTGACTGTGCCCTGATATGTTTCCCTCTTGAAGGAAGAAAGTATTTTAGTGGAGCCCACAGTTAAGACTTTGAACTTTTTTTTTTTTTTTTTTTTTTTGGTTTTTTGGATTTGGTTTTTTTCGAGACAGGGTTTCTCTGTACAGCCCTGGGTGTCCTGGAACTCACTGGGTAGACCAGGCTGGCCTTGAACTCAGAAATACGCCTGCCTCTGCCTCCCAGAGTGCTGGGATTACAGGCGTGCGCCACCACCGCCCGGCTGACTTTGAACTTTTAAAAGACTTTGAATTTTAAAGATATTGGACATTTTAAGGTGATTGAACTTTTAATATGTAAAGACTGTGGGACTTTTAAAGTAATTTAGATCTTGGGGATGAATAAGAAAGTAAGGGTTGAGGCTTAATAGTGATGTGTTTATGTGTCAAGTTGACAAGGGGTCAATTGTACTGGCTAGTTTTGTGTGTCAACTTGACACAGGCTGGAGTTATCACAGAGAAAGGAGCTTCAGTTGGGGAAGTGCCTCCATGAGATCCAGCTGTGGGGCATTTTCTCAATTAGTGATCAAGTGGGGAGGGCCCCTTGTGGGTGGTTCCACCTTTGGGCTGGTGCTCTTGGGTTCTATAAGAGAGCAGGCTGAGCAAGCCAGGGGAAGCAAGCCAGTAAGAAACATCCCTCCATGGCCTCTGCATCAGCTCCTGCTTCCTGACCTGCTTGAGTTCCAGTCCTGACTTCCTTTTGTGATGAACTGCAACGAGGAAGTGTAAACTCAATAAACCCTTTCCTCCCCAACTTGCTTCTTGGTCATGATGTTTGTGCAGGAATAGAACCCCTGACTAAGACAAATCTCAATTCCCCAATAAAAGACATAGACTAACAGACTGGATACATAAAGAGGACCCAACATTTTACTGCATACAGGAAATGCACCACAGTGACAAAGACAAACACTACCTCAGAGTAAAAGGTTGGAAAACAATTTTCCAAGCAAATTGTCCCAAGAAACGAACTGGAGTAGTCATTCTAATATCAAATAAAATCAACTTTCAACTAAAAGTCAAAAAGGACAAGGAAGGATACTTCATCCTGGTAAAAGGAAAAATCTACCAAGATGACCTCTCAATTATGAACGTCTGTGCTCCAAATGCAAGGGCACCTACATTCATAAAAGAAACATTACTAAAACTCAAAGCACACATTGTACCCCATACAATAATAGTGGGAGACTTCAACACCCCACTCTCAGCAATGGACAGATCAGAGAAACAAACTAAGCAGAGACACAGTAAAACTAACAGACGTAATGAACCAAATGATCTCTATAGAACATTTCATCCTAAAGCAAAAGAATATACCTTCTCAGCTCCTCATGATACCTTCTCCAAAAATGACCATATAATTGGTCACAAAAAAGGCCTCAACAGATACAAGAAGATTGAAATAATTCCATGCACCCTATCAGATCATCACAGATTAAGGCCTGTCTTAAATTCCAACAGAAACAACAGAAAACACACATACATATGGAAATTGAACAATGTTCTAGTCAATGATAACTTGGTCAAGGAAGAAATAAAGAAAATGAAGGCACAACATACCCAAACTTATGGGGCACAATGAAAGCAGCACTAAGAGGAAAACTCATAGCTCTAAGTGCCTCCAAAAAGAAACTGGAGAGAGTTTACACAAGCAGCTTGGCAGCACACCTGAAAGCTCTAGAACAAAAAGAAGCAAATACACCCAAGAGGTTAGACGGCAGGAAATAATCAAACTCAGGGCTGAAATCAATCAAATAGAAACAAAAAACAAAGAGTAAACAAAACCAGGAGCTGGTTCTTTGAGAAAATCAACAAGATTAATAAACCCTTAGCCAGACTAAACAGAGGGCACAGGGACAGTACCCAAATTAATAAAATCAGAAATGAAAAGGGAGACATAACATCAGAAACTGAGGCAATTCAAAAAATCATCAGATTCTACTACAAAAGCTTATTGGAAAATCTGGATGAAATGGATAAACCAAGTGCCAAAGTTAAAACAGGGTCAGATAAACCATCTAAACAGTCCCAGAACCCCTGAAGAAATAGAAGCAGTCATTAATAGTCTCCCAAGCAAGAAAAAAAAAAAAAAGAGCCCAGGACCAGATCTGTTTAGTGGAGAATTATTCTATCAGACCTTCAAAGAAGACCTAAGACCAATACTCTTCAAACTATTCCACAAAATAGAAACACAAGAAACACTACCCAATTCATTCTATTAAGCCACAATTACGCTTATACTTAAACCTAACAAAGACCAAAGAAAGAGAACTTCAGACCAATTTCCCTTATGAACATTGATGCAAAAATACTCAATAAAATTCTTGCCAACCGAATCCAAGAACACATCAAAATGATTATTTACCTTGATCAAGTAGGTTTTATCCCAGGGATGCAAGGATGGTTCAATATATGGAAATCCATCATTGTAATCCACTATATAAACAAACTCAAAGAAAAAAAATCACATGATCATTTCATTGGATGTTGAAAAAGCATTTGACAATATTTAGCATTCTTTCATGTTAAAAGTCTTGGAAAGATCAGGAATTCAAGGCCCATACCTAAACACTGTAAAAGCAATGTACAGCAAACCAGTGGCCAACATCAAACTAAATGAAGAGAAACTTGAAGCATTCCCACTAAAATCAGGGACTAGACAAGGCTGTCCTCTCTCTTTCTATCTATTTAATATAGTACTTGAAGTTCTAGCCAGAGCAATTAGACAACACAAGGAGGCCAAAGAGATACAAGCTGGAAAGGAAGAAGTCAAACTATCACTATTTACAGATGATATGACTGTATATTTAAGTGACCCCAAAAATTCCACCAGAGAACTCCTAAAGCGGATAAACAACTTCAGCAAAGTGACACGATATACAATTAACTCAAACAAATCAGTAGCCTTCCTCTACTCAAAGGATAAACATGCAGAGAAAGTAATTAGGGAAACAACACCTTTCACAATAGTCACAAATAATACTACATAACTTGGTGTGACTCTAACCAAACAAGTGAAAGATCTGTATGAAAAGAACTTCAAATCTCTGAAGAAAGAAATCTAAGAAAACCTCAGAAGATGGAAAAAAATCCCCCATGCTAATGTATTGGCAGGATTAATATAGTAAAAATGGCCATCTTGCTGAAAGAAATCTACAGATTCAATGAAATCCCCATCAAAATTCCAACTCAATTCTTCATAGGGTTAGAAACAACAATTTGCAAATTCATTTGGAATAACAGAAAACAGAAATAGGATAGCAAAAACTATTCCAAACAATAAAAAAACTTCAGGGGTAATCATCATCCCTGACCTCAAGCTGTATTGCAGAGCAATAGTGATACAAACTGCATGGTATTGGTACAGTGACAGGCAGGTAGATCAATTGAATAGAATTGAAGACCCAGAAATGAACCCACACACCTATGGTCACTTGATCTTTGACAAAGGGGCTAAAAACATCCAGTGGAAAAAAAGACAGCATTTTAAACAAATAGTGCTGGTTCAACTGGTGGTCAGCATGTAAAAAATGCAAATTGACCCATTCTTATCTCTTTGTACAAAGCTCAAGTCCAAGTGGGTCAAGGACCTCCACATAAAACCAGATACACTGAAACTTATAGAGGAGAAAGTGGGGAAGAGCCTTGAATGCGTGGGCATAGGGGAAATTTTCCTGAACAGAACACCAATGGTGTATCCTCTAAGATCAAGAATCAACAAATGGGACCTCATAAAACTGCAAAGCTTCTGTAAGGCAGGCAAAGGACACTGTCAATAGGACAGAGTGGTAACCAACAGATTAGGAAAAGATCTTCACCAATCCTACATCCGATAGAGGACTAACATCCAAAATATACAAAGAACTCAAGAAGTTAGACTCCAGAGAATCAAATAACCCTTTTAAAAATGGGGTACAGAGCTAAACAAAGAATTTTCACTAGAGGAATATCGAATGGCTGAGAAGCACCTAAAGAAATGTTCACCATCCTCAGGTGTCACCTCAAACTCAGGTAACAGCAAATGCTGGAGAGGATGTGGAGAAAGAGGAACACTCCTCCATAGCTTGTGGAATTGCAAGCTGGTACAACCACTCTGGAAATCAGTTTGGTGGCTCCTCAGAAAATTGGACATAGTACTACTACTTAAGGACCCAGATATACCACTCCTGGGCATATACCCAGAAGATGCTCCAACATGTAATAAGGACACAAGCTCCACTATGTTCATAGCAGCCTTATTTATAATGGCCAGAAGCTGGAAAGAACCTAGATGTCCTTCAACAGAGGAATGGATACAGAAAATGTGGTATATTTACACAATGGAGTGCTATTCAGCTTTTAAAAACAATGAGTTCATAAAATTCTTAAGCAATGGATGGAACTAGAAAATATCCTGAGTGAGGTAACCCAATGACAAAAGAATACACATGGTGTGCACTCACTGATAAGCAGATATTAGTCCAAAAGCTCTGAATACCCAAGATACAATTCACAGACCACATGAAGCTTAAGAATAAGGAAGACCAAAGTGTGGGTGCTTTGGTTCTTCTGAGAAGGGGAACAAAATACTCACAGGAACAAATATGGAGATAAAGTGTAGAGCAGAGACTGAAGGAAAGGCCATCCAGAGACTGCCCTACCTGGAAATTCATCCCATAAACAGTCACCAAACCCTGACATTGTGGTGGATGCCAAGAAATGTTTGTCGAAAGGAGCCTGATATAGCTGTCTCCTGAGAGGCCCTGCCAGAGCCTTACAAATACAGAGGCAGATGCTGGCAGCCAACCATTGGACTGAGCACAGGGTTCCCAATGAAGGAGTTATAGAAAGGACTGAAGGAGCTTAAGGGGTTTGCAACATCATAGGAAGAACAACATCAACTAACCAGGAACCCCAGAGCTCACAGGGACTAAGGCATCAACTAAAGGGTACATATGGCTCCAGCTGCATATGTAGCAGAGGATAGCCTTGTCAGGCATCAATGGGAGGAGAGGCCCCTGGTCATATGAAGGCTCAATAGATGCCCCAGTGTAGGGAAATCGAGGGTGGGGAGGTGGGAGAGGGGTGGGTGGAGGAACACCCTCATAGAAGCAGGGGGAGGGAGGATGGGATAGAAGCTTTCTGGGAGGGGGGGCTGTGAAAGGGGATAACATTTAAAATGTAAATAAAGAATATATCCATAACAAATAAATAAATAAATAAATAAATAAATAAATAATCCAAACTGAAAAAATCTGGAAATGAAAAATTTAGCAATTCAAAAAGAAATTAAAGTGGCAAGCCACACCCACAGAATAGGGGACATGGAAGAGAGACAGGGGCTCAGGTGTTGACGCTATGCTGGAAGAAATAGATACATCAGTCAAAGAAAATGTTCTGCTGAGAAAGTCCCCTACCAAAAATACATCCTGGGAATCTGGAACACTACGAAAACATCCAAGAATAGTAGGAATAGAGGGAGGAGAAGAATCCCAGATCAAATACGTTTAACAGAATTATAGAAGAAAATTTCCCTAACTTAAAGAATGAGATGCCTATCAAGGTACAAGAAGAACACAGAACACCGAATAGGTTGGACAAGAAAAGAAAGCACATAACAATGTGCTTATAAAATAAAAACACTATGTTCAGAACAAAGAAAGAATATTAAAAGCTGCAAGGGGACAAGGCAAGTCAGATACTAAGGCAGATCTATCAGAATTGTGCCAGTCTTCTCATTGAAGACTCTAAAAGCCAGAAGAGCCTGGAGAGATGTGCTACAGACACTAAGAGACCACAGACACCAGGCAGACTACTATACCCAGCAAAACATTCAATCACCATAGATGAAGAAAATAAGATATTCTGAGATAAAAACCAAATTTAAGCAATATTTATCTATAAATCTAGCCCCATAGAAGGTTCTAGAAGGAAAACTCCAACCTAAGAAGGTTAACAATAACCATGAATACACAGGGAATAAACAATATATCAGACCAGCAAAATCAAAAGAAGGGCAATGCAGGCAAACACACACACACACACCCACACACACCACTACCTCCACCACCACCACCATTAAAAGCAATGACAGAATAACAGAAATCAATGACCATGAGTTAGTGATATCTTCCCATATCAATGATCTCAATTTTCCAATAAAAAGACACAGACTAACAGAATGGATGGGAAAAACAGGATCCTGGGAATACAGGATCCATCTTCCTGCTACATCAGAGAAATACACCTCAACATTCAAGGACAGACATTACCTCAGAGTAAAAGGTTGGAAAAAGGTATTCCAAGCAAATGGTCCTAAGAAGCAAGCTGGTGTAGCCATTTTAATATCTGACAAACTAGACTTCAAACCAGAACCAAATCAAAGGAGATGGGGAATGTTTTAGTCAGGATTTCCACTGCTGTGAATAGACACTATGACCAAGGCAATTCTTACAAGTAACTGGGGCTGGCTTACAGCTTCAGGGGTTCTGTCCATTATCATCATGGTGGGAAGCATGGCAGCATGCAGGCAGACATGGTGCTGGAGGACCCAAGAGCTTTACGTCTGTATCTGAAGGAAACAAAGGCAGACTGCCGGGAGCCATCCTCAGAACTCAATGCCAAGAACTCTCCATACCAGGAGCCATCCCCACCTGGCTCTCAATGCCAGGAGATCTCGATACCAGGAGTCATTCTCACTTAGATCTCCATGCCAGGAACTATTCCTATGTAAATCTCAAAACCCCCTCCTTTTGACGTTCAACTGTAGATAGGTTACTGTAGCAACCCCTTTCCACTTCACCGCCTCATGAGCCCCCTTTTATCATGCCAACATTCCAATAGCAATAACTAGCTTTACCAGAAATTATGAGAAACTGTTTCTTAGAAATGATGCCAACCCCCTGAGATTGTTTCCCCCCTTTACCCCTCCCAAACCTTGTATGCTTCCCTTTATATTGACTTGTCTGAAAATTAAAGTTTGACAGCTTGATCAGAACTAGACAGGTTGTCCGGCCTCTCTCTCTTGTGTCTTGTCGCCCCATCGCCTTTCCTCTAGGTGGCTTAAAGGAACCCTGTTGACACGGACTATGCGTTGCAGGCACCCAGGAGGAGACTATGTTCCACGCTGGGCGGAACCTGAGCATAGGAGTCCTAAAGTCCCACCTACACAGTGACACGCTTCCTCCAATTAGGCCATGCCCCTTCCAATAAGGCCACACCTCCTAGTTGTGCCACTCCCTATGGCCGAGCCTTGAAACACATGAATCTATAGGGGCCAAACCTATTCAAACCACCACAGTGAAGGATACCACATACTCATCAAAGGAAAAATCCACCAAGATGACATTTTAATTCTTAACTTCTGTGCCCCAAACACAGACAGCCAAGTATGTAAAAGAAACACTACTACAGTTTAAATTACATATGGACCCTCACACGCTTAAAGTGGGAGGTTTCAGATGCCCCACTCTCACCAATAGACAGGTCATCAAACAAAAATTAAACAGAGAAATGCTGGACTATATGACTCCATAAACCAAATGGTGCTAACATATTTATAAAACACTTCACCCAAACACAAAAGAATATACATTCTTCTGTGTACCTCATAGAACTTTCTTCAAAAATGACATACACAGACACAAAGGAAGTCTGAACAGATGCAAAAAAATTGAAACAACCACCTGCATCCAACCACCTGCAACCACCACAGATTAAAACTGAATATCAACAACAAGAGAAATGATAGAAGGCTTAGCGAGCACATGAGAACTAAACAACTCTTTACTGAATAATAATAAAAAAATAGTTCAAGACAAAATAAATTGAAGACTTCCTACAAGTCAATGAAAATGAAGGTGCAGCATACGCAAACTTACAGAGCACAGTGAAAGCAATGCTAAGAGAAAAGCTCATAGCACTAAGCGCCCGCATAAAAGAATGGAGGGGTGATCTCCCGTTAGTAAAAAGCAGCACACCTGAAAGATCTACAGCAAAAAGAACTAACATCCAAAAGTAGATGGCAACAAATAATCAATCCAATAAAAACAAAAAGAACAATACAAAGTGTCAATGAGCAAACAGCTGGTTCTTTAAGAAAATCATTAAGACAGACAAACCCTTCTCCAAATTAGCTAAGGGCAGAGAGAGCATATCCAAATTAACAAAATCAGAAACTAAAAAGGGATATAACAACAGACACCAAGGGAATCCAGAGAAACAGAAGGATGTACTTCTTTAAAAAATTTATAGTCCACCAAATTGGAAAATCTAAGAGAAACAAATAAATTTCTCCATAGGTACCACTTATCAAAACTAAATTCAGGGCAGATAAACAATTTAAAGAGACCAAAACTCCTGGTACTAAAAGCAGTTGTTTAAAAGTCTCCCAATCACATAAAGGGCTAGGGCCAGATGATTTTAGTGCAGAATTCTACCAGACTCTCAAAGAAGAGGTAACATCAATACTTCTCAAATTATTCCACAAAACGGTAACAGAAGCAACACTGCTCAATTCATTTTATGAGGCCACAATTACCCTGATACTCATACTACCTAAAAACCCAACAAAGGAAGAGAATTGCAGACCAATTTCCATTATGAACAAAAAATACTCAGTAAAATAGTTGCAAACCAAATCCAAGAAATCATCACAAAGATCACCCACCACGATCAAGTCGACTTCATCCCAGAAGTGCAGGGATATTCAACATGTGAAAATAAGTTAGTGCGACCTGTCCAGAGCACAGCATGGAGTTCCTTTTGCCGACAGATCTCCAGGGAAAGGAGGAATGCTAAGCACCCAGGATTGTCCTTCCAGTGGGAAAAATGAAAAACCTGTTCTTCCATCCAGAAAACTGGGAACTGCGCATATCTTGCTCCTACAACTAGGACTGAAAAATACCTCGTAGTCTAAAGGACTCATATTGCCACAGGTTCCCCCAAGCTCCCACCACCAGGACCAGAGGTTGAAGTGCTAAATGGTGCTTTGTGGGGGCACACAGGTGAAAGGGTGTTTTGCTGAAGCAGACACAGGTGAAAGGATGTTTTGATAGAGTAGACACGTGAAAGGACCCATGATGAGGGAGTATAATAAATATGTCCCCACAGACAGCGGGAGACAAGCACGGAGCATTGGCTTGGTTTGTCCCACCTCTCTTTTCTTCAATAACAGCACACATGAATTGGTTCACCTCGCATAGAACGGTTGAGCTCAACTTGTGGTAATTCTGCCATTGAGAGGAATTTGCCCAAGAACTGCTCATGAGATTCCTGTGGACTCTTGCTGCTTCCACAGCTTTACCTTAGGTGGTTGGCAAGCCTTGTGGGTTTCCTCAGGATTGAACTACAGCTGCTGGTTCATGCCTGGTGTCTGCCTTCCAAAAGGACTGGACCTTAGCTGCTGGTTCATGTATGCTGTCTGCCTGCCTAGAGGACTGGTCTGCAGCTGCTGAGCTGTATTTGGTGTTTGCTACAGGACTGAAATGCTGAGAAAGAAAATCAAGCTCCCCACCCCACCCCCAAAGAACTATTGCTGGAGAGGTCCACTTCCCCCCATATCCTAATATCTTTCATCTTCCACAACCTCTGCTGGGGGGAGGGCTAGAGGAGAGGCTGAACCCTTATTAAAAGTATATTGCAAAATATTTATGCCTACAAGAGGTGACTCCAATGACCTCTGCACTGTCTGTAGGGCAGAGACCAAGCCAGACTCTTAGGCCCATAAGCTTCTACAGGTAGCCTATCTCTAGAACCTTTCTGAAAGAGATGACATGCATCCTGAGTTGAAGTCATTGTAATTATCTTTGTGCAGCTGTGATTGTATTACACCACAAAAGTCCCCACACACATATTTTACTGAGCTTGAATATACTAAGAATAAACAAACTGTTATCAGACTCCCTGAAGTCTGATCTAGGTTGGCGAAGTCAATCTGCACTGGGTTTTCTTTTCTCTTTCTGTACTTTGCTTTCCTGTATGACACCTGCAATGATCTCTTCAACAACAGACCACATAAATACACTGAAAGAAAGAAAGTGCGTGATCATCTCATTAGACGCACAAAGGGCCTTTGACAAAATGCAACACCCCTTATATAATGATGTGAGAATTTTAAACGCCTTGGAGAGATCGGGGAATCCGAAGAAGACAATAAACACAATAAAGATGATTTACAGCAAGCCCATGGACAACCTCAGCCTAAATGGAAGAAACTCAAAGCAATTCCACTAAAATCAGAAGAAAAAAAAAAAAGATGAGGCTGTCCACACTCTCCATATCTATTCAATAAAGTACTTGAAGTTTTAGCTAGAGCAGTAAGACAGCTAAAGCAGATCAAGGAGATGCAGACTGGAGAGAAAGAAGTCAAAGTATCGCTATTTGCAGCTGATATGATACTATATACATAAGCGACCCTAAAAATTTTACTAAGGAACTCCTACAGCTTATAAACTCTTAGAGCAAGGTAGCTGGTACAAAACCAACTCACAAGAATTACTTGCCCTCCTACATATAAATGACAAAGAAATCAGGGAAACAACACCTTTCATAATAGTTTCAGATAATAGGAAATATCAAGCAAGTAAAAGACTTGTACAATGAAAAATCAAAGTCTTTGTAAAAGGAAATTGAATAAGACATCTGAAGTTGGAAAGATCTCCCAAGCTCATAGATCAGTAGGATTAACATAGTAAAACCGGCCACCCTGCCAAGCGCAATCTACAGATTCGGTGCAAACCCCATCAAAATTACAACACCATTCTCCACAGAACTTGAAAGGACAGTTCTTAGTTTCATAGGGGGGTGGAGCTAAGATATCTAAAACAATCCTGAATGATAAAAAGTTGTGTGGCGGTCTCCCCATTCCTGATTTCAAGTTGTACTGCAGAGCTATAGTAATAAAAACCACATTGCATTGGCATAAAAACAGGCAAGAGGCAAGAGGGGCTTCCGGGCGGCCAGCGGGGGGAGGGCGGGGGGGGGGAGTCGGTGTGCTCCGGTGAATCCAGCGGGCCCCAGCAGGAGCCTTCAGGTGTCTGCTTTGGGATCTGAACAGCCTGGGCCACAGCACTCAGTCTCCAGGAAGTGTGGGAGACCTGGTGTTCACCCAGAGGCAGTCTGGGAGCTCAGAGCACAGCTTGCTCCTGTGGCGCAGAGCTTAGGCTCCAGTCCGGAGGCCTCTGGCAGTACCCCTCAGATCTCTCCACTTCCGGATCCAGATCAGCCTGGGCAGCAACATCACATCTCCAGGTCCTGCAAGAGGCAAGAGGGGCTTCCGGGCAGCCAGCGGGGAGAAGTCAGTGTGCTCCGGTGAATCCAGCAGGCCCCAGCGGGAGCCTTCAGGTGTCTGCTTCAGGATCTGAACAGCCTGGGCAACAGCACCCTGTCTCCAGGCAGTGCAGGAGGTTAGCTGTGCACCAGAGGCCACCTGGGAAGGGGCAGCTTGCACTGGTGAGTCCAGCATTGACAAGACCAACTAAAATCAGTGAGAACTAGATGGCAAAAGGCAAACGCAGGAACGTCACTAACAGAAATCAAGACAATATGGCAACATCTGAACCCAATTCTCCTTTACCAGCATGTCCTGGATACCCCATCACACCAGTAAAACAAGATTTGGATTTAAAATCACTGGTCATGATGCTGGTACAGGAACACATGAAGGACATACTTAAAGAAATTCAGGAGAAAATGGATCAAAAGTTAGAAGCCCTTGCAAGGGAAACACAAAAATCATTGAAAGAAATCCAGGAGAATACAAAAGCCAATAAGGAGGAAACGCAAAAAAACACTTAAAGAAATACAGGAGAACTTTGGTCAACAGGCTGAGGTCATGAAAGAGGAAACACAAAAATCTCTTAAAGAATTACAGGAAAGCACAAACAAGCAAGTGAAGGAGCTAAGCAAAACCATCCAGGATCTAAAATCAGAAGTAGAAACAACTAAGAAAACTCAAAGGGAGACAACTTTGGAGATAGAAAGCCTTGGGAAGAAATCAGGGGACATAGATGCAAATATCAACAACAGAATACAAGAGATAGAAGAAAGAATCTCAGATGCTGAAGATACCATAGAAACCATGGACTCAACAGTTAAAGAAAATGCAAAATGCAAAAAGCTTGTAACCCAAAATATCCAGGAAATCCAGGACACAATGAGAAGACCAAACCTAAGGATTATAGGCATAGATGAGAGTGAAGATTTACAACTTAAAGGGCCAGCAAATATCTTCAATAAAATTATGGAAGAAAACTTCCCTAACCTAAAGTGAGAGATGCCCATGAATATACAAGAAGCCTACAGAACTCCAAACAGACTGGACCAGAACAGAAATACTTCCCGTCACATAATAATCAAAACACCAAATGTACTAAACAAAGAAAGAATATTAAAGGCAGTAAGAGAAAAAGGCCAAGTAACATATAAAGGAAGACCTATCAGAATCACAGCAGACTTTTCACCTGAGACTATGAAGGCTAGAAGATCCTGGGCAGATCTCATGCAGACTCTAAGAGAACACAAATGCCAGCCAAAACTACTATATCCAGCAAAACTCTCAATCACCATAGATGGAGAAACTAAGATATTCCATGACAAAACCAAGTTTACCCAATATCTATCCACAAACCCAGCCCTACAAAGGATAATAGGAGGAAAACACCAATACAAGGAGGGAAACTTCACCCTAGAAAAAGCAAGATAGTAACCTTTCATCAAACCCAAAAGAAGTTAACCAATCAAATTTAAAAAAATAACGTCAAAAATGACAGGAAGTAACAATCACTATTCCTTAGTATCTCTTAACATCAATGGACTCAATGCCCCAATAAAAAGACATAGACTAACTGACTGGATACGTAAACAGGACCCTACATTTTGCTGCTTACAGGAAACACACCTAAGGGTCAAAGACAAACACTACCTTAGAGTAAAAGGCTGGAAGACAATTTTACAAGCAAATGGTCTCAGGAAACAAGCTGGAGTAGCCATTTTAATATCAGATAAAATTAACTTTCAACCCAAAGTCATCAAAAGAGACTCTGAGGGACACTTCTTGCTAGTCAAAGGAAAAATACAACAAGAAGAACTCTCAATCCTGAACATCTATGCTCCAAATGCAAGGGCACCCTCTTTCGTAAAAGAAACTTTATTAAAGCTCAAAGCACACATTGCACCTAACACAATAATTGTGGGTGACTTCAACACTGCACTTTCCTCAATGGACCGATCAGGAAAACAGAAACTAAACAGGGACACCATGAAACTAATTGAAGCTTTGGGCCAATTAGATTTAACAGATATATATAGAACATTCTATCCTAAAGCAAAAGAATATACCTTTTTCTCAGCACCTCATGGTACCTTCTCCAAAATCGACCATATAATTGGTCACAAGACAGACCTCAACAAATATAAGAAGATCGAACTAATCCCATGCCTCCTATCAGATCACTATGGAGTAAAACTGGTCTTCAATAGCAACAAAAACAACAGAAAACCCACATACACGTGAAAACTGAACAATATTCTACTCAATGATACCTTGGTCAAGGAAGAAATAAAGAAAGAAATTAAAGACTTTTTAGAACACAATGAAAATGAAGACACAACATACCCAAATCTATGGGACACAATGAAAGCAGTGCTAAGAGGAAAACTCATAGCCCTGAGTGCCTCCGAAAAGAAAATGGAGAGAGCATACATTACCAGCTTAATGACACACCTGAAAGCCCTGGAACAAAAAGAAGCTATTTCACCCAGGAGGAGTAGAAGGCAGGAAATCATCAAATTCAGGGCCGAAATCAATCAAGTAGAAACAAAGAGAACCATACAAAGAATCAACAAAACCAGGAGCTGGTTCTTTGAGAAAATCAACAAGATAGATAAACCCTTAGCCAGACTGACCAAAGGGCACAGAGAAAGTATCCAAATTAACAAACTTAGAAATGAAAAGGGAGATATAACAACGGAAACTGGGGAAATCCAAAAAATCATCAGATCCTACTACAAGAGCCTGTACTCAACACAACTGGAGAATCTGGAGGAAATGGACAATTTCCTTGACAGATACCAAATACCAAAATTAAATCAGGACCAAATAGATCATCTAAACAGTCCCATAATGCCTAACAAATAGAAGGGTCATAGAAAGTCTTCCAACCAAAAAAAGCACAGGACCAGATGGTTTCAGTGCAGAATTCTATCAGACCTTCAAAGAAGAGTTAACACTAATACTCTTCAAACTATTCCACAAAATAGAAACAGAAGGAACACTACCCAATTCCTTCTACGAAGCCACAATTATGCTGATACCAAAACCACACAAAGATCCAACAAAGAAAGAGAACTTCAGACCAATTTCCCTTATGAACATCGATGCAAAAATACTCAATAAAATTCTTGCCAACCGAATCCAAGAACACATCAAAACGATCATCCACCATGATCAAGTAGGCTTCATCCTGGGAATGCAGGGTTGGTTCAATATAAGGAAATCCATCAATGCAATCCACTACATAAACAAACTCAAAGAAAAAAACTACATGGTCTTTTCATTGGATGCTGAAAAAGCATTTGACAAAATTCAGCATCCTTTCATGCTTAAAGTCTTGGAAAGAACAGGATTTCAAGGCCCATACCTAAACATAGTAAAAGCAATATACAGCAAACTGGTAGCCAGCATCAAACTAAATGGAGAGAAACTTGAAGCAATCCCACTAAAATCAGGGACTAGACAGGGCTGCCCCCTTTCTCCTTATCTTTTAAATATTGTACTTGAGGTACTAGCTTGGGCAATTTGACAACATAAGGAGGTCAAAGGGATACAAATTGGAAAGGAAGAAGTCAAACTATCATTATTTGCAGATGACATGATAGTCTACCTAAGTGACCCAAAAAACTCCACTAGAGAACTCCTACAGCTGATAAACAACTTCAGCAAAGTGGCAGGTTATAAAATCAACTCAAGCAAATCAGTGGCCTTCCTATACTCAAAGGATAAGCAGGCTGAGAAAGAAATTAGGGAAATGACCCCCTTCACAATAGCCACAAACAGTATAAAGTACCTTGGGGTGACTCTTACCAAACATGTGAAAGATCTGTATGACAAGAACTTCAAGACTCTGAAGAAGGAAATGGTATGCAGCTATTGACCTGGCAAATGCCTTCTTCTCAGTACCTGTCCGTAAGGACCACAAGAAGCAATTTGCTTTCAGTTGGCAAGGCCAGCAGTATACCTTTACAGTTTTGCCTCAAGGATATATTAACTCTCCTGCCCTGTGTCATAACTTAGTTAGAAGGGACCTTGATCGTTTGTCTCTTCCACAAAATATTACATTGGTACACTATATTGATGATATTATGCTGACTGGACCAAGTGAGCAGGAAGTAGCAACCACTTTGGATTCATTGGTAACACATATGCGTATCAGAGGTTGGAAAATCCAACTAAGATTCAAGGACCATCTACTTCAGTGAAATTCTTAGGAGTACAGTGGTGTGGGGCATGCAGAGATATTCCTTCTAAGGTGAAAGATAAGTTATTGCACCTGGCCCCTCCCACCACCAAGAAAGAAGCACAACATTTAGTGGGTCTATTTGGATTCTGGAGACAGCACATTCCTCACTTAGGTGTGTTACTCAGGCCTATTTACAGAGTGAGTCGGAAAGCTGCTAGCTTTGTGTAGGGCCCAGAACAGGAGAAGGCTCTTCAACAGGTCCAGGCTGCTGTGCAGGCTGCACTACCACTTGGACCATATGATCCAGCAGACCCAATGGTACTTGAGGTGTCAGTGGCAGGTAGAGATGCTGTTTGGCAGGCCCCTGTAGGTGAATCACAGAAGAGACCTTTGGGATTTTGGAGCAAAGCTCTACCGACATCTGCAGACAACTACTCTCCCTTTGAAAAACAGCTCTTGGCCTGCTATTGGGCCTTAGTGGAAACTGAACGTTTGACAATAGGACACCAAGTTACTATGCAACCTGAACTGCCCATCATGAGCTGGGTGTTATCAGACCCTCCAAGTCATAAAGTAGGGAGTGCACAACAGCAGTCTATTATCAAATGGAAGTGGTATATACGTGATCGGGCCAGAGCAGGTCCTCAAGGCACAAGCAAGTTACATGAAGAAGTTGCTCAGATGCCTATGGTTTCTACTCCTGTTACAATGTCATCTGCTGCCAAGCATGCACCTATAGCCTCATGGGGTGTTCCCTATGACCAGTTGACTGAAGAAGAGAAGACTAGGACCTGGTTTACTGATGGCTCTGCACGTTATGCAGGCACCACACAGAAGTGGACAGCTGCAGCATTACAACCCCTTTCAGGGACAAGCCTGAAAGATACAGGTGAAGGAAAATCTTCACAGTGGGCAGAACTTCGGGCAGTACACATGGTATTACAGTTTGTTTGGAAGAAGAAATGGCCAGATGTACGATTGTTCACTGACTCATGGCCTGTAGCCAATGAATTGGCTGGATGGTCAGGGACATGGAAAGATCACAATTGGAAAATTGGTGAGAAAGACATCTGGGGAAGAAGTATGTGGATAGATCTCTCCAAATGGGCAAAGGATGTGAAGATATTTGTGTCCCATGTAAATGCTCACCAAAAGGTGACCTCAGCTGAGGAGGAGTTCAATAATCAAGTGGATAAGATGACCCATTTTGTGGACAGTCAGCTTCTTTCCCCAGCCATCCCAGGTATTGCCCAGTGGGCACATGAACAAAGTGGCCATGGTGGCCGAGACGGAGGTTATGCTTGGGCTCAGAAACACGGACTTCCACTCACCAAGGCTGACCTGGCTACAGCTGCTGCTGAATGCCAGATCTGCCAACAGCAGAAACCAACACTGAGCCCCAGATATGGCACCATTCCTCGAGGTGACCAGCCAGCAACCTGGTGGCAGGTTGACTATATTGGACCGCTTCCCCCATGGAAAGGACAGCGTTTTGTTCTTACTGGAGTAGATACTTATTCTGGTTATGGATTTGCCTTTCCGGCACGTAATGCTTCTGCCAAAACCACCATCCGTGGACTCACAGAATGCCTTATCTATCGTCATGGTATTCCACACAGTATTGCTTCTGACCAAGGAACTCATTTCAGAGCCAGAGAAGTGTGACAGTGGGCCCATGATTATGGAATTCACTGGTCTTGCCATGTTCCCCATCATCCTGAAGCAGCTGGTCTGATAGAAAGATGGAATGGCCTTTTGAAGACACAGTCACAGCACCAATTAGATGGCAACAGCATGAAGGGCTGGGGCAGAGTTCTTCAGAAGGCAGTATATGCTTTGAATCAGCGTTCAATATATGGTACAGTTTCTCCCATAGCCAGGACCCATGGGTCCAGGAATCAAGGGGTGGAAAAGGGAATAGTTCCACTCACTATCACTCCTAGTGACCCTCTAGGAAAATTTTTGCCCCCTGTCCCCACAAATTTAGGTTCTGCTGGCCTAGAAGTTTTGGTTCCAGAGGGGGGAGTGCTCCTACCAGGAGCCACAAGAAACATTCCATTGAACTGGAAGCTCAGACTTCCCCCTGGCCATTTTGGGCTTCTAATGCCCTTAAACCAACAGGCAAAGAAAGGAGTAACAGTGTTAGGAGGGGTGATAGATCCAGATTACCATGGGGGAAATTGGATTGCCTCTCCACAATGGAGGTAAGCAGGATTATGTCTGGAGTGCAGGAGATTCCCTAAGGCGTCTCTTAGTACTACCATGTCCTGTGATTAAAGTCAATGGGAAACTACAACAGCCTAATCCAAGCAGGATGACAAAGGACACAGACCCATCAGGAATGAAGGTATGGGTCAATCCTCCAGGAAAAGAGCCAAGACCTGCTGAGGTGCTTGCCGAAGGTGAAGGAAATACAGAATGGGTAGCAGAAGAAGGTAGTTATAAATACCAGCTAAGGCCACATAACCAGTTGCAGAAACGAGGATTATAAGTAGTATGAATGCTTCTATCTTATTTTGTTGAAGATACATTTGTCTTTCTTCTAATCCTTTTAACATCAATTGGTATTGAAACACTAAAAGAATGTTCCCAATGGACATTTCCCCATTGTAAATTTACAAATGTGTTTGCGATTGTACGAGGAATAGTTATATCATGTTAGGCGTATTCACAATCTTATTATTGTTTCATGTGGACATGAGATATTATTTGTGTCAAGTTGACAAGGGGTGGATTGTAGTGGCTATTCCTGGTTGTCAACTTGACTATATCTGGAATGAACTACAGTCTAGAATTGGAAGGCTCACCTATGATCCTAATTTGGAGGCTCAGAGATATAAGTTTCTGACCTGGATCTTGGCATGGAGACCTTGAAGCATAGTGGCTAAGACAAGGAGATCTCCGAGTTCAAGATCATTTGGGATTAAAGGCATGGAGGCATGTGCCTTTAATCTGGTCCACACCCTCTGCTGGAGACCCACACACCAATAATCTGGGCCACACCCTCTGTTGGAGACCTACAGCCTTTAATCTGGGCTACACCCTCTGCTGGAGATATCTAAGGACATTGGAAGAAGGAAGATTCTCTCTCACTCTTCCTTGCCTGCTTGCTTCGTGGGACTGAGAAACCGCTAGATCCTTGGACTTCCATCCACAGCTGCTGCTGATCATTGTTGGGGAGTTGGACTATAGACTGTAAGTCATTGACAAATTCCCTAACTATATAAAGACTATCCATAAGTTCTGTGACTCTAGAGAACCCAAACTAATACACTAGGGTTATGGATCTGTTTAAGGGGCTTATCTGACCTTGATTTAACTTTGATAGGTTATGCATATCAAAAAATATATCCATTTCTTTTAGGTTTTCCAGTTTGATGGAAGACAGGTTTGAAAAGTATGTGCTATGATTCTTAGGATTTCTTCAGTGTCTGTTGTTATGTCTCCCTTTTCATCTCTAATTTTATTAATTTGGATTGTTTTCTACCTTTTAGTCAAATTGTCTAAGAGTTTATTGATCTTTCTGATTTCTCAAACAACAAACTCTGTTCCTTTGATTCTTTGTCTTTTTGATATTGTTTCTATTTTATTGACATCAACCCTATGGTTGATTATTTCTTGTTGTGCATTTCTTACCATCCACTCTTTTCGGTGCCATCTGCTCTTTTTTTTCCTAGACCTTTGAGGTGTGTTGCTAACTTACTAGTACACGATCTCTCCTTGGTGCCACAAACGGCCTTCATTGTACCCCATAAGTTTTGGTATGTTCTGTTTTCATTTTCATTCAACTCTAAAATGTTTTTCATTTTCCTTCTTAATTTTTAGCTTGATTCATTTTTTATTCAATAGCAAGTTGTTCAATTTCCATGTATTTTTCATCTATGATTTCGTTGAAAATATTTTTCTGTGTCTTTACATGAGTTTCTTGTTTCTTTTATTTTTTATTGAATGTAATCTTCATTTACATTTCAAATGGTAAAAAAGTCCCAGTTTCCCCCCCCCAAACACCCCCAACCCCTCCTCCACCCCCTGCCTCCATGTATATGCCCCTCCACCCAACCCACTCCCACCTCCCCCCCCCTCAATTTCCCTTTGTTGGGGCATCTATTGAGCCTTCACCTGACCAAGGACCAGTCCTCCCACTGATGCCCAACAAGGCATTCCTCTACCACATTTTTGGCTGGAACCATGTGTACCCCTTGGTTGATGGTTTAGTCCCTGGGAGTCCTAGGGTGTCTAGGTGGCCGACATCCTTGTTCCATGGGCTGTAAGCCCGTTCAGCTCCTCCGGACCACCCTCCAACTCCTCCATTGGGGACCCCATGCTCAGACCAATGGTTGGCTGCTAGCATCTGCCTCTGTATGTGTAAGGCTCTGGCAGGGCCCCTCCGGAGACAACCATGACCTGCTCCTTTTGGTATGCACTTCTTGTCATCTATAATAGTGTCAGGGTTTGGTGACTGTTTATAGGATGAATCCCCAGGTAGGGCAATCTCTGGGTGGCCTTTCCTTCAGTCTCTGCTCCACTCTTTGTCTCCTTTATTGCTCCTGTGAGTATTTTGTTCCCTTTCTCAGAGATCCAAAGCATCCTCACTTATACTGGTTTCTCTTCAGATCTCATAAATCTTTTGCCTGTTACCTGAGTTTCTTTTCATTCCTCTATTCATAGATTTGGTCTTTTCATAGTATCCCAGATCCTGGATGGGTTTGTTGTTGTTGTCCTTGTGGTTGCTGTTGTTTTGGTTTTTATTGGGGGGTTGTTTGTTTGTTTGTGTTTTGGGGGGCTTATTTGTTTGGGTGGTTGGGTTTTTTTTTTTAGATTTAACATTTTCTTTGACTGAGGTATTCATTTATTCTACCTGGTCTTCAACACCTGAGATCCTTTCTTCCCTGTCTTGTACTTGAATGGTGAGACTTGCCTCTGAAGTTTTTGTTTGACTTCCTAAGTTTTTCATTTCCAGTTTTACCTTGGTTTTCTTTATGATTCCACTTTTACTTTTATGTGTTGAATTGTTTTCATAATTTCATTCCCCGGTTTGTTTGTGTTTTCAAAGACTTCATTAAGGGATTTATTCTCACCCTCTTCAAGGTCCTCGATCATTTTGCAGTAGCTATTTGGAGTCTTTGCCCTGTGCTTCAGCTGTATGATATTTCTCAGGGCCCACTGTCGTAGGGTTGCTTTGCTCTGCTTGAGACATTGTCCTGCTATTGTGATTTTATGCTAGCATCTGGGCTTGGGACAACTGGAGGCATTTTAGGTGTTGATGTCTTTGTTGGATGGGTGATCTGTTCCTTGGTTTCAGTTCTGTTCTCTGGATCTTAGGAAAGTGTGATGGTTGTGGGTTTCCTGGTAGAGTGCTTCAGCCGGCTGTGGACGGCAGAGAGGCGTAAAGGAGAGCTAGGAGAAGGGGCCAAGAGGGGCCTCAGGAAGAGCAGGGATCCTGTTCACGGGTAGAGGCAGGGTCCCCAGAGAGTTGGAGATGTAGTCGAAAGAGGGGTTCCCGCCAGTCAGGCACTGCATTGTTTGGAGAGTCAGGTATGAAAGTGCTAGGGAACCTTGGGTCTGATCCAAGAGTGAGTCTCCAGGGAATGGTGCTGAAATGGGTACATGTCTTAGTCAGGGTCTTACTGCTGTGAACAGACACCATGACCAAGGCAACTCTTACAAGAACAACATTTAATTGGTTGGCTTACAGATCCAGAGGTTCAGTCCTTTGACATGCAAGTGAGAACATGGCAGCATCCAGGCAGGCATGGTGCAGGAGGAGCTGAGAGTTCTACATCTTCATCTGAAGGCTGCTAGCAGAATACTTACTTCCAGGCAGCTAGGATGACGGTCTTAAAGTCCATGCCCACAGTGCCATGCCTACTCCACCAGGGCCACACCCACTCCAACAGGGCCATGCCCACTCCATAAAGCCACATCTACTCCACCAAGGCCACACCTACTCCAACAGGGTCACTTCCTGGGCCTAGCATATACAGATTATCACAGCAGAAAAGAAGGTTGTTACTGGGCTGAGAGAGATGAAGAGATCATAATGGAGGAGAGGAAGGAAAGTGTGATTCACAGACCCCTGCTAGGTGTTTCACGGTATTGGCCCTGACACAAAGGGATTGGGGGCAGGGAGCTGGGTCCTCTGAAGGAGTCTCCTGGGAATGGCAGTATGGGGAAGAAGCCCATGTTGGCAATCGGCTACAGGGCTGGGTAGGAGAGTGGAGGGATTTAAGCAGTAGACAGGATGAGCCTAGACTCGCTGAGTCCAGGCCGGTATCTTCACTCCAGTTTACCCTCCTTGAGCCTCAGGCTTCTCCTATGCTTGACAGGTTCAAAGAATGTCGCACTTATGGCGGGTCTCATTTGTCAAGCTCCCTCATGTTTAGGGCTGGGCCCAGACTGGCCCTAGCTACTGATTCTCACCCAAGGCCTATTAGCGATAATGAATTTTGAGTTAGTTTAGAAGGTACTTTGCCTTCTGTGGGATTGTAGAGCATAGGCAATTTGCTACTTGCAGGGCAGAACTCTGTGGTTAGAGGGGCTCCATGTACCACCTGAAAAAGCTGTGAAGCCACAGAAACAGAAAAGCTCTTTTCTACCAAAAAAAAAAAAAAAAAAAAAGTCAAGCAGAAACACTGGCAAAATAAATAAATAAATAAATACTTCTGTAGTTAGAGAAAGGACTGAAGGAGCTGAAGGGGGAAGAACAGCAATATCAACCAACCAGACCCCTCCCCGCCCCCAGAGCTCCCAGGGACTAAGCCACCAACCACGGAGTCCACATAGCTCCCGCTGCTAATGTAGCAGAGTACAGCCTTGTTAGGCATCAATGGGAGGAGAGGTCCTTGGTCCAATGAAGGTTTGATAGAAGCCCCAGTGTAGGGGAATCCAGGGCAGGGAGGTAGGAGTGGGTGGAGGAATGCCCTCATAGAAGGCGGGGGAGGGGGAGGGGATAGGGGATTCTGAGAGAGGGGGAAAGCAAGTAAAGGGATAACACTTGAAATGTAAATAAATTAAAGTAAAATAATAAAAATTACTACTGCATCTTATTTCCAAAGTTCTTCCCAGTGGGCAGAACTCTGGCTTGTATTTAAAAACACCCAGATGTAATTTTAACCTTCTTGATTGAGGTAGGCAAGATGGCTTCACAACAAAAGAGCTTACCACCCAGCTTGTCAACCTAAATTTGATCCCCAGAACCCACAAACTTTTCTCTGACTTCCACACATGTGCCCCCCAGAACAAAATAAATAAAATGTAATTTAAATTATTTTTAAAAGATTTATTTATTTTATGTCTGTGAGTACATTGTCACTGTCTTCAGACACGCCATAAGAGGGCATCGGGTCCCATTACAGATGTTTGTAAGCCACCATGTGGCTGCTGGGAATTGAACTCTGAACCTCTGGGATAGCAGTCAGTGTTTTTAACTCCTGAGCCATCTCTCCAGCCCCAGTTTAAATGTTTTAAATCCTACCATTCCTGCCAGGGAAGCAGGTAGGCTGACTGACTGACTGACTGACTGTAGGCTGACTGAAGGTCCAATGTCTTCCTCATCCCTGGCTCTGCAGCAGAAAAACCAGAACTGATCCCCCTTTCCTTTCTTGACACCATCCCCAGTGGATCACAAATACCTTCTCCTCCAAATGTCTTTCTCCCACTCACCTATTTATCCCAGCCTCCAACACCAGCAGTCATTCTCAGGGGACATACCAACTGAGCAGGCTAGGAAATTAGGTCCACAGCCAATTTCCTACCAGGCAACACACCATGCTTGTCTGAAATCCACAGAGGAAACAAAAACTAAAACGAAACACCCGCCCAACAAGGACAAAAGCATATATCAGGGCCAATTCCAGATGGTAGACACCAACATAAACAGTAATACCCAAGACAGCATGTCTTCACTGTAGCCCAGCAACCCTACCACGTCAGGTCCCAAAGTCCAACATAGCTGAAGCTCAAGGAAAAAAAAAAAAACTCCAAAACCCCCTATATGAGGACCATAGAGGTCCTTAAAGAGGAAATGAATAAATCCCTTAAAGAAGTCTATAAAAAACACAAACAGTGTAAGGGGATGGAAACAGTAATGGGTAAGACGGGTCAAGACCTGAGGATGGAAATAGAATTGATCAAGAAAATCTAAACTGGAGGTGCCTTTCTGCAAGTTCGCTGTGGCTGTGCAGGCTTGAATGGTTCTCTGTGTCCCTCTGAGCGCCGCTGTTGGGTGCTGTGAGGGGACCTCAGGGAAGCTCTGAAACTGATGCGAAGAGCGGGCTTTGTGGGATCTTTCCCAGAAGAGTCTCTACAGAGATGCGATGCTGGAGACCTACTGGAGCCTCACTGCTAGAGGCTACAGTGGGAAGAGCACCATATTGAAGAACAATGTCAAAGTTCTAAAAGTCATGAAAGGTAATTTTCATGTGCAATTTAATAAAAATATGCCTCTAACAAAATTTTACTATGTTCTAGAAACTCTAAAGAAAAGGAAAGACCTTGGGCACAAACTCCCTAGCTAGCCCCACACACCCAGAGGAACCTCCACTCCCAGGCATTCTAACTCACCAAGGATCATAGGAGCAGAGGTGAGAAGGACTTAACATCTGTCCCAAAAGCACTGGGAATAACTGGGACCAACAGGATCCAGGGACGCAGGAAGCCCGCCCAACCAGTTGCACAGGTACTTCCCTGTCTGGCCTGGTTTACCTTGGGTGCAAACTCCGCAGCCAGTCCTACAACACTCACAGGAAGCTCCACTCCCAGGTGCTCTAACATGCCCAGGAGCCCAGTAGCATGGTCACACCAAGATCCCAAGACCCCAGAGGCAGCTGGATTCCCGGGAGCTCTGACATACACAGAATTTCAGGATCACAGGGACAGCTGAACTCTGAGGAGTTCTGACACAACCAGTATCACAAGAAGGACAGACTACAGTCACATATAATGAGGGCAGGTAGCACTAGAGATAATCAGATGGCACAAGGCAAACGTAAGAACATAAGCAACAGAAACCAAGGTAATGTGGCATCATCAGAACCCAATAATCCCATCATAGCAAGTCCTGGATACACCATCACACATGAAAAGCAAGATTTGGATGTATAATCACTTCTCACAAGGATTATAGAGGACTTTAAGAAGGACATAAATAACTCCCTTAAAGAAACACAGAAAAACACAAGTAAACAGGTAGAAACCCTTAAAGACAAAACATGAAAATCTCTTAAAGAATTACAAGAAAATACAATCAAACAGGCAGAAGAAATGAACAAAACCATCCAAGATCTATAAATGGAAATAGAAACAATAAAAAAAATCACAAAGGGAGACAACCCTGGAGTTAGAAAAATCTAGTAAAAAGATCAGGAGTCATAGAATCATCACCAACAGAATAAAAGAGATAGAAGAAGGAATTTCAGGTGCAGAAAATACCAGTGTCAAAACATTGACACAACAGTCAAAGGAAATGCAAAATGCAAAAGGCTCCTAACCCAAAACATACAGGAAATCCAAGATACAATGATAAGACCAAACCTAAGGATAATAGATATAGAAGAGAGTGAAGATTCCCAACTTAAAGAATCAGTAAATATATTCAACAAAATTAAAGAAGAAAATTTCCCTAACCTGAAGAAAGAGATGCCCATGAACATATGAGACGCCTACAGATCTCCAAATAGACTGGACCAGAACAGAAAGTCCTCCCGGCACATAATAATCAAAACACAAAATGCACTAAACAAAGAAAGAATATTAAGGGGGGATGAGATGGCTCAGTGGGTAACAGCACTGATTGCTCTGCCAAAGGTCCTGAGTTCAAATCCCAGCAACCACATAGTGACTCACAACCATTAATAATAAGATCTGATGCCCTCTTCTGGTGTGTCTGAAGACAGCTACAGTGTACTTACATATAGTAATAAATACAACTTTAAAAAAAAAAAGAAAGAATATTACAAGCAGGGAAAAAGGTCAAGTAGCATATAAAGGCAGACCTATCAGAATTACACCAGACTCCTCACCAGAGACTATGAAAGCTAGAAGACCCTGGACAGATGCTATACAGACCCTAAGAGAACATAAATGCCAGTCCAGGCTACTATACCCAGCAAAACTCTCAATTACCATAGATGGAGAAAATAAGATATTCCATGAAAAACCAAATTTACACAGTATCTTTCTACAAACCCAGATCTACAAAGGATGTTAGTTTGAAAATACCAAAACAAGGAGGGAAACTACACCCTAGAAAAATCAAGAAGTTAATTTTCAACAAACCCAAAAGAAGATAGCCACACAAACATAATTCCACCTCTAACAACAAAAATAACAGGAAGTAACAATCACTTTTCCTTAATATCTCTTAACATCTTAATATCTCTTAACAGCTTAAAGGAGCTTCAGTTGGGTGCCTCCATGAGATCCAGCTGTGGGGCATTTTCTCAATTAGTGATCAAGTGGGGTGGGCCCCTTGTGGGCGGTGCCATCCCTGGGTTGGTATTCATGGGTTCTATAAAAGAGCAGGCTGAGCAAGCCAGGGGAAGCAAGCCAGTAAGAAACATCCCTCCATGGCTTCTGTATCAGCTCCTGCTTCCTGACCTGCTTGAGTTCCAGTCCTGACTTCCTTTTGTGATGAACTCCAACATGGAAGTGTAAGCTCAATAAACCCTTTCCTCCCAAACTTGCTTCTTGGTCATGATGTTTGTGCAGGAATAGAAACCCTAACTAAGACAAATTGGTACCAGCATAGTGGGGTATTCCTGTGACAACCTGACCATGTTTGGGGGAGGACTGTGGAAGGACTTTGGAACTTTGAGCTAGAAAAGCCACTAGAATATTAAGAGCTCGGTGGAAAGTTCTGTAGGAGCTTGGAAGACAATGTTACAAACAGTGCAGAAGATGGAGGCCTGGCTTGTGAAATTTCAGAGGGAAGATTAAAGACTCTTAAAGTGGCCATGTTTTGATTGTGAAGATTCTGTGGTTTTGGTTAGCTGGGGCTGAAGAATCAGCTGTGAGTAACAAGATACCAGAACCACTAAAGCAAACCTTTGTGTTACTGGGACTATTGATGCTGGTTAGCTGGAGCTAAGAAATTAGCGGTGATTAAGAAGAGACCAGCATCACTGAGATGAAATCTTCTTGGAAGTGTTTTCTGAGAGCACAGAGATTGTGTTCCAGAGATAGCCACAGTTGTATTTTGTGCTGTGGCTGGACTTGGTACTATGTAAGAGTCACCCAGATGGTACTGGTTTTGAAGGCATGAAGGGGTCATGAAGAGCAGCTGAGGCTCTTGGCACAGTGAGAGGCCATGGAAGGCCATTGGTGAAGGTGCAGCCTCAGTTGCAATTGATGGCCCAGGACTTGAAGGGGTCATGCATAGGAGCAGAGGCTTGTCACCCTGATGAGGGCCAATGAGAGGCTATTGGTGAAGCCTAATTACAGTGTAAGATAGCAGCATTTTGGAGATGCCAGTGCCATGAGATGACCACCAAGAACAGCAACAGCAGTGGAGTACAGGCAGCTGGAGCCTAAAAGACAAGCTGTGTGCTACAAAGGGCAGAGCTGGAGAAATGACCCATGCCCTTGGAGGAATCCGGAAGATTGTGAGTTGGATCCCAGACTTTGAACCATTGGAGTTTGAGTTTTGCTTTTGGTTGTGACTGTGCCCTGATATGTTTCCCTCTTGAAGGAAGAAAGTATTTTAGTGGAGCCCACAGTTAAGACTTTGAACTTTTTTTTTTTTTTTTTTTTTTTTGGTTTTTTGGATTTGGTTTTTTTCGAGACAGGGTTTCTCTGTACAGCCCTGGGTGTCCTGGAACTCACTGGGTAGACCAGGCTGGCCTTGAACTCAGAAATACGCCTGCCTCTGCCTCCCAGAGTGCTGGGATTACAGGCGTGCGCCACCACCGCCCGGCTGACTTTGAACTTTTAAAAGACTTTGAATTTTAAAGATATTGGACATTTTAAGGTGATTGAACTTTTAATATGTAAAGACTGTGGGACTTTTAAAGTAATTTAGATCTTGGGGATGAATAAGAAAGTAAGGGTTGAGGCTTAATAGTGATGTGTTTATGTGTCAAGTTGACAAGGGGTCAATTGTACTGGCTAGTTTTGTGTGTCAACTTGACACAGGCTGGAGTTATCACAGAGAAAGGAGCTTCAGTTGGGGAAGTGCCTCCATGAGATCCAGCTGTGGGGCATTTTCTCAATTAGTGATCAAGTGGGGAGGGCCCCTTGTGGGTGGTTCCACCTTTGGGCTGGTGCTCTTGGGTTCTATAAGAGAGCAGGCTGAGCAAGCCAGGGGAAGCAAGCCAGTAAGAAACATCCCTCCATGGCCTCTGCATCAGCTCCTGCTTCCTGACCTGCTTGAGTTCCAGTCCTGACTTCCTTTTGTGATGAACTGCAACGAGGAAGTGTAAACTCAATAAACCCTTTCCTCCCCAACTTGCTTCTTGGTCATGATGTTTGTGCAGGAATAGAACCCCTGACTAAGACAAATCTCAATTCCCCAATAAAAGACATAGACTAACAGACTGGATACATAAAGAGGACCCAACATTTTACTGCATACAGGAAATGCACCACAGTGACAAAGACAAACACTACCTCAGAGTAAAAGGTTGGAAAACAATTTTCCAAGCAAATTGTCCCAAGAAACGAACTGGAGTAGTCATTCTAATATCAAATAAAATCAACTTTCAACTAAAAGTCAAAAAGGACAAGGAAGGATACTTCATCCTGGTAAAAGGAAAAATCTACCAAGATGACCTCTCAATTATGAACGTCTGTGCTCCAAATGCAAGGGCACCTACATTCATAAAAGAAACATTACTAAAACTCAAAGCACACATTGTACCCCATACAATAATAGTGGGAGACTTCAACACCCCACTCTCAGCAATGGACAGATCAGAGAAACAAACTAAGCAGAGACACAGTAAAACTAACAGACGTAATGAACCAAATGATCTCTATAGAACATTTCATCCTAAAGCAAAAGAATATACCTTCTCAGCTCCTCATGATACCTTCTCCAAAAATGACCATATAATTGGTCACAAAAAAGGCCTCAACAGATACAAGAAGATTGAAATAATTCCATGCACCCTATCAGATCATCACAGATTAAGGCCTGTCTTAAATTCCAACAGAAACAACAGAAAACACACATACATATGGAAATTGAACAATGTTCTAGTCAATGATAACTTGGTCAAGGAAGAAATAAAGAAAATGAAGGCACAACATACCCAAACTTATGGGGCACAATGAAAGCAGCACTAAGAGGAAAACTCATAGCTCTAAGTGCCTCCAAAAAGAAACTGGAGAGAGTTTACACAAGCAGCTTGGCAGCACACCTGAAAGCTCTAGAACAAAAAGAAGCAAATACACCCAAGAGGTTAGACGGCAGGAAATAATCAAACTCAGGGCTGAAATCAATCAAATAGAAACAAAAAACAAAGAGTAAACAAAACCAGGAGCTGGTTCTTTGAGAAAATCAACAAGATTAATAAACCCTTAGCCAGACTAAACAGAGGGCACAGGGACAGTACCCAAATTAATAAAATCAGAAATGAAAAGGGAGACATAACATCAGAAACTGAGGCAATTCAAAAAATCATCAGATTCTACTACAAAAGCTTATTGGAAAATCTGGATGAAATGGATAAACCAAGTGCCAAAGTTAAAACAGGGTCAGATAAACCATCTAAACAGTCCCAGAACCCCTGAAGAAATAGAAGCAGTCATTAATAGTCTCCCAAGCAAGAAAAAAAAAAAAAGAGCCCAGGACCAGATCTGTTTAGTGGAGAATTATTCTATCAGACCTTCAAAGAAGACCTAAGACCAATACTCTTCAAACTATTCCACAAAATAGAAACACAAGAAACACTACCCAATTCATTCTATTAAGCCACAATTACGCTTATACTTAAACCTAACAAAGACCAAAGAAAGAGAACTTCAGACCAATTTCCCTTATGAACATTGATGCAAAAATACTCAATAAAATTCTTGCCAACCGAATCCAAGAACACATCAAAATGATTATTTACCTTGATCAAGTAGGTTTTATCCCAGGGATGCAAGGATGGTTCAATATATGGAAATCCATCATTGTAATCCACTATATAAACAAACTCAAAGAAAAAAAATCACATGATCATTTCATTGGATGTTGAAAAAGCATTTGACAATATTTAGCATTCTTTCATGTTAAAAGTCTTGGAAAGATCAGGAATTCAAGGCCCATACCTAAACACTGTAAAAGCAATGTACAGCAAACCAGTGGCCAACATCAAACTAAATGAAGAGAAACTTGAAGCATTCCCACTAAAATCAGGGACTAGACAAGGCTGTCCTCTCTCTTTCTATCTATTTAATATAGTACTTGAAGTTCTAGCCAGAGCAATTAGACAACACAAGGAGGCCAAAGAGATACAAGCTGGAAAGGAAGAAGTCAAACTATCACTATTTACAGATGATATGACTGTATATTTAAGTGACCCCAAAAATTCCACCAGAGAACTCCTAAAGCGGATAAACAACTTCAGCAAAGTGACACGATATACAATTAACTCAAACAAATCAGTAGCCTTCCTCTACTCAAAGGATAAACATGCAGAGAAAGTAATTAGGGAAACAACACCTTTCACAATAGTCACAAATAATACTACATAACTTGGTGTGACTCTAACCAAACAAGTGAAAGATCTGTATGAAAAGAACTTCAAATCTCTGAAGAAAGAAATCTAAGAAAACCTCAGAAGATGGAAAAAAATCCCCCATGCTAATGTATTGGCAGGATTAATATAGTAAAAATGGCCATCTTGCTGAAAGAAATCTACAGATTCAATGAAATCCCCATCAAAATTCCAACTCAATTCTTCATAGGGTTAGAAACAACAATTTGCAAATTCATTTGGAATAACAGAAAACAGAAATAGGATAGCAAAAACTATTCCAAACAATAAAAAAACTTCAGGGGTAATCATCATCCCTGACCTCAAGCTGTATTGCAGAGCAATAGTGATACAAACTGCATGGTATTGGTACAGTGACAGGCAGGTAGATCAATTGAATAGAATTGAAGACCCAGAAATGAACCCACACACCTATGGTCACTTGATCTTTGACAAAGGGGCTAAAAACATCCAGTGGAAAAAAAGACAGCATTTTAAACAAATAGTGCTGGTTCAACTGGTGGTCAGCATGTAAAAAATGCAAATTGACCCATTCTTATCTCTTTGTACAAAGCTCAAGTCCAAGTGGGTCAAGGACCTCCACATAAAACCAGATACACTGAAACTTATAGAGGAGAAAGTGGGGAAGAGCCTTGAATGCGTGGGCATAGGGGAAATTTTCCTGAACAGAACACCAATGGTGTATCCTCTAAGATCAAGAATCAACAAATGGGACCTCATAAAACTGCAAAGCTTCTGTAAGGCAGGCAAAGGACACTGTCAATAGGACAGAGTGGTAACCAACAGATTAGGAAAAGATCTTCACCAATCCTACATCCGATAGAGGACTAACATCCAAAATATACAAAGAACTCAAGAAGTTAGACTCCAGAGAATCAAATAACCCTTTTAAAAATGGGGTACAGAGCTAAACAAAGAATTTTCACTAGAGGAATATCGAATGGCTGAGAAGCACCTAAAGAAATGTTCACCATCCTCAGGTGTCACCTCAAACTCAGGTAACAGCAAATGCTGGAGAGGATGTGGAGAAAGAGGAACACTCCTCCATAGCTTGTGGAATTGCAAGCTGGTACAACCACTCTGGAAATCAGTTTGGTGGCTCCTCAGAAAATTGGACATAGTACTACTACTTAAGGACCCAGATATACCACTCCTGGGCATATACCCAGAAGATGCTCCAACATGTAATAAGGACACAAGCTCCACTATGTTCATAGCAGCCTTATTTATAATGGCCAGAAGCTGGAAAGAACCTAGATGTCCTTCAACAGAGGAATGGATACAGAAAATGTGGTATATTTACACAATGGAGTGCTATTCAGCTTTTAAAAACAATGAGTTCATAAAATTCTTAAGCAATGGATGGAACTAGAAAATATCCTGAGTGAGGTAACCCAATGACAAAAGAATACACATGGTGTGCACTCACTGATAAGCAGATATTAGTCCAAAAGCTCTGAATACCCAAGATACAATTCACAGACCACATGAAGCTCAAGAATAAGGAAGACCAAAGTGTGGGTGCTTTGGTTCTTCTGAGAAGGGGAACAAAATACTCACAGGAACAAATATGGAGATAAAGTGTAGAGCAGAGAC
The DNA here is from genome assembly GCF_947179515.1 of Apodemus sylvaticus. Lineage (NCBI taxonomy): Eukaryota > Metazoa > Chordata > Mammalia > Rodentia > Muridae > Apodemus > Apodemus sylvaticus. The sequence continues at coordinate 158,876,200 of NC_067476.1, read as the reverse complement.
TGAAGGAAAGGCCATCCAGAGACTGCCCTACCTGGAAATTCATCCCATAAACAGTCACCAAACCCTGACATTGTGGTGGATGCCAAGAAATGTTTGTCGAAAGGAGCCTGATATAGCTGTCTCCTGAGAGGCCCTGCCAGAGCCTTACAAATACAGAGGCAGATGCTGGCAGCCAACCATTGGACTGAGCACAGGGTTCCCAATGAAGGAGTTATAGAAAGGACTGAAGGAGCTTAAGGGGTTTGCAACATCATAGGAAGAACAACATCAACTAACCAGGAACCCCAGAGCTCACAGGGACTAAGGCATCAACTAAAGGGTACATATGGCTCCAGCTGCATATGTAGCAGAGGATAGCCTTGTCAGGCATCAATGGGAGGAGAGGCCCCTGGTCATATGAAGGCTCAATAGATGCCCCAGTGTAGGGAAATCGAGGGTGGGGAGGTGGGAGAGGGGTGGGTGGAGGAACACCCTCATAGAAGCAGGGGGAGGGAGGATGGGATAGAAGCTTTCTGGGAGGGGGGGCTGTGAAAGGGGATAACATTTAAAATGTAAATAAAGAATATATCCATAACAAATAAATAAATAAATAAATAAATAAATAAATAATCCAAACTGAAAAAATCTGGAAATGAAAAATTTAGCAATTCAAAAAGAAATTAAAGTGGCAAGCCACACCCACAGAATAGGGGACATGGAAGAGAGACAGGGGCTCAGGTGTTGACGCTATGCTGGAAGAAATAGATACATCAGTCAAAGAAAATGTTCTGCTGAGAAAGTCCCCTACCAAAAATACATCCTGGGAATCTGGAACACTACGAAAACATCCAAGAATAGTAGGAATAGAGGGAGGAGAAGAATCCCAGATCAAATACGTTTAACAGAATTATAGAAGAAAATTTCCCTAACTTAAAGAATGAGATGCCTATCAAGGTACAAGAAGAACACAGAACACCGAATAGGTTGGACAAGAAAAGAAAGCACATAACAATGTGCTTATAAAATAAAAACACTATGTTCAGAACAAAGAAAGAATATTAAAAGCTGCAAGGGGACAAGGCAAGTCAGATACTAAGGCAGATCTATCAGAATTGTGCCAGTCTTCTCATTGAAGACTCTAAAAGCCAGAAGAGCCTGGAGAGATGTGCTACAGACACTAAGAGACCACAGACACCAGGCAGACTACTATACCCAGCAAAACATTCAATCACCATAGATGAAGAAAATAAGATATTCTGAGATAAAAACCAAATTTAAGCAATATTTATCTATAAATCTAGCCCCATAGAAGGTTCTAGAAGGAAAACTCCAACCTAAGAAGGTTAACAATAACCATGAATACACAGGGAATAAACAATATATCAGACCAGCAAAATCAAAAGAAGGGCAATGCAGGCAAACACACACACACACACCCACACACACCACTACCTCCACCACCACCACCATTAAAAGCAATGACAGAATAACAGAAATCAATGACCATGAGTTAGTGATATCTTCCCATATCAATGATCTCAATTTTCCAATAAAAAGACACAGACTAACAGAATGGATGGGAAAAACAGGATCCTGGGAATACAGGATCCATCTTCCTGCTACATCAGAGAAATACACCTCAACATTCAAGGACAGACATTACCTCAGAGTAAAAGGTTGGAAAAAGGTATTCCAAGCAAATGGTCCTAAGAAGCAAGCTGGTGTAGCCATTTTAATATCTGACAAACTAGACTTCAAACCAGAACCAAATCAAAGGAGATGGGGAATGTTTTAGTCAGGATTTCCACTGCTGTGAATAGACACTATGACCAAGGCAATTCTTACAAGTAACTGGGGCTGGCTTACAGCTTCAGGGGTTCTGTCCATTATCATCATGGTGGGAAGCATGGCAGCATGCAGGCAGACATGGTGCTGGAGGACCCAAGAGCTTTACGTCTGTATCTGAAGGAAACAAAGGCAGACTGCCGGGAGCCATCCTCAGAACTCAATGCCAAGAACTCTCCATACCAGGAGCCATCCCCACCTGGCTCTCAATGCCAGGAGATCTCGATACCAGGAGTCATTCTCACTTAGATCTCCATGCCAGGAACTATTCCTATGTAAATCTCAAAACCCCCTCCTTTTGACGTTCAACTGTAGATAGGTTACTGTAGCAACCCCTTTCCACTTCACCGCCTCATGAGCCCCCTTTTATCATGCCAACATTCCAATAGCAATAACTAGCTTTACCAGAAATTATGAGAAACTGTTTCTTAGAAATGATGCCAACCCCCTGAGATTGTTTCCCCCCTTTACCCCTCCCAAACCTTGTATGCTTCCCTTTATATTGACTTGTCTGAAAATTAAAGTTTGACAGCTTGATCAGAACTAGACAGGTTGTCCGGCCTCTCTCTCTTGTGTCTTGTCGCCCCATCGCCTTTCCTCTAGGTGGCTTAAAGGAACCCTGTTGACACGGACTATGCGTTGCAGGCACCCAGGAGGAGACTATGTTCCACGCTGGGCGGAACCTGAGCATAGGAGTCCTAAAGTCCCACCTACACAGTGACACGCTTCCTCCAATTAGGCCATGCCCCTTCCAATAAGGCCACACCTCCTAGTTGTGCCACTCCCTATGGCCGAGCCTTGAAACACATGAATCTATAGGGGCCAAACCTATTCAAACCACCACAGTGAAGGATACCACATACTCATCAAAGGAAAAATCCACCAAGATGACATTTTAATTCTTAACTTCTGTGCCCCAAACACAGACAGCCAAGTATGTAAAAGAAACACTACTACAGTTTAAATTACATATGGACCCTCACACGCTTAAAGTGGGAGGTTTCAGATGCCCCACTCTCACCAATAGACAGGTCATCAAACAAAAATTAAACAGAGAAATGCTGGACTATATGACTCCATAAACCAAATGGTGCTAACATATTTATAAAACACTTCACCCAAACACAAAAGAATATACATTCTTCTGTGTACCTCATAGAACTTTCTTCAAAAATGACATACACAGACACAAAGGAAGTCTGAACAGATGCAAAAAAATTGAAACAACCACCTGCATCCAACCACCTGCAACCACCACAGATTAAAACTGAATATCAACAAGAGAAATGATAGAAGGCTTAGCGAGCACATGAGAACTAAACAACTCTTTACTGAATAATAATAAAAAAATAGTTCAAGACAAAATAAATTGAAGACTTCCTACAAGTCAATGAAAATGAAGGTGCAGCATACGCAAACTTACAGAGCACAGTGAAAGCAATGCTAAGAGAAAAGCTCATAGCACTAAGCGCCCGCATAAAAGAATGGAGGGGTGATCTCCCGTTAGTAAAAAGCAGCACACCTGAAAGATCTACAGCAAAAAGAACTAACATCCAAAAGTAGATGGCAACAAATAATCAATCCAATAAAAACAAAAAGAACAATACAAAGTGTCAATGAGCAAACAGCTGGTTCTTTAAGAAAATCATTAAGACAGACAAACCCTTCTCCAAATTAGCTAAGGGCAGAGAGAGCATATCCAAATTAACAAAATCAGAAACTAAAAAGGGATATAACAACAGACACCAAGGGAATCCAGAGAAACAGAAGGATGTACTTCTTTAAAAAATTTATAGTCCACCAAATTGGAAAATCTAAGAGAAACAAATAAATTTCTCCATAGGTACCACTTATCAAAACTAAATTCAGGGCAGATAAACAATTTAAAGAGACCAAAACTCCTGGTACTAAAAGCAGTTGTTTAAAAGTCTCCCAATCACATAAAGGGCTAGGGCCAGATGATTTTAGTGCAGAATTCTACCAGACTCTCAAAGAAGAGGTAACATCAATACTTCTCAAATTATTCCACAAAACGGTAACAGAAGCAACACTGCTCAATTCATTTTATGAGGCCACAATTACCCTGATACTCATACTACCTAAAAACCCAACAAAGGAAGAGAATTGCAGACCAATTTCCATTATGAACAAAAAATACTCAGTAAAATAGTTGCAAACCAAATCCAAGAAATCATCACAAAGATCACCCACCACGATCAAGTCGACTTCATCCCAGAAGTGCAGGGATATTCAACATGTGAAAATAAGTTAGTGCGACCTGTCCAGAGCACAGCATGGAGTTCCTTTTGCCGACAGATCTCCAGGGAAAGGAGGAATGCTAAGCACCCAGGATTGTCCTTCCAGTGGGAAAAATGAAAAACCTGTTCTTCCATCCAGAAAACTGGGAACTGCGCATATCTTGCTCCTACAACTAGGACTGAAAAATACCTCGTAGTCTAAAGGACTCATATTGCCACAGGTTCCCCCAAGCTCCCACCACCAGGACCAGAGGTTGAAGTGCTAAATGGTGCTTTGTGGGGGCACACAGGTGAAAGGGTGTTTTGCTGAAGCAGACACAGGTGAAAGGATGTTTTGATAGAGTAGACACGTGAAAGGACCCATGATGAGGGAGTATAATAAATATGTCCCCACAGACAGCGGGAGACAAGCACGGAGCATTGGCTTGGTTTGTCCCACCTCTCTTTTCTTCAATAACAGCACACATGAATTGGTTCACCTCGCATAGAACGGTTGAGCTCAACTTGTGGTAATTCTGCCATTGAGAGGAATTTGCCCAAGAACTGCTCATGAGATTCCTGTGGACTCTTGCTGCTTCCACAGCTTTACCTTAGGTGGTTGGCAAGCCTTGTGGGTTTCCTCAGGATTGAACTACAGCTGCTGGTTCATGCCTGGTGTCTGCCTTCCAAAAGGACTGGACCTTAGCTGCTGGTTCATGTATGCTGTCTGCCTGCCTAGAGGACTGGTCTGCAGCTGCTGAGCTGTATTTGGTGTTTGCTACAGGACTGAACTGCTGAGAAAGAAAATCAAGCTCCCCACCCCACCCCCAAAGAACTATTGCTGGAGAGGTCCACTTCCCCCCATATCCTAATATCTTTCATCTTCCACAACCTCTGCTGGGGGGAGGGCTAGAGGAGAGGCTAAACCCTTATTAAAAGTATATTGCAAAATATTTATGCCTACAAGAGGTGACTCCAATGACCTCTGCACTGTCTGTAGGGCAGAGACCAAGCCAGACTCTTAGGCCCATAAGCTTCTACAGGTAGCCTATCTCTAGAACCTTTCTGAAAGAGATGACATGCATCCTGAGTTGAAGTCATTGTAATTATCTTTGTGCAGCTGTGATTGTATTACACCACAAAAGTCCCCACACACATATTTTACTGAGCTTGAATATACTAAGAATAAACAAACTGTTATCAGACTCCCTGAAGTCTGATCTAGGTTGGCGAAGTCAATCTGCACTGGGTTTTCTTTTCTCTTTCTGTACTTTGCTTTCCTGTATGACACCTGCAATGATCTCTTCAACAACAGACCACATAAATACACTGAAAGAAAGAAAGTGCGTGATCATCTCATTAGACGCACAAAGGGCCTTTGACAAAATGCAACACCCCTTATATAATGATGTGAGAATTTTAAACGCCTTGGAGAGATCGGGGAATCCGAAGAAGACAATAAACACAATAAAGATGATTTACAGCAAGCCCATGGACAACCTCAGCCTAAATGGAAGAAACTCAAAGCAATTCCACTAAAATCAGAAGAAAAAAAAAAAAGATGAGGCTGTCCACACTCTCCATATCTATTCAATAAAGTACTTGAAGTTTTAGCTAGAGCAGTAAGACAGCTAAAGCAGATCAAGGAGATGCAGACTGGAGAGAAAGAAGTCAAAGTATCGCTATTTGCAGCTGATATGATACTATATACATAAGCGACCCTAAAAATTTTACTAAGGAACTCCTACAGCTTATAAACTCTTAGAGCAAGGTAGCTGGTACAAAACCAACTCACAAGAATTACTTGCCCTCCTACATATAAATGACAAAGAAATCAGGGAAACAACACCTTTCATAATAGTTTCAGATAATAGGAAATATCAAGCAAGTAAAAGACTTGTACAATGAAAAATCAAAGTCTTTGTAAAAGGAAATTGAATAAGACATCTGAAGTTGGAAAGATCTCCCAAGCTCATAGATCAGTAGGATTAACATAGTAAAACCGGCCACCCTGCCAAGCGCAATCTACAGATTCGGTGCAAACCCCATCAAAATTACAACACCATTCTCCACAGAACTTGAAAGGACAGTTCTTAGTTTCATAGGGGGGTGGAGCTAAGATATCTAAAACAATCCTGAATGATAAAAAGTTGTGTGGCGGTCTCCCCATTCCTGATTTCAAGTTGTACTGCAGAGCTATAGTAATAAAAACCACATTGCATTGGCATAAAAACAGGCAAGAGGCAAGAGGGGCTTCCGGGCGGCCAGCGGGAGGGGGGGCGGGGGGGGGGAGTCGGTGTGCTCCGGTGAATCCAGCGGGCCCCAGCAGGAGCCTTCAGGTGTCTGCTTTGGGATCTGAACAGCCTGGACCACAGCACTCAGTCTCCAGGAAGTGTGGGAGACCTGGTGTTCACCCAGAGGCAGTCTGGGAGCTCAGAGCACAGCTTGCTCCTGTGGCGCAGAGCTTAGGCTCCAGTCCGGAGGCCTCTGGCAGTACCCCTCAGATCTCTCCACTTCCGGATCCAGATCAGCCTGGGCAGCAACATCACATCTCCAGGTCCTGCAAGAGGCAAGAGGGGCTTCCGGGCAGCCAGCGGGGAGAAGTCAGTGTGCTCCGGTGAATCCAGCAGGCCCCAGCGGGAGCCTTCAGGTGTCTGCTTCAGGATCTGAACAGCCTGGGCAACAGCACCCTGTCTCCAGGCAGTGCAGGAGGTTAGCTGTGCACCAGAGGCCACCTGGGAAGGGGCAGCTTGCACTGGTGAGTCCAGCATTGACAAGACCAACTAAAATCAGTGAGAACTAGATGGCAAAAGGCAAACGCAGGAACGTCACTAACAGAAATCAAGACAATATGGCAACATCTGAACCCAATTCTCCTTTACCAGCATGTCCTGGATACCCCATCACACCAGTAAAACAAGATTTGGATTTAAAATCACTGGTCATGATGCTGGTACAGGAACACATGAAGGACATACTTAAAGAAATTCAGGAGAAAATGGATCAAAAGTTAGAAGCCCTTGCAAGGGAAACACAAAAATCATTGAAAGAAATCCAGGAGAATACAAAAGCCAATAAGGAGGAAATGCAAAAAACACTTAAAGAAATACAGGAGAACTTTGGTCAACAGGCTGAGGTCATGAAAGAGGAAACACAAAAATCTCTTAAAGAATTACAGGAAAGCACAAACAAGCAAGTGAAGGAGCTAAGCAAAACCATCCAGGATCTAAAATCAGAAGTAGAAACAACTAAGAAAACTCAAAGGGAGACAACTTTGGAGATAGAAAGCCTTGGGAAGAAATCAGGGGACATAGATGCAAATATCAACAACAGAATACAAGAGATAGAAGAAAGAATCTCAGATGCTGAAGATACCATAGAAACCATGGACTCAACAGTTAAAGAAAATGCAAAATGCAAAAAGCTTGTAACCCAAAATATCCAGGAAATCCAGGACACAATGAGAAGACCAAACCTAAGGATTATAGGCATAGATGAGAGTGAAGATTTACAACTTAAAGGGCCAGCAAATATCTTCAATAAAATTATGGAAGAAAACTTCCCTAACCTAAAGAGAGAGATGCCCATGAATATACAAGAAGCCTACAGAACTCCAAACAGACTGGACCAGAACAGAAATACTTCCCGTCACATAATAATCAAAACACCAAATGTACTAAACAAAGAAAGAATATTAAAGGCAGTAAGAGAAAAAGGCCAAGTAACATATAAAGGAAGACCTATCAGAATCACAGCAGACTTTTCACCTGAGACTATGAAGGCTAGAAGATCCTGGGCAGATCTCATGCAGACTCTAAGAGAACACAAATGCCAGCCAAAACTACTATATCCAGCAAAACTCTCAATCACCATAGATGGAGAAACTAAGATATTCCATGACAAAACCAAGTTTACCCAATATCTATCCACAAACCCAGCCCTACAAAGGATAATAGGAGGAAAACACCAATACAAGGAGGGAAACTTCACCCTAGAAAAAGCAAGATAGTAACCTTTCATCAAACCCAAAAGAAGTTAACCAATCAAATTTAAAAAAATAACGTCAAAAATGACAGGAAGTAACAATCACTATTCCTTAGTATCTCTTAACATCAATGGACTCAATGCCCCAATAAAAAGACATAGACTAACTGACTGGATACGTAAACAGGACCCTACATTTTGCTGCTTACAGGAAACACACCTAAGGGTCAAAGACAAACACTACCTTAGAGTAAAAGGCTGGAAGACAATTTTACAAGCAAATGGTCTCAGGAAACAAGCTGGAGTAGCCATTTTAATATCAGATAAAATTAACTTTCAACCCAAAGTCATCAAAAGAGACTCTGAGGGACACTTCTTGCTAGTCAAAGGAAAAATACAACAAGAAGAACTCTCAATCCTGAACATCTATGCTCCAAATGCAAGGGCACCCTCTTTCGTAAAAGAAACTTTATTAAAGCTCAAAGCACACATTGCACCTAACACAATAATTGTGGGTGACTTCAACACTGCACTTTCCTCAATGGACCGATCAGGAAAACAGAAACTAAACAGGGACACCATGAAACTAATTGAAGCTTTGGGCCAATTAGATTTAACAGATATATATAGAACATTCTATCCTAAAGCAAAAGAATATACCTTTTTCTCAGCACCTCATGGTACCTTCTCCAAAATCGACCATATAATTGGTCACAAGACAGACCTCAACAAATATAAGAAGATCGAACTAATCCCATGCCTCCTATCAGATCACTATGGAGTAAAACTGGTCTTCAATAGCAACAAAAACAACAGAAAACCCACATACACGTGAAAACTGAACAATATTCTACTCAATGATACCTTGGTCAAGGAAGAAATAAAGAAAGAAATTAAAGACTTTTTAGAACACAATGAAAATGAAGACACAACATACCCAAATCTATGGGACACAATGAAAGCAGTGCTAAGAGGAAAACTCATAGCCCTGAGTGCCTCCGAAAAGAAAATGGAGAGAGCATACATTACCAGCTTAATGACACACCTGAAAGCCCTGGAACAAAAAGAAGCTATTTCACCCAGGAGGAGTAGAAGGCAGGAAATCATCAAATTCAGGGCCGAAATCAATCAAGTAGAAACAAAGAGAACCATACAAAGAATCAACAAAACCAGGAGCTGGTTCTTTGAGAAAATCAACAAGATAGATAAACCCTTAGCCAGACTGACCAAAGGGCACAGAGAAAGTATCCAAATTAACAAACTTAGAAATGAAAAGGGAGATATAACAACGGAAACTGGGGAAATCCAAAAAATCATCAGATCCTACTACAAGAGCCTGTACTCAACACAACTGGAGAATCTGGAGGAAATGGACAATTTCCTTGACAGATACCAAATACCAAAATTAAATCAGGACCAAATAGATCATCTAAACAGTCCCATAATGCCTAACAAATAGAAGGGTCATAGAAAGTCTTCCAACCAAAAAAAGCACAGGACCAGATGGTTTCAGTGCAGAATTCTATCAGACCTTCAAAGAAGAGTTAACACTAATACTCTTCAAACTATTCCACAAAATAGAAACAGAAGGAACACTACCCAATTCCTTCTACGAAGCCACAATTATGCTGATACCAAAACCACACAAAGATCCAACAAAGAAAGAGAACTTCAGACCAATTTCCCTTATGAACATCGATGCAAAAATACTCAATAAAATTCTTGCCAACCGAATCCAAGAACACATCAAAACGATCATCCACCATGATCAAGTAGGCTTCATCCTGGGAATGCAGGGTTGGTTCAATATAAGGAAATCCATCAATGCAATCCACTACATAAACAAACTCAAAGAAAAAAACTACATGGTCTTTTCATTGGATGCTGAAAAAGCATTTGACAAAATTCAGCATCCTTTCATGCTTAAAGTCTTGGAAAGAACAGGATTTCAAGGCCCATACCTAAACATAGTAAAAGCAATATACAGCAAACTGGTAGCCAGCATCAAACTAAATGGAGAGAAACTTGAAGCAATCCCACTAAAATCAGGGACTAGACAGGGCTGCCCCCTTTCTCCTTATCTTTTAAATATTGTACTTGAGGTACTAGCTTGGGCAATTTGACAACATAAGGAGGTCAAAGGGATACAAATTGGAAAGGAAGAAGTCAAACTATCATTATTTGCAGATGACATGATAGTCTACCTAAGTGACCCAAAAAACTCCACTAGAGAACTCCTACAGCTGATAAACAACTTCAGCAAAGTGGCAGGTTATAAAATCAACTCAAGCAAATCAGTGGCCTTCCTATACTCAAAGGATAAGCAGGCTGAGAAAGAAATTAGGGAAATGACCCCCTTCACAATAGCCACAAACAGTATAAAGTACCTTGGGGTGACTCTTACCAAACATGTGAAAGATCTGTATGACAAGAACTTCAAGACTCTGAAGAAGGAAATGGTATGCAGCTATTGACCTGGCAAATGCCTTCTTCTCAGTACCTGTCCGTAAGGACCACAAGAAGCAATTTGCTTTCAGTTGGCAAGGCCAGCAGTATACCTTTACAGTTTTGCCTCAAGGATATATTAACTCTCCTGCCCTGTGTCATAACTTAGTTAGAAGGGACCTTGATTGTTTGTCTCTTCCACAAAATATTACATTGGTACACTATATTGATGATATTATGCTGACTGGACCAAGTGAGCAGGAAGTAGCAACCACTTTGGATTCATTGGTAACACATATGCGTATCAGAGGTTGGAAAATCCAACTAAGATTCAAGGACCATCTACTTCAGTGAAATTCTTAGGAGTACAGTGGTGTGGGGCATGCAGAGATATTCCTTCTAAGGTGAAAGATAAGTTATTGCACCTGGCCCCTCCCACCACCAAGAAAGAAGCACAACATTTAGTGGGTCTATTTGGATTCTGGAGACAGCACATTCCTCACTTAGGTGTGTTACTCAGGCCTATTTACAGAGTGAGTCGGAAAGCTGCTAGCTTTGTGTAGGGCCCAGAACAGGAGAAGGCTCTTCAACAGGTCCAGGCTGCTGTGCAGGCTGCACTACCACTTGGACCATATGATCCAGCAGACCCAATGGTACTTGAGGTGTCAGTGGCAGATAGAGATGCTGTTTGGAGTCTCTGGCAGGCCCCTGTAGGTGAATCACAGAAGAGACCTTTGGGATTTTGGAGCAAAGCTCTACCGACATCTGCAGACAACTACTCTCCCTTTGAAAAACAGCTCTTGGCCTGCTATTGGGCCTTAGTGGAAACTGAACGTTTGACAATAGGACACCAAGTTACTATGCAACCTGAACTGCCCATCATGAGCTGGGTGTTATCAGACCCTCCAAGTCATAAAGTAGGGAGTGCACAACAGCAGTCTATTATCAAATGGAAGTGGTATATACGTGATCGGGCCAGAGCAGGTCCTCAAGGCACAAGCAAGTTACATGAAGAAGTTGCTCAGATGCCTATGGTTTCTACTCCTGTTACAATGTCATCTGCTGCCAAGCATGCACCTATAGCCTCATGGGGTGTTCCCTATGACCAGTTGACTGAAGAAGAGAAGACTAGGACCTGGTTTACTGATGGCTCTGCACGTTATGCAGGCACCACACAGAAGTGGACAGCTGCAGCATTACAACCCCTTTCAGGGACAAGCCTGAAAGATACAGGTGAAGGAAAATCTTCACAGTGGGCAGAACTTCGGGCAGTACACATGGTATTACAGTTTGTTTGGAAGAAGAAATGGCCAGATGTACGATTGTTCACTGACTCATGGCCTGTAGCCAATGAATTGGCTGGATGGTCAGGGACATGGAAAGATCACAATTGGAAAATTGGTGAGAAAGACATCTGGGGAAGAAGTATGTGGATAGATCTCTCCAAATGGGCAAAGGATGTGAAGATATTTGTGTCCCATGTAAATGCTCACCAAAAGGTGACCTCAGCTGAGGAGGAGTTCAATAATCAAGTGGATAAGATGACCCATTTTGTGGACAGTCAGCTTCTTTCCCCAGCCATCCCAGGTATTGCCCAGTGGGCACATGAACAAAGTGGCCATGGTGGCCGAGACGGAGGTTATGCTTGGGCTCAGAAACACGGACTTCCACTCACCAAGGCTGACCTGGCTACAGCTGCTGCTGAATGCCAGATCTGCCAACAGCAGAAACCAACACTGAGCCCCAGATATGGCACCATTCCTCGAGGTGACCAGCCAGCAACCTGGTGGCAGGTTGACTATATTGGACCGCTTCCCCCATGGAAAGGACAGCGTTTTGTTCTTACTGGAGTAGATACTTATTCTGGTTATGGATTTGCCTTTCCGGCACGTAATGCTTCTGCCAAAACCACCATCCGTGGACTCACAGAATGCCTTATCTATCGTCATGGTATTCCACACAGTATTGCTTCTGACCAAGGAACTCATTTCAGAGCCAGAGAAGTGTGACAGTGGGCCCATGATTATGGAATTCACTGGTCTTGCCATGTTCCCCATCATCCTGAAGCAGCTGGTCTGATAGAAAGATGGAATGGCCTTTTGAAGACACAGTCACAGCACCAATTAGATGGCAACAGCATGAAGGGCTGGGGCAGAGTTCTTCAGAAGGCAGTATATGCTTTGAATCAGCGTTCAATATATGGTACAGTTTCTCCCATAGCCAGGACCCATGGGTCCAGGAATCAAGGGGTGGAAAAGGGAATAGTTCCACTCACTATCACTCCTAGTGACCCTCTAGGAAAATTTTTGCTTCCTGTCCCCACAAATTTAGGTTCTGCTGGCCTAGAAGTTTTGGTTCCAGAGGGGGGAGTGCTCCTACCAGGAGCCACAAGAAACATTCCATTGAACTGGAAGCTCAGACTTCCCCCTGGCCATTTTGGGCTTCTAATGCCCTTAAACCAACAGGCAAAGAAAGGAGTAACAGTGTTAGGAGGGGTGATAGATCCAGATTACCATGGGGGAAATTGGATTGCCTCTCCACAATGGAGGTAAGCAGGATTATGTCTGGAGTGCAGGAGATTCCCTAAGGCGTCTCTTAGTACTACCATGTCCTGTGATTAAAGTCAATGGGAAACTACAACAGCCTAATCCAAGCAGGATGACAAAGGACACAGACCCATCAGGAATGAAGGTATGGGTCAATCCTCCAGGAAAAGAGCCAAGACCTGCTGAGGTGCTTGCCGAAGGTGAAGGAAATACAGAATGGGTAGCAGAGGAAGGTAGTTATAAATACCAGCTAAGGCCACATAACCAGTTGCAGAAACGAGGATTATAAGTAGTATGAATGCTTCTATCTTATTTTGTTGAAGATACATTTGTCTTTCTTCTAATCCCTTTAACATCAATTGGTATTGAAACACTAAAAGAATGTTCCCAATGGACATTTCCCCATTGTAAATTTACAAATGTGTTTGCGATTGTACGAGGAATAGTTATATCATGTTAGGCGTATTCACAATCTTATTATTGTTTCATGTGGACATGAGATATTATTTGTGTCAAGTTGACAAGGGGTGGATTGTAGTGGCTATTCCTGGTTGTCAACTTGACTATATCTGGAATGAACTACAGTCTAGAATTGGAAGGCTCACCTATGATCCTAATTTGGAGGCTCAGAGATATAAGTTTCTGACCTGGATCTTGGCATGGAGACCTTGAAGCATAGTGGCTAAGACAAGGAGATCTCCGAGTTCAAGATCATTTGGGATTAAAGGCATGGAGGCATGTGCCTTTAATCTGGGCCACACCCTCTGCTGGAGACCCACACACCAATAATCTGGGCCACACCCTCTGTTGGAGACCTACAGCCTTTAATCTGGGCTACACCCTCTGCTGGAGATATCTAAGGACATTGGAAGAAGGAAGATTCTCTCTCACTCTTCCTTGCCTGCTTGCTTCGTGGGACTGAGAAACTGCTAGATCCTTGGACTTCCATCCACAGCTGCTGCTGATCATTGTTGGGGAGTTGGACTATAGACTGTAAGTCATTGACAAATTCCCTAACTATATAAAGACTATCCATACGTTCTGTGACTCTAGAGAACCCAAACTAATACACTAGGGTTATGGATCTGTTTAAGGGGCTTATCTGACCTTGATTTAACTTTGATAGGTTATGCATATCAAAAAATATATCCATTTCTTTTAGGTTTTCCAGTTTGATGGAAGACAGGTTTGAAAAGTATGTGCTATGATTCTTAGGATTTCTTCAGTGTCTGTTGTTATGTCTCCCTTTTCATCTCTAATTTTATTAATTTGGATTGTTTTCTACCTTTTAGTCAAATTGTCTAAGAGTTTATTGATCTTTCTGATTTCTCAAACAACAAACTCTGTTCCTTTGATTCTTTGTCTTTTTGATATTGTTTCTATTTTATTGACATCAACCCTATGGTTGATTATTTCTTGTTGTGCATTTCTTACCATCCACTCTTTTCGGTGCCATCTGCTCTTTTTTTTCCTAGACCTTTGAGGTGTGTTGCTAACTTACTAGTACACGATCTCTCCTTGGTGCCACAAACGGCCTTCATTGTACCCCATAAGTTTTGGTATGTTCTGTTTTCATTTTCATTCAACTCTAAAATGTTTTTCATTTTCCTTCTTAATTTTTAGCTTGATTCATTTTTTATTCAATAGCAAGTTGTTCAATTTCCATGTATTTTTCATCTATGATTTCGTTGAAAATATTTTTCTGTGTCTTTACATGAGTTTCTTGTTTCTTTTATTTTTTATTGAATGTAATCTTCATTTACATTTCAAATGGTAAAAAAGTCCCAGTTTCCCCCCCCCAAACACCCCCAACCCCTCCTCCACCCCCTGCCTCCATGTATATGCCCCTCCACCCAACCCACTCCCACCTCCCCCCCCCTCAATTTCCCTTTGTTGGGGCATCTATTGAGCCTTCACCTGACCAAGGACCAGTCCTCCCACTGATGCCCAACAAGGCATTCCTCTGCCACATTTTTGGCTGGAACCATGTGTACCCCTTGGTTGATGGTTTAGTCCCTGGGAGTCCTAGGGTGTCTAGGTGGCCGACATCCTTGTTCCATGGGCTGTAAGCCCGTTCAGCTCCTCCGGACCACCCTCCAACTCCTCCATTGGGGACCCCATGCTCAGACCAATGGTTGGCTGCTAGCATCTGCCTCTGTATGTGTAAGGCTCTGGCAGGGCCCCTCCGGAGACAACCATGACCTGCTCCTTTTGGTATGCACTTCTTGTCATCTATAATAGTGTCAGGGTTTGGTGACTGTTTATAGGATGAATCCCCAGGTAGGGCAATCTCTGGGTGGCCTTTCCTTCAGTCTCTGCTCCACTCTTTGTCTCCTTTATTGCTCCTGTGAGTATTTTGTTCCCTTTCTCAGAGATCCAAAGCATCCTCACTTATACTGGTTTCTCTTCAGATCTCATAAATCTTTTGCCTGTTACCTGAGTTTCTTTTCATTCCTCTATTCATAGATTTGGTCTTTTCATAGTATCCCAGATCCTGGATGGGTTTGTTGTTGTTGTCCTTGTGGTTGCTGTTGTTTTGGTTTTTATTGGGGGGTTGTTTGTTTGTTTGTTTGTGTTTTGGGGGGCTTAGTTGTTTGGGTGGTTGGGTTTTTGTTTTTTTGGTTTTTTTTTTTTGTTTTTTGTTTAGATTTAACATTTTCTTTGACTGAGGTATTCATTTATTCTACCTGGTCTTCAACACCTGAGATCCTTTCTTCCTTGTCTTGTACTTGAATGGTGAGACTTGCCTCTGAAGTTTTTGTTTGACTTCCTAAGTTTTTCATTTCCAGTTTTACCTTGGTTTTCTTTATGATTCCACTTTTACTTTTATGTGTTGAATTGTTTTCATAGTTTCATTCCCCGGTTTGTTTGTGTTTTCACAGACTTCATTAAGGGATTTATTCTCACCCTCTTCAAGGTCCTCGATCATTTTGCAGTAGCTATTTGGAGTCTTTGCCCTGTGCTTCAGCTGTATGATATTTCTCAGGGCCCACTGTTGTAGGGTTGCTTTGCTCTGCTTGAGACATTGTCCTGCTATTGTGATTTTATGCTAGCATCTGGGCTTGGGACAACTGGAGGCATTTTAGGTGTTGATGTCTTTGTTGGATGGGTGATCTGTTCCTTGGTTTCAGTTCTGTTCTCTGGATCTTAGGAAAGTGTGATGGTTGTGGGTTTCCTGGTAGAGTGCTTCAGCCGGCTGTGGACGGCAGAGAGGCGTAAAGGAGAGCTAGGAGAAGGGGCCAAGAGGGGCCTCAGGAAGAGCAGGGATCCTGTTCACGGGTAGAGGCAGGGTCCCCAGAGAGTTGGAGATGTAGTAGAAAGAAGGGTTCCTGCCAGTCAGGCACTGCATTGTTTGGAGAGTCAGGTATGAAAGTGCTAGGGAACCCTGGGTCTGATCCAAGAGTGAGTCTCCAGGGAATGGTGCTGAAATGGGTACATGTCTTAGTCAGGGTCTTACTGCTGTGAACAGACACCATGACCAAGGCAACTCTTACAAGAACAACATTTAATTGGTTGGCTTACAGATCCAGAGGTTCAGTCCTTTGACATGCAAGTGAGAACATGGCAGCATCCAGGCAGGCATGGTGCAGGAGGAGCTGAGAGTTCTACATCTTCATCTGAAGGCTGCTAGCAGAATACTTACTTCCAGGCAGCTAGGATGACGGTCTTAAAGTCCATGCCCACAGTGCCATGCCTACTCCAATAGGGCCACACCCACTCCAACAGGGCCATGCCCACTCCATAAGGCCACACCTACTCCACCAAGGCCACACCTACTCCAACAGGGTCACTTCCTGGGCCTAGCATATACAGATTATCACAGCAGAAAAGAAGGTTGTTACTGGGCTGAGAGAGATGAAGAGATCATAATGGAGGAGAGGAAGGAAAGTGTGATTCACAGACCCCTGCTAGGTGTTTCACAGTATTGGCCCTGACACAAAGGGATTGGGGGCAGGGAGCTGGGTCCTCTGAAGGAGTCTCCTGGGAATGGCAGTATGGGGAAGAAGAAGCCCATGTTGGCAATCGGCTACAGGGCTGGGTAGGAGAGTGGAGAGATTGAAGCAGTAGACAGGATGAGCCTAGACTCGCTGAGTCCAGGCCGGTATCTTCACTCCAGTTTACCCTCCTTGAGTGAGCCTCAGGCTTCTCCTATGCTTGACAGGTTCAAAGAATGTCGCACTTATGGCGGGTCTCATTTGTCAAGCTCCCTCATGTTCAGGGCTGGGCCCAGACTGGCCCTAGCTACTGATTCTCACCCAAGGCCTATTAGCGATAATGAATTTTGAGTTAGTTTAGAAGGTAATTTGCCTTCTGTGGGATTGTAGAGCATAGCCAATTTGCTACTTGCAGGGCAGAACTCTGTGGTTAGAGGGGCTCCATGTAGCACCTGAAAAAGCTGTGAAGCCACAGAAACAGAAAAGCTCTTTTCTACCAAAAAAAAAAAAAAAACAAAAAAAAGTCAAGCAGAAACACTGGCAAAATAAATAAATAAATAAATACTTCTGTAGTTAGAGAAAGGACTGAAGGAGCTGAAGGGGGAAGAACAGCAATATCAACCAACCAGACCCCTCCCCGCCCCCAGAGCTCCCAGGGACTAAGCCACCAACCAAGGAGTCCACATAGCTCCCGCTGCTTATGTAGCAGAGGACAGCCTTGTTAGGCATCAATGGGAGGAGAGGTCCTTGGTCCAATGAAGGTTTGATAGAAGCCCCAGTGTAGGGGAATCCAGGGCAGGGAGGTAGGAGTGGGTGGAGGAATGCCCTCATAGAAGGCGGGGGAGGGGGAGGGGATAGGGGATTTTGAGAGAGGGGGAAAGCAAGTAAAGGGATAACACTTGAAATGTAAATAAATTAAAGTAAAATAATAAAAATTACTTCTGCATCTTAATTCCAAAGTTCTTCCCAGTGAGCAGAACTCTGACTTGTATTTAAAAACACCCAGATGTAATTTTAACCTTCTTGATTGGGGTAGGCAAGATGGCTTCACAACAAAAGAGCTTATCACCCAGCTTGTCAACCTAAATTTGATCCCCAGAACCCACAAACTTTTCTCTGACTTCCACATATGTGCCCCCCAGAACAAAATAAATAAAATGTAATTTAAATTATTTTTAAAAGATTTATTTATTTTATGTCTGTGAGTACATTGTCACTGTCTTCAGACACGCCATAAGAGGGCATCGGGTCCCATTACAGATGTTTGTAAGCCACCATGTGGCTGCTGGGAATTGAACTCTGAACCTCTGGGATAGCAGTCAGTGTTTTTAACTCCTGAGCCATCTCTCCAGCCCCAGTTTAAATGTTTTAAATCCTACCATTCCTGCCAGGGAAGCAACTGACTGACTGACTGACTGTAGGCTGACTGAAGGTCCAATGTCTTCCTCATCCCTGGCTCTGCAGCAGAAAAACCAGAACCGATCCCCCTTTCCTTTCTTGACACCATCCCCAGGGGATCACAAATACCTTCTCCTCCAAATGTCTTTCTCCCACTCACCTATTTATCCCAGCCTCCAACACCAGCAGTCATTCTCAGGGGACATACCAACTGAGCAGGCTAGGAAATTAGGTCCACAGCCAATTTCCTACCAGGCAATACACCATGCTTGTCTGAAATCCACAGAGGAAACAAAAACTAAAATGAAACACCCGCCCAACAAGGACAAAAGCATATATCAGGGCCAATTCCAGATGGTAGACACCAACATAAACAGTAATACCCAAGACAACATGTCTTCACTGTAGCCCAGCAACCCTACCACGTCAGGTCCCAAAGTCCAACATAGCTGAAGCTCAAGAAAAAAAAAACTCCAAAACCCCCTATATGAGGACCATAGAGGTCCTTAAAGAGGAAATGAATAAATCCCTTAAAGAAGTCTATAAAAAACACAAACAGTGTAAGGGGATGGAAACAGTAATGGGTAAGACAGGTCAAGACCTGAGGATGGAAATAGAATTGATCAAGAAATCTAAACTGGAGGTGCCTTTCTGCAAGTTCGCTGTGGCTGTGCAGTGTAGGGTTCCATAGCTGCCTGCAGCTATTACGAAGTGGGTTTCTGGAACAGAAGCTGAGGAATAAATAGGGAAGAGGGGCGAAAAGAAGTACGGCTAAGACAATATTCACTGATCAAAGCCGGAAACTTTAATGGTGCCAGATCTTTTAACAGTTTGGGCAAACCCTTCCCCCCAGACTCCAGGCTGAGTTCCGGTGGAAGTTGTCTAGCTTCTCTTGGAGGTCCTCGTCTTGACTGCTCCGGCAGCTGGATGGGTCACCTGCTTAATTCAGGAATTCCTAGACCTGGAGGAACAATGAACTTAACCTTTACTTCGAGCACTCCACCCTAGGTGGAGCAGGATCCTGGCTATCTGGGAGAAGTTAACCTTGACCAAAGTCAAACTCTGACCAAGTGCATGACTGCCCCAATATGGCTCTGTACAGTGCAGGCTTGAATGGTTCTCTGTGTCCCTCTGAGCTCTGCTGTTGGGTGCTGTGAGGGGACCTCAGGGAAGCTCTGAAACTGTGATGCAAAGAGCGGGCTTTGTGGGACCTTTCCCAGAAGAGTCTCTACAGAGATGCGATGCTGGAGACCTACTGGAGCCTCACTGCTAGAGGCTACAGTGGGAAGAGCACCATATTGAAGAACAATGTCAAAGTTCTAAAAGTCATGAAAGGTAATTTTCATGTGCAATTTGATAAAAATATGCTTTTAACGAAATTTTACTATGTTCTAGAAACTTTAAAGAAAAGGAAGAACCTTGGGCACAAACTCCCTAGCTAGCCCCACACACCCAGAGGAACCTCCACTCCCAGGCACTCTAACTCACCAAGGATCATAGGAGCAGAGGTGAGAAGGACTTAACATCTGTCCCAAAAGCACTGGGAATAACTGGGACCAACAGGACCCAGGGACGCAGGAAGCCCGCCCAACTAGTTGCACAGGTACTTCCCTGTCTGGCCTGGTTTACCTTGGGTGCAAACTCTGCAGCCAGTCCTACAACACTCACAGGAAGCTCCACTCCCAGGCGCTCTAACATGCCCAGGAGCCCAGTAGCATGGTCACACCAAGATCCCAAGACCCCAGAGGCAGCTGGATTCCCAGGAGCTCTGACATACACAGAATTTCAGGATCACAGGGACAGCTGAACTCTGAGGAGTTCTGACACAACCAGTATCACAAGAAGGACAGGCTACAGTCACATATAATGAGGGCAGGTAGCACTAGAGATAATCAGATGGCACAAGGCAAACGTAAGAACATAAGCAACAGAAACCAAGGTAATGTGGCATCATCAGAACCCAATAATCCCATCATAGCAATTCCTGGATACACCATCACACATGAAACGCAAGATTTGGATCTATAATCACTTCTCACGAGGATTATAGAGGACTTTAAGAAGGACATAAATAATTCCCTTAAAGAAATACAGAAAAACACAAGTAAACAGGTAGAAACCCTTAAAGAGGAAACATGAAAATCTCTTAAAGAATTACAAGAAAATACAATCAAACAGGCAGAAGAAATGAACAAAACCATCCAAGATCTATAAATGGAAATAGAAATAATAAAAAAAAAATCACAAAGGGAGACAACCCTGGAGTTAGAAAAATCTAGTAAAAAGATCAGGAGTCATAGAATCATCACCAACAGAATAAAAGAGTTAGAAGAAAGAATTTCAGGTACAGAAGATACCAGTGTCAAAACATTGACACAACAGTCAAACGAAATGCAAAATGCAAAAGGCTCCTAACCCAAAACATACAGGAAATCCAAGATACAATGATAAGACCAAACCTAAGGATAATAGATATAGAAGAGAGTGAAGATTCCCAACTTAAAGAATCCGTAAATATATTCAACAAAATTAAAGAAGAAAATTTCCCTAACCTGAAGAAAGAGATGCCCATGAACATATGAGACGCCTACAGATCTCCAAATAGACTGGACCAGAACAGAAAGTCCTCCCGGCACATAATAATCAAAACACAAAATGCACTAAACAAAGAAAGAATATTAAGGGCTGATGAGATGGCTCAGTGGGTAACAGCACTGATTGCTCTGCCAAAGGTCCTGAGTTCAAATCCCAGCAACCACATAGTGACTCACAACCATTAATAATGAGATCTGATGCCCTCTTCTGATGTGTCTGAAGACAGCTACAGTGTACTTACATATAGTAATAAATACATCTTTAAAAAAAAAAAAGAAGGAAAGAATATTACAAGCAGTAAGGGAAAAAGGTCAAGTAACATATAAAGGCAGACCTATCAGAATTAAACCAGACTCCTCACCAGAGACTATGAAAGCTAGAAGACCCTGGACAGATGCTATACAGACCCTAAGAGAACATAAATGCCAGTCCAGGCTACTATACCCAGCAAAACTCTCAATTACCATAGATGGAGAAAATAAGATATTCCATGAAAAACCAAATTTACACAGTATCTTTCTACAAACCCAGATCTACAAAGGATGTTAGTTTGAAAATACGAAAACAAGGAGGGAAACTACACCCTAGAAAAATCAAGAAGTTTATTTTCAACAAACCCAAAAGAAGATAGCCACACAAACATAATTCCACCTCTAACAACAAAAATAACAGGAAGTAACAATCACTTTTCCTTAATATCTCTTAACATCTTAATATCTCTTAACAGCTTAAAGGAGCTTCAGTTGGGTGCCTCCATGAGATCCAGCTGTGGGGCATTTTCTCAATTAGTGATCAAGCGGGGAGGGCCCCTTGTGGGTGGTGCCATCCCTGGGCTGGTATTCTTGGGTTCTATAAGAGAGCAGGCTGAGCAAGCCAGGGGAAGCAAGCCAGTAAGAAACATCCCTCCATGGCCTCTGCATCAGCTCCTGCTTCCGGACCTGCTTGAGTTCCAGTCCTGACTTCCTTTTGTGATGAACTGCAACATGGAAGTGTAAGCTTAATAAACCCTTTCCTCCCAAACTTGCTTCTTGGTCATGATGTTTGTTCAGGAATAGAAACCCTGACTAAGACAAATTGGTACCAGCATAGTGGGGTATTCCTGTGACAACCTGACCATGTTTGGGGGAGGATTGTGGAAGGACTTTGGAACTTTGAGCTAGAAAAGCCATTAGAATATTAAGAGCTCGGTGGAAAGTTCTATAGGAGCTTGGAAGACAATGTTATGAACAGTGCAGAAGATGGAGGTCTGGCTTGTGAAATTTCAGAGGGAAGATTAAAGACTCTTAAAGTGGCCATGTTTTGAATGTGAAGATTCTGTGGTTTTGGTTAGCTGGGGCTGAAGAATCAGCTGTGATTAACAAGATACCAGAACCACTAAAGCAAACCTTTGTGTTACTGGGACTATTGATGCTGGTTAGCTGGTGATTAAGAAAAGACCAGCATCATGGAGATGAAATCTTCTTGGAAGTATTTTCTGAGAGCACAGAGATTGTGTTCCAGAGATAGCCACAGTTGTATTTTGTGCTGTGGCTGGACTTGGTACTATGTAAGAGTCACCCAGATGGTACTGGTTTTGAAGGCATGAAGGGGTCATGAAGAGCAGCTGAGGCTCTTGGCACAGTGAGAGGCCATGGAAGGCCATTGGTGAAGGTGCAGCCTCAGTTGCAATTGATGGCACAGGACTTGAAGGGGTCATGCATAGGAGCAGAGGCTTGTCACCCTGATGAGGGCCAATGAGAGGCAATTGGTGAAGCCTAATTACAGTGGAAGATAGCAGCATTTTGGAGATGCCAGTGCCATGAGATGACCACCAAGAACAGCAGCAGCAGTGGAGTACAGGCAGCTGGAGCCTAGAAGACAAGCTGTGTGCTACAAAGGGCAGAGCTGGAGAAGTGACCCACGCCCTTGGAGGAATCCGGAAGATTGTGAGTTGGATCCCAGACTTTGAACCATTGGAGTTTGAGTTTTGCTTTTGGTTGTGACTGTGCCCTGATATGTTTCCCTCTTGAAGGAAGAAAGTATTTTAGTGGAGCCCACAGTTAAAAGACTTTGAACTTTTTGTTTGTTTGTTTGTTTTGTTTTTTGGATTTGGTTTTTTCGAGACAGGGTTTCTCTTTATAGCCCTGGCTGTCCTGGAACTCACTCGGTAGACCAGGCTGGCCTTGAACTCAGAAATCTGCCTGCCTCTGCCTCCCAGAGTGCTGGGATTACAGGCGTGTGCCACCACCGCCCGGCTGACTTTGAACTTTTAAAAGACTTTGAATTGTAAAGATATTGGACATTTTAAGGTGATTGAACTTTTAATATGTAAAGACTATGGGACTTTTAAAGTAATTTAGATCTTGGGGATGAATAAGAAAGTAAGGGTTGAGGCTTAATAGTGATGTGTTTATGTGTCAAGTTGACAAGGGGTCAATTGTACTGGCTAGTTTTGTGTGTCAACTTGACACAGGCTAGAGTTATCACAGAGAAAGGAGCTTCAGTTGGGGAAGTGCCTCCATGAAATCCAGCTGTGGGGCATTTTCTCAACTAGTGATCAAGTGGTGAGGGCCCCTTGTGGATGGTTCCACCTTTGGGCTGGTGCTCTTGGGTTCTATAAGAGAGCAGGCTGAGCAAGCCAGGGGAAGCAAGCCAGTAAGAAACATCTCTCCATGGCCTCTTCATCAGCTCCTGCTTCCTGACCTGCTTGAGTTCCAGTCCTGACCTCCTTTAGTGATGAACTGCAATGTGGAAGTGTAAGCTCAATAAACCCTTTCCTCCCCAACTTGCTTCTTGGTCATGATGTTTGTGCAGGAATAGAAACCCTGACTAAGACAAATCTCAATTCCCCAATAAAAGACATAGACTAACAGACTGGATACATAAACAGGACCCAACATTTTACTGCATACAGGAAATGCACCACAGTGACAAAGACAAACACTACCTCAGAGTAAAAGGTTGGAAAACAATTTTCCAAGCAAATTGTCCCAAGAAACGAACTGGAGTAGTCATTCTAATATCAAATAAAATCAACTTTCAACTAAAAGTCAAAAAGGACAAGGAAGGATACTTCATCCTGGTAAAAGGAAAAATCTACCAAGATGACCTCTCAATTATGAACATCTGTGCTCCAAATGCAAGGGCACCTACATTCATAAAAGAAACATTACTAAAACTCAAAGCACACATTGTACCCCATACAATAATAGTGGGAGACTTCAACACCCCACTCTCAGCAATGGACAGATCAGAGAAACAGAAACTAAGTAGAGACACAGTAAAACTAACAGAAGTAATGAACCAAATGATCTCTATAGAACATTTCATCCTAAAGCAAAAGAATATGCCTTCTCAGCTCCTCATGATACCTTCTCCAAAAATGACCATATAATTGGTCATAAAAAAGGCCTCAACAGATACAAGAAGATTGAAATAATTCTATGCACCCTATCAGATCATCACAGATTAAGGCCTGTCTTAAATTCCAACAAAAACAACAGAAAACACACATACATATGGAAACTGAACAATGTTCTAGTCAATGATAACTTGGTCAAGGAAGAAATAAAAAAATGAAGGCACAACATACCTAAACTTATGGGGCACAATGAAAGCAGCGCTAAGAGGAAAACTCATAGCTCTAAGTGCCTCCAAAAAGAAACTGGAGAGAGTTTACACAAGCAGCTTGGCAGCACACCTGAAAGCTATAGAACAAAAAGAACCTAATACACCCAAGAGGTTAGACGGCAGGAAATAATCAAACTCAGGGCTGAAATCAATCAAATAGAAACAAAAAACAAAGAGTAAACAAAACCAGGAGCTGGTTCTTTGAGAAAATCAACAAGATTAATAAACCCTTAGCCAGACTAAACAGAGGGCACAGGGACAGTACCCAAATTAATAAAATCAGAAATGAAAAGGGAGACATAACATCAGAAACTGAGGCAATTCAAAAAATCATCAGATTCTACTACAAAAGCTTATTGGAAAATCTGGATGAAATGGATAAACCAAGTGCCAAAGTTAAATCAGGGTCAGATAAACCATCTAAACAGTCCCAGAACCCCTGAAGAAATAGAAGCAGTCATTAATAGTCTCCCAAGCAAGAAAAAAAAAAAAAAAAAAAGAGCCCAGGACCAGATCGGTTTAGTGGAGAATTCTATCAGACCTTCAAAGAAGACCTAATACCAATACTCTTCAAACTATTCCACAAAATAGAAACACAAGAAACAATACCCAATTCATTCTATTAAGCCACAATTACGCTTATACTTAAACCTAACAAAGACCAAAGAAAGAGAACTTCAGACCAATTTCCCTTATGAACATTGATGCAAAAATACTCAATAAAATTCTTGCCAACCAAATCCAAGAACACATCAAAATGATTATTCACCTTGATCAAGTAGGTTTTATCCCAGGGATGCAAGGATGGTTCAATATATGGAAATCCATCATTGTAATCCACTATATAAACAAACTCAAAGAAAAAAATCACATGATCATTTCATTGGATGCTGAAAAAGCATTTGACAATATTTAGCATTCTTTCATGTTAAAAGTCTTGGAAAGATCAGGAATTCAAGGCCCTTATCTAAACACTGTAAAAGCAATATACAGCAAACCAGTGGCCAACATCAAACTAAATGAAGAGAAACTTGAAGCATTCCCACTAAAATCAGGGACTAGACAAGGCTGTCCTCTCTCTTTCTATCTATTTAATATAGTACTTGAAGTTCTAGCCAGAGCAATTAGACAACACAAGGAGGTCAAAGAGATACAAGCTGGAAAGGAAGAAGTCAAACTATCACTATTTACAGATGATATGACCGTATATTTAAGTGACCCCAAAAATTCCACCAGAGAACTCCTAAAACGGATAAACAACTTCAGCAAAGTGACACGATATAAAATTAACTCAAACAAATCAGTAGCCTTCCTCTACTCAAAGGATAAACATGCATAGAAAGTAATTAGGGAAACAACACCTTTCACAATAGTCACAAATAATACTACATAACTTGGTGTGACTCTAACCAAACAAGTGAAAGATCTGTATGAAAAGAACTTCAAGTCTCTGAAGAAAGAAATCTAAGAAAACCTCAGAAGATGGAAAAAAAATCTCCCATGCTAATGTATTGGCAGGATTAATATAGTAAAAATGGCCATCTTGCTGAAAGAAATCTACAGATTCAATGAAATCCCCATCAAAATTCCAACTCAATTCTTCATAGGGTTAGAAACAGCAATTTGCAAATTCATTTGGAATAACAGAAAACAGAAATAGGATAGCAAAAACTATTCCAAACAATAAAAAAACTTCAGGGGTAATCATCATCCCTGACCTCAAGCTGTATTACAGAGCAATAGTGATACAAACTGCATGGTATTGGTACAGTGACAGGCAGGTAGATCAATTGAATAGAATTGAAGACCCAGAAATGAACCCACACACCTATGGTCACTTCATCTTTGACAAAGGGGCTAAAAACATCCAGTGGAAAAAAAGACAGCATTTTAAACAAATAGTGCTGGTTCAACTGGTGGTCAGCATGTAAAAAATGCAAATTGACCCATTCTTATCTCTTTGTACAAAGCTCAAGTCCAAGTGGGTCAAGGACCTCCACATAAAACCAGATACACTGAAACTTATAGAGGAGAAAGTGGGGAAGAGCCTTGAATGCGTGGGCATAGGGGAAATTTTCCTGAACAGAACACCAATGGTGTATCCTCTAAGATCAAGAATCAACAAATGGGACCTCATAAAACTGCAAAGCTTCTGTAAGGCAGGCAAAGGACACTGTCAATAGGACAGAATGGTAACCAACAGATTAGGAAAAGATCTTCACCAATCCTACATCCGATAGAGGATTAACATCCAAAATATGCAAAGAACTCAAGAAGTTAGACTCCAGAGAATCAAATAACCCTTTTAAAAATGGGGTACAGAGCTAAACAAAGAATTTTCACTAGAGGAATATCGAATGGCTGAGAAGCACCTAAAGAAATGTTCACCATCCTCAGGTGTCACCTCAAACTCAGGTGACAGCAGATGCTGGAGAGGATGTGGAGAAAGAGGAACACTTCTCCATAGCTTGTGGAATTGCAAGCTGGTACAACCACTCTGGAAATCAGTTTGGTGGCTCCTCAGAAAATTGGACATAGTACTACTACTTGAGGACCCAGATATACCACTCCTGGGCATATACCCAGAAGATGCTCCAACATGTAATAAGGACACAAGCTCCACTATGTTCATAGCAGCCTTATTTATAATGGCCAGAAGCTGGAAAGAACCTAGATGTCCTTCAACAGAGGAATGGATACAGAAAATGTGGTATATTTACACAATGGAGTGCTATTCAGCTTTTAAAAACAATGAGTTCATAAAATTCTTAAGCAATGGATGGAACTAGAAAATATCCTGAGTGAGGTAACCCAATGACAAAAGAACACACATGGTGTGCACTCACTGATAAGCAGATATTAGTCCAAAAGCTCTGAATACCCAAGATACAATTCACAGACCACATGAAGCTCAAGAATAAGGAAGACCAAAGTGTGGGTGCTTTGGTTCTTCTGAGAAGGGGAACAAAATACTCACAGGAACAAATATGGAGATAAAATGTAGAGCAGAGACTGAAGGAAAGGCCATCCAGAGACTGCCCTACCTGGGAATTCATCCCATAAACAGTCACCAAACCCCGACATTGTGGTGGATGCCAAGAAATGTTTGTCAAAAGGAGCCTGATATAGCTGTCTCCTGAGAGGCCCTGCCAGAGCCTTACAAATACAGAGGCAGATGCTGGCAGCCAACCATTGGACTGAGCACAGGGTTCCCAATGAAGGAGTTAGAGAAAGGACTGAAGGAACTTAAGGGGTTTGCAACATCATAGGAAGAACAACATCAACCAACCAGGACCCCCAGAACTCACAGGGACTAAGGCATCAACTAAAGGGTACATATGGCTCCAGCTGCATATGTAGCAGAGGATAGCCTTGTCAGGCATCAATGGGAGGAGAGGCCCCTGGTCCTATGAAGGCTCAATAGATGCCCAGTGTAGGGGAATCGAGGGTGGGGAGGTGGGAGAGGGGTGGGTGGAGGAACACCCTCATAGAAGCAGGGGGAGGGAGGATGGGATAGAAGCTTTCTGGGAGGGGGGGGCTGTGAAAGGGGATAACATTTAAAATGTAAATAAAGAATATATCCATAACAATTAAATAAATAAATAAATAATCCAAACTGAAAAAATCTGGAAATGAAAAATTTAGCAATTCAAAAAGAAATTAAAGTGGCAAGCCACACCCACAGAATAGGGGACATGGAAGAGAGACAGGGGCTCAGGTGTTGACGCTATGCTGGAAGAAATAGATACATCAGTCAAAGAAAATGTTCTGCTGAGAAAGTCCCCTACCAAAAATACATCCTGGGAATCTGGAACACTACGAAAACATCCAAGAATAGTAGGAATAGAGGGAGGAGAAGAATCCCAGATCAAATACGTTTAACAGAATTATAGAAGAAAATTTCCCTAACTTAAAGAATGAGATGCCTATCAAGGTACAAGAAGAACACAGAACACCGAATAGGTTGGACAAGAAAAGAAAGCACATAACAATGTGCTTATAAAATAAAAACACTATGTTCAGAACAAAGAAAGAATATTAAAAGCTGCAAGGGGACAAGGCAAGTCAGATACTAAGGCAGATCTATCAGAATTGTGCCAGTCTTCTCATTGAAGACTCTAAAAGCCAGAAGAGCCTGGAGAGATGTGCTACAGACACTAAGAGACCACAGACACCAGGCAGACTACTATACCCAGCAAAACATTCAATCACCATAGATGAAGAAAATAAGATATTCTGAGATAAAAACCAAATTTAAGCAATATTTATCTATAAATCTAGCCCCATAGAAGGTTCTAGAAGGAAAACTCCAACCTAAGAAGGTTAACAATAACCATGAATACACAGGGAATAAACAATATATCAGACCAGCAAAATCAAAAGAAGGGCAATGCAGGCAAACACACACACACACACACACACCACTACCTCCACCACCACCACCATTAAAAGCAATGACAGAATAACAGAAATCAATGACCATGAGTTAGTGATATCTTCCCATATCAATGATCTCAATTTTCCAATAAAAAGACACAGACTAACAGAATGGATGGGAAAAACAGGATCCTGGGAATACAGGATCCATCTTCCTGCTACATCAGAGAAATACACCTCAACATTCAAGGACAGACATTACCTCAGAGTAAAAGGTTGGAAAAAGGTATTCCAAGCAAATGGTCCTAAGAAGCAAGCTGGTGTAGCCATTTTAATATATGACAAACTAGACTTCAAACCAGAACCAAATCAAAGGAGATGGGGAATGTTTTAGTCAGGATTTCCACTGCTGTGAATAGACACTATGACCAAGGCAATTCTTACAAGTAACTGGGGCTGGCTTACAGCTTCAGGGGTTCTGTCCATTATCATCATGGTGGGAAGCATGGCAGCATGCAGGCAGACATGGTGCTGGAGGACCCAAGAGCTTTACGTCTGTATCTGAAGGAAGCAAAGGCAGATTGCCGGGAGCCATCTTCAGAACTCAATGCCAAGAACTCTCCATACCAGGAGCCATCCCCACCTGGCTCTCAATGCCAGGAGATCTCGATACCAGGAGTCATTCTCACTTAGATCTCCATGCCAGGAACTATTCCTATGTAAATCTCAAAACCCCCTCCTTTTGACGTTCAACTGTAGATAGGTTACTGTAGCAACCCCTTTCCACTTCACCGCCTCATGAGCCCCCTTTTATCATGCCAACATTCCAATAGCAATAACTAGCTTTACCAGAAATTATGAGAAACTGTTTCTTAGAAATGATGCCAACCCCCTGAGATTGTTTCCCCCCTTTACCCCTCCCAAACCTTGTATGCTTCCCTTTATATTGACTTGTCTGAAAATTAAAGTTTGACAGCTTGATCAGAACTAGACAGGTTGTCCGGCCTCTCTCTCTTGTGTCTTGTCGCCCCATCGCCTTTCCTCTAGGTGGCTTAAAGGAACCCTGTTGACACGGACTATGCGTTGCAGGCACCCAGGAGGAGACTATGTTCCACGCTGGGCGGAACCTGAGCATAGGAGTCCTAAAGTCCCACCTACACAGTGACACGCTTCCTCCAATTAGGCCATGCCCCTTCCAATAAGGCCACACCTCCTAGTTGTGCCACTCCCTATGGCCGAGCCTTGAAACACATGAATCTATAGGGGCCAAACCTATTCAAACCACCACAGTGAAGGATACCACATACTCATCAAAGGAAAAATCCACCAAGATGACATTTTAATTCTTAACTTCTGTGCCCCAAACACAGACAGCCAAGTATGTAAAAGAAACACTACTACAGTTTAAATTACATATGGACCCTCACACGCTTAAAGTGGGAGGTTTCAGATGCCCCACTCTCACCAATAGACAGGTCATCAAACAAAAATTAAACAGAGAAATGCTGGACTATATGACTCCATAAACCAAATGGTGCTAACATATTTATAAAACACTTCACCCAAACACAAAAGAATATACATTCTTCTGTGTACCTCATAGAACTTTCTTCAAAAATGACATACACAGACACAAAGGAAGTCTGAACAGATGCAAAAAAATTGAAACAACCACCTGCATCCAACCACCTGCAACCACCACAGATTAAAACTGAATATCAACAACAAGAGAAATGATAGAAGGCTTAGCGAGCACATGAGAACTAAACAACTCTTTACTGAATAATAATAAAAAAATAGTTCAAGACAGAAATAAATTGAAGACTTCCTACAAGTCAATGAAAATGAAGGTGCAGCATACGCGAACTTACAGAGCACAGTGAAAGCAATGCTAAGAGAAAAGCTCATAGCACTAAGCGCCCACATAAAAGAATGGAGGGGTGATCTCCCGTTAGTAAAAAGCAGCACACCTGAAAGATCTACAGCAAAAAGAACCAACATCCAAAAGTAGATAGCAAGAAATAATCAATCCAATAAAAACAAAGAGAATGATACAAAGTGTCAATGAGCAAACAGCTGGTTCTTTAAGAAAATCATTAAGACAGACAAACCCTTCTCCAAATTAGCTAAGGGCAGAGAGAGCATATCCAAATTAACAAAATCAGAAACTAAAAGGGGATATAACAACAGACACCAAGGGAATCCAGAGAAACAGAAGGATGTACTTCTTTAAAAAATTTATAGTCCACCAAATTGGAAAATCTAAAAGAAACAAATAAATTTCTCCATAGGTACCACTTACCAAAACTAAATTCAGGGCAGATAAACAATTTAAAGAGACCAAAACCCCTGGTACTAAAAGCAGTTGTTTAAAAGTCTCCCAATCACATAAAGGGCTAGGGCCAGATGATTTTAGTGCAGAATTCTACCAGACTCTCAAAGAAGAGGTAACATCAATACTTCTCAAATTATTCCACAAAACGGTAACAGAAGCAACACTGCTCAATTCATTTTATGAGGCCACAATTACCCTGATACTCATACTACCTAAAAACCCAACAAAGGAAGAGAATTGCAGACCAATTTCCATTATGAACAAAAAATACTCAATAAAATAGTTGCAAACCAAATCCAAGAAATCATCACAAAGATCACCCACCATGATCAAGTCGACTTCATCCCAGAAGTGCAGGGATATTCAACATGTGAAAATAAGTTAGTGCGACCTGTCCAGAGCACAGCATGGAGTTCCTTTTGCTGACAGATCTCCAGGGAAAGGAGGAATGCTAAGCACCCAGGATTGTCCTTCCAGTGGGAAAAATGAAAAACCTGTTCTTCCATCCAGAAAACTGGGAACTGCGCATATCTTGCTCCTACAACTAGGACTGAAAAATACCTTGTAGTCTAAAGGACTCATATTGCCACAGGTTCCCCCAAGCTCCCACCACCAGGACCAGAGGTTGAAGTGCTAAATGGTGCTTTGTGGGGGCACACAGGTGAAAGGGTGTTTTGCTGAAGCAGACACAGATGAAAGGATGTTTTGATAGAGTAGACACGTGAAAGGACCCATGATGAGGGAGTATAAATATGTCCCCACAGACAGCGGGAGACAAGCACGGAGCATTGGCTTGGTTTGTCCCACCTCTCTTTTCTTCAATAACAGCACACATGAATTGGTTCACCTCGCATAGAACGGTTGAGCTCAACTTGTGGTAATTCTGCCATTGAGAGGAATTTGCCCAAGAACTGCTCATGAGATTCCTGTGGACTGTTGCTGCTTCCACAGCTTTACCTTAGGTGGTTGGCAAGCCTTGTGGGTTTCCTCAGGATTGAACTACAGCTGCTGGTTCATGCCTGGTGTCTGCCTTCCAAAAGGACTGGACCGTAGCTGCTGGTTCATGTGTGGTGTCTGCCTGCCTAGAGGACTGGTCTGCAGCTGCTGAGCTGTATTTGGTGTTTGCTACAGGACTGAACTGCTGAGAAAGAAAATCAAGCTCCCCCCCCCAAAGAACTATTGCTGGAGAGGTCCACTTCCCCCCATATCCTAATATCTTTCATCTTCCACAACCTCTGCTGGGGGGAGGGCTAGAGGAGAGGCTGAACCCTTATTAAAAGTATATTGCAAAATATTTATGCCTACAAGAGGTGACTCCAATGACCTCTGCACTGTCTGTAGGGCAGAGACCAAGCCAGACTCTTAGGCCCATAAGCTTCTACAGGTAGCCTATCTCTAGAACCTTTCTGAAACAGATGACATGCATCCTGAGTTGAAGTCATTGTAATTATCTTTGTGCAGCTGTGATTGTATTACACCACAAAAGTCCCCACACACATATTTTACTGAGCTTGAATACACTAAGAATAAACAAACTGTTATCAGACTCCCTGAAGTCTGATCTAGGTTGGCGAAGTCAATCTGCACTGGGTTTTCTTTTCTCTTTCTGTACTTTGCTTTCCTGTATGACACCTGCAATGATCTCTTCAACAACAGACCACATAAATACACTGAAAGAAAGAAAGTGCGTGATCATCTCATTAGACGCACAAAGGGCCTTTGACAAAATGCAACACCCCTTATATAATGATGTGAGAATTTTAAACGTCTTGGAGAGATCGGGGATCCGAAGAAGACAATAAACACAATAAAGATGATTTACAGCAAGCCCATGGACAACCTCAGCCTAAATGGAAGAGACTCAAAGCAATTCCACTAAAATCAGAAGAAAAAAAAAAAAAAGATGAGGCTGTCCACACTCTCCATATCTATTCAATAAAGTACTTGAAGTTTTAGCTAGAGAAGTAAGACAGCTAAAGCAGATCAAGGAGATGCAGACTGGAGAGAAAGAAGTCAAAGTATCGCTATTTGCAGCTGATATGATACTATATACATAAGCGACCCTAAAAATTTTACTAAGGAACTCCTACAGCTTATAAACTCTTAGAGCAAGGTAGCTGGTACAAAACCAACTCACAAGAATTACTTGCCCTCCTACATATAAATGACAAAGAAATCAGGGAAACAACACCTTTCATAATAGTTTCAGATAATAGGAAATATCAAGCAAGTAAAAGACTTGTACAATGAAAAATCGAAGTCTTTGTAAAAGGAAATTGAATAAGACATCTGAAGTTGGAAAGATCTCCCAAGCTCATAGATCGGTAGGTTTAACATAGTAAAACCGGCCACCCTGCCAAACGCAATCTACAGATTCGGTGCAAACCCCATCAAAATTACAACACCATTCTCCACAGAACTTGAAAGGACAGTTCTTAGTTTCATAGGGGGGTGGTGCTAAGATATCTAAAACAATCCTGAATGATAAAAAGTTGTGTGGCGGTCTCCCCATTCCTGATTTCAAGTTGTACTGCAGAGCTATAGTAATAAAAACCACATTGCATTGGCATAAAAACAGGCAAGAGGCAAGAGGGGCTTCCGGGCGGCCAGCGGGGGGGGGGAAAAGTCGGTGTGCTCCGGTGAATCCAGCGGGCCCCAGCAGGAGCCTTCAGGTGCCTGCTTTGGGATCTGAACAGCCTGGGCCACAGCACTCGGTCTCCAGGAAGTGCGGGAGACCTGGTGTGCACCCAGAGGCAGTCTGGGAGCTCACAGCACAGCTTGCTCCTGTGGTGCAGAGCTTAGGCTCCAGTCTGGAGGCCTCTGGCAGTAGCCCTCAGACCTCTCCACTTCCGGATCCAGATCAACCTGGGCAGCAACACCACATCTCCAGGTCCTGCAAGAGGCAAGAGGGGCTTCCGGGCGGCCAGCGGGGAGAAGTCTGTGTGCTCCAGTGAATCCAGCAGGCCCCAGCGGGAGCCTTCAGGTGTCTGCTTCAGGATCTGAACAGCCTGGGCAACAGCACCCTGTCTCCAGGCAGTGCAGGAGGTTAGCTATGCACCAGAGTCCACCTGGGAAGGGGCAGCTTGCACTGGTGAGTCCAGCATTGGCAAGACCAACTACAACCAGTGAGAACTAGATGGCAAAAGGCAAACACAGGAACGTCACTAACAAAAATCAAGACAATATGGCAACATCTGAACCCAATTCTCCTTTACCAGCATGTCCTGGATACCCCATCACACCAGTAAAACAAGATTTGGATTTAAAATCACTGGTCATGATGCTGGTACAGGAACACATAAAGGACATACTTAAAGAAATTCAGGAGAAAATGGATCAAAAGTTAGAAGCCCTTGCAAGGGAAACACAAAAATCATTGAAAGAAATCCAGGAGAATACAAAAGCCAATAAGGAGGAAACGCAAAAAAACACTTAAAGAAATACAGGAGAACTTTGGTCAACAGGCTGAGGTCATGAAAGAGGAAACACAAAAATCTCTTAAAGAATTACAGGAAAGCACAAACAAGCAAGTGAAGGAGCTAAGCAAAACCACCCAGGATCTAAAATCAGAAGTAGAAACAACTAAGAAAACTCAAAGGGAGACAACTTTGGAGATAGAAAGCCTTGGGAAAAAATCAGGGGACATAGATGCAAATATCAACAACAGAATACAAGAGATAGGAGAATCTCAGATGCTGAAGATACCATAGAAACCATGGACTCAACAGTTAAAGAAAATGCAAAATGCAAAAAGCTTGTAACCCAAAATATCCAGGAAATCCAGGACACAATGAGAAGACCAAACCTAAGGATTATAGGCATAGATGAGAGTGAAGATTTACAACTTAAAGGGCCAGCAAATATCTTCAATAAAATTATGGAAGAAAACTTCCCTAACCTAAAGTGAGAGATGCCCATGAATATACAAGAAGCCTACAGAACTCCAAACAGACTGGACCAGAACAGAAATACTTCCCATCACATAATAATCAAAACACCAAATGTACTAAACAAAGAAAGAATATTAAAGGCAGTAAGAGAAAAAGGCCAAGTAACATATAAAGGAAGACCTATCAGAATCACAGCAGACTTTTCACCTGAGACTATGAAGGCTAGAAGATCCTGGGCAGATCTCATGCATACTCTAAGAGAACACAAATGCCAGCCAAAACTACTATATCCAGCAAAACTCTCAATCACCGTAGATGGAGAAACTAAGATATTCCATGACAAAACCAAGTTTACCCAATATCTATCCACAAACCCAGCCCTACAAAGGATAATAGGAGGAAAACACCAATACAAGGAGGGAAACTTCACCCTGGAAAAAGCAAGATAGTAACCTTTCATCAAACCCAAAAGAAGTTAACCAATCAAATTTAAAAAAATAACGTCAAAAATGACAGGAAGTAACAATCACTATTCCTTAGTATCTCTTAACATCAATGGACTCAATACCCCAATAAAACGACATAGACTAACTGACTGGATACGTAAACAGGACCCTACATTTTGCTGCTTACAGGAAACACACCTAAGGGTCAAAGACAAACACTACCTTAGAGTAAAAGGCTGGAAGACAATTTTACAAGCAAATGGTCTCAGGAAACAAGCTGGAGTAGCCATTTTAATATCAGATAAAATTAACTTTCAACCCAAAGTCATCAAAAGAGACTCTGAGGGACACTTCTTGCTAGTCAAAGGAAAAATACAACAAGAAGAACTCTCAATCCTGAACATCTATGCTCCAAATGCAAGGGCACCCTCTTTCGTAAAAGAAACTTTATTAAAGCTCAAAGCACACATTGCACCTAACACAATAATTGTGGGTGACTTCAACACTGCACTTTCCTCAACCGATCAGGAAAACAGAAACTAAACAGGGACACCATGAAACTAATTGAAGCTTTGGACCAATTAGATTTAACAGATATATATAGAACATTCTATCCTAAAACAAAAGAATATACCTTTTTCTCAGCACCTCATGGTACCTTCTCCAAAATCGACCATATAATTGGTCACAAGACAGACCTCAACAAATATAAGAAGATCGAACTAATCCCATGCCTCCTATCAGATCACTATGGAGTAAAAGTGGTCTTCAATAGCAACAAAAACAACAGAAAACCCACATACACATGGAAACTGAACAATATTCTACTCAATGATACCTTGGTCAAGGAAGAAATAAAGAAAGAAATTAAAGACTTTTTAGAACACAATGAAAATGAAGACACAACATACCCAAATCTATGGGACACAATGAAAGCAGTGCTAAGAGGAAAACTCATAGCCCTGAGTGCCTCCGAAAAGAAAATGGAGAGAGCATACATTACCAGCTTAATGACACACCTGAAAGCCCTGGAACAAAAAGAAGCTATTTCACCCAGGAGGAGTAGAAGGCAGGAAATCATCAAATTCAGGGCCGAAATCAATCAAGTAGAAACAAAGAGAACCATACAAAGAATCAACAAAACCAGGAGCTGGTTCTTTGAGAAAATCAACAAGATAGATAAACCCTTAGCCAGACTGACCAAAGGGCACAGAGAAAGTATCCAAATTAACAAACTTAGAAATGAAAAGGGAGATATAACAACGGAAACTGGGGAAATCCAAAAAATCATCAGATCCTACTACAAGAGCCTGTACTCAACACAACTGGAGAATCTGGAGGAAATGGACAATTTCCTTGACAGATACCAAATACCAAAATTAAATCAGGACCAAATAGATCATCTAAACAGTCCCATAATGCCTAAAGAAATAGAAGGGGTCATAGAAAATCTTCCAACCAAAAAAAGCACAGGACCAGATAGTTTCAGTGCAGAATTCTATCAGACCTTCAAAGAAGAGTTAACACCAATACTCTTCAAACTATTCCACAAAATAGAAACAGAAGGAACACTACTCAATTCCTTCTACAAAGCCACAATTACGCTGATACCAAAACCACACAAAGATCCAAGAAAGAAAGAGAACTTCAGACCAATTTCCCTTATGAACATCGATGCAAAAATACTCAATAAAATTCTTGCCAACCGAATCCAAGAACACATCAAAACGATCATCCACCATGATCAAGTAGGCTTTATCCTGGGAATGCAGGGTTGGTTCAATATATGGAAATCCATCAATGCAATCCACTACATAAACAAACTCAAAGAAAAAAAACCACATGGTCTTTTCATTGGATGCTGAAAAAGCATTTGACAAAATTCAGCATCCTTTCATGCTTAAAGTCTTGGAAAGAACAGGATTTCAAGGCCCATACCTAAACATAGTAAAAGCAATATACAGCAAACTGGTAGCCAGCATCAAACTAAATGGAGAGAAACTTGAAGCAATCCCACTAAAATCAGGGACTAGACAGGGCTGCCCCCTTTCTCCTTATCTTTTAAATATTGTACTTGAGGTACTAGCTCGGGCAATTCGACAACATAAGGAGGTCAAAGGGATACAAATTGGAAAGGAAGAAGTCAAACTATCATTATTTGCAGGTGACATGATAGTCTACCTAAGTGACCCAAAAAACTCCACTAGAGAACTCCTACAGCTGATAAACAACTTCAGCAAAGTGGCAGGTTATAAAATCAACTCAAGCAAATCAGTGGCCTTCCTATACTCAAAGGATAAGCAGGCTGAGAAAGAAATTAGGGAAATGACCCCTTTCACAATAGCCACAAACAGTATAAAGTATCTTGGGGTGACTCTTACCAAACATGTGAAAGATCTGTATGACAAGAACTTCAAGACTCTGAAGAAGGAAATGGAAGAAGACCTCAAAAAATGGGAAAACCTCCCATGCTCATGGATTGGTAGAATCAATATAGTTAAAATGGCCATTTTGCCAAAAGCAATATACAGATTCAATGCAATACCCATCAAAATCCCAACTCAATTCTTCACAGAGTTAGATAGAGCAATTATCAAATTCATCTGGAATAACAAAAAACCCGGGATAGCTAAAACTATTCTCAGCAACAAAAGAAAATCTGGGGGAATCAGTATCCCTGACCTCAAGCAATACTACAGAGCAATAGTGTTAAAAAACTGCATGGTATTGGTACAGTGACAGGCAGGAGGATCAATGGAACAGGATTGAAGATCCAGAAATGAACCCACACACCTATGGCCACTTGATCCTCGACAAAGAGGCTGAAAACATCCAATGGAAAAAAGATAGCCTTTTCAACAAATGGTGCTGGTTCAACTGGAGGTCAGCATGCAGAAGAATGCAAATTGATCCATCCTTGTCTCCTTGTACTAAGCTCAAATCCAAATGGATCAAGGACCGCCACATAAAGCCAGACACTCTGAAGCTAATAGAAAAGAAACTGGGGAAGACCCTTGAGGACATCAGTACAGGGAGAAAGTTTCTGAACAGAACACCAATAGCGTATGCTCTAAGATCAAGAATTGACAAATGGGACCTCATAAAATTACAAAGTTTCTGTAAGGCAAAGGACACCATCAAGAGGACAAATCGGCAACCAACGAATTGGGAAAAGATCTTCACCAATCCTACGTCAGATAGAGGGCTAATACCCAATATATATAAAGAACTCAAGAAGTTAGACTCCAGAAAATCAAACAACCCTATTTAAAAATGGGGTACAGAGTTAAACAAAGAATTCTCAACTGAAGAACTTCGGATGGTGGAGAAACATCTTAAAAAATGCTCAGCTTCACTAGTCATTAGGGAAATGCAAATCAAAAAAACCCTGAGATTTCACCTTACACCAGTCAGAATGGCTAAGATTAAAAATTCAGGAGACAGCAGGTGTTGGAGAGGGTGTGGAGAAAGAGGAACACTCCTCCACTGCTGGTGGGGTTGCAAATTGGTACAACCACTCTGGAAATCAGTCTGGCGGTTCCTCAGAAAACTGGGCACCTCACTTCCAGAAGATCCTGCTATACCACTCCTGGGCATATACCCAGAGGATTCCCCACCATGTAATAAGGATACATGCTCTACTATGTTCATAGCAGCCCTATTTATAATTGCCAGATGCTGGAAAGAACCCAGGTATCCCTCAACAGAAGAGTGGATGCAAAAAATGTGGTATATCTACACAATGGAGTACTATTCAGCCATTAGAAACAATGAATTCATGAAATTCTTAGGCAAATGGATGGAGCTAGAGAACATCATACTAAGTGAGGTAACCCTGACTCAAAAGGTGAATCGTGGTATGCACTCACTAATAAGTGGATATTAACCTAGAAAACTGGAATACCCAAAACATAATCCACACATCAAATGAGGTACAAGAAGAAAGGAAGAGTGGCCCCCTGTTCTGGAAAGACTCAGTGAAGCAGTATTCGGCAAAACCAGAACGGGGAAGTGGAAAGGGGTGGGTGGGAGGACAGGGGGAGAGAAGGGGGCTTGCGGGACTTTCGGGGAGTGGGGGGCTAGAAAAGGGGAAATCATTTGAAATGCAAATAAAAAAATATATGGAATAAAAAAAAAGAAACTGAAAAAAAAAACACACATTGATCAATGGAATTGGATTGAAGACCCAGGCTAATATCAACACACCTATAGACACATGATCTTTGATTTAAAAAAACAAAACGCAGAAATACACACTGGAGAAAAGGGAAGCATCTTCAACAAATGGTGCTGGTCAAACTGGTTGTCCACATGTGGAAGAATGCAAATCCATTCTTATGAGCCTGCAATAAGACTCAGCTCCAAATGGATCAAAACCTCAACACAAAGCCAGACACAGTCTGATAAAAGAGAGTGGGGAATGGCCTTGAACTCGTTGGCACAGGAGAAGTCTTTCTGAACACAGCACCATTAGCACAGGCACTAAGATCAGCATTTAATAAGTGGATCTCAGAGCAGTGAAAAGCTTCTGGAGTCCAAGGTCACCAGCATTTGGACAAAGTGACAGTCTACAGAATGGGAAAAGATTTTTACCACCTATACATCTGGTACTATCCAAAATATATAAAGAACTCAAAAAACCGGACATAAAGAAAACAAATCACCCAATTTTTAATAAGATGGTGGCATTCAGGTCTAAGCCGAGAATTCTCGGAAGATTAAATATGAGGGGCTGACAAAAATTTTTGTTTAATGTTCAACATCTTTGCCATCAGGGAAATCCAAATCAGAAC
This sequence comes from Apodemus sylvaticus, assembly GCF_947179515.1. Classification (NCBI taxonomy): domain Eukaryota; kingdom Metazoa; phylum Chordata; class Mammalia; order Rodentia; family Muridae; genus Apodemus; species Apodemus sylvaticus. The sequence continues at coordinate 158,835,786 of NC_067476.1, read as the reverse complement.
TACTTCAAAATTTAATCTTACACCAGTCAGAATGGCCAAGGTCAGTAGAACAAATGGTAGTTCGCTGTGATGGGATGTGGAGTTAGGGGAACGCTCCTCCACTGCTGGTGTGAGTACAAACTTTCACGGCCACTGTGGAAGTCCACAGGTGGGGGTTTCTTCAAGAATCTGGAAACAGACCTACCTTGAGATCCAGCTATAGCTCTCCTCGGGCATATACCCAAAGGGCTCTTCATCCGGCACAACCCGTCTTCAACACTCATCTGTGTTCGCTCCTGCTCTATTCAGAAACAGCCAGAAATCAGAAACAGCTCAGATGCCCATCAACAGAGGAATGGATCAGGAAAATGTGATACATTTACATAATGGAATAGTATTCAGCTCTTTAATAAAATTATGAAATTTACAGGTAAATGGATGGAGCTAGAAAAAAATAAAATTATCCTGAATGAGGTAACCCAGACCCAAAGAAACAACTCTGGTATGTATTCTTTTATATGCGGATGTTAGCTTTTAAGTTACTTGATATTTGTGCCACTATCTGATTAACCATAAAGTTTAGCATTAGGTATTGATGAGGAATTATGGAGAAGGCACATATAGAATAAGAAACTAGGGGAGATTCTATTTCCCCAAGGAAAAGGTGATAAAATACATTATAGATAGATAGATAGATAGATAGATAGATAGATAGATAGATAGATAGATAGATAGATGATGGATGGATGGATGGGTGGGTGGGTGGGTGGATGGACGGATGGATGGACAGATGGATGGGCAGATGGATGGACAGGTGGGTGGGTGGATGGATGGATGGATGGACGGACAGACAGACAGACAGATAGACTGAATGGAATGAGAAGGCTAGAGGGAATGGGAGGGAAGATTGAGGAATATGGTAGGCACATCTAACACCAAGGGACAACTGAAGAATCATAGAAACCTACTGTAGTTGTTGCTTTTAAGAATATATTCATACATGAGAGAGATCTAAATGTGATGCCTCTATAAAAGGGAAGATGAAACCTCAGCTAGGTGTCTCTTGCCAGAACAAATGAAGTCCATAACAAGGAATGGATTACACCTAATCGACTGGTTGGTCAGGGGGGCCCCGGGACCCCCAGACATCCCAGGCGGTTACCGTGGCTATTGGTCGCCTCCCACAATATGACGGCAAGGCCTATCGCTGAAGACAACACCTACGTAATTCACCGGACACAGAGAAGGCACGCTGGTGCCCAGTCAAAGCCTTTAGTACTACTGACTAGTGTTCGTGGTACTGGAAGGCTCTCTGCACACTACCAGAGGAGGAATATAAACATTAAAGCCCAAACAAAACCTCTGATCTACAGTGTTGACCTGACCTGTGATGCTTGGCACAAGAGTGGCAAAGAGGTTGTGGATGTAGCTGTCTGAGTGGGTTTAAGGACTACTCTGAGATGAAACCCATGCCTGACGCTGCTTGTGTGGTCAGGAATGTGGGGCTAGAGAGGCCATGGGCCTATGGGAAGAAGAAATACTATCATTCCGCTAAAGGAACATGGCGAGGAAAATAATGACAGTCTGCTGCGCTCACAGACCGGCCATCACCAGAGAAGCTTCCTCTTGCGGTAGACGGGAATAAGCAGAGTCTACTCTCTGGACGAAGCACCGGGGCCGAGAGTCCTGGAAGACTTAGTCCTAATGGAGTATCTCCATCAATCCCCTCCCTTCAGGGCTCGGGGATTCTGGGAAAGAGGGGGCAGAATGGTTACAAGAGCCAGAGGGGACAGCGGACACCAAGGAAACAGTGCCTCCAGACACCACAGGACTGGTGATGCACACGTGAACTCACACACAGGGCCTGCACGGGTGCACACCGGGTGGGTTCCAGTGCTGTGCTGGAGCAGTGGACGTGATCTCCCATCCCTAACCAAGACGCTATCTCCAACTGACCACCTGTCACCAGCGGAAAACGAGTCTCTCCAAGGGAGTCTCACTAGATATACAAAGCACATTGAAGGGCAGGCCCCGTGGCCATGCCCAGAGGTAGATGGCCAGCACAAAATTAATTCAAAGGTATTATTATTATTACTGTTATTATTACTATTATTATTACTATTATTATTTTTTTTCGAGACAGGGTTTCTCTGTGTAGCCCTGGCTGTCCTGGAACTCACTCTGTAGACCAGGCTGGCCTCTAACTCAGAAATTGGCCTGCCTCTGCCTCCCAACTGCTAGGATTAAAGGATTTTTTTTTTTATTATTATTATCTTGGTTGATTTATTTGGACTTAAAAAAAAAGAACTTTACTGGCATTTTACTTCCATATTACGGTTTCCAATTTTGTGTTTTTATGGAATGTGTGTGTTCACATGTGTGTGCATGCATCTGTCCATGTGTGTGCACGTGTGTATGTGGGTAAGTATGTGTACATGTGTGTACATTCATGGGTGTGCGCGCACATGGGCATATATGTCTGTGATGTGCATTTCTCATGGTCTTTCCTTTCATTTGTTATTTTGTTTACCTCTTTTATTTGCCTGTCTATTTTCTTAAGAGAGAGGAAAAAGGTATGGAGTTGGGGGGTGTGTGAGAGGAGACAAGGGAGGGGAAACAGATCAGAATATACTATATAAAAATAACTATTTTAAATACAAAGAAAAGGGACTGGTGGGCTGGAGAGATGGCTCAGTGGTTAGTGCACTGACTGCTCTTCTGAAGGTCCTGAGTTCAAATCCCAGCAACCACATGGTGGCTCACAACCATCTGTAATGAGATCTGATGCCGTCTTCTGGGGTGTCTGAAGATAGCTACAGTGTAGTTACATATAATAAACAATGAAATCTTTTTAAAAAAGAAAGAAAAGAAAAGAAAAGAAAAAGAAAAGAAAAGAAAAGAAAAAGAAAAGGGACTGTGAGATGGCTCAGCGGGTAAGAACAGTGATTATTCTTCCAAAGGTCCTGAGTTCAAATCCCAGCAACCACATGGTGGCTCACAGTCATCTGTAACTCTGTAATGAGACCTGGCTTCCTCTTCTGGAGTGTTTGAAGACAGCTACAGTGTACTTACATATAATAAATGAATAAATTTTTTTTAAAAAAAATACAAAGAAAAAAGAAAGATGAACTGCTGACAGGTGGGGTCAGATTTTCCTGTCCCCCTGGCCATCCCTCCACCTGGGCCTGAGCCCTGTCTGTCCCTGGCCAACACCCAACTCAGGCCTGAACCCTGCCCTCCACCAGGCCCTGCTGAGGAGAGGGAAGGGCTCCCTCTGGTGTCATCAGAGAAGGGCGGAACCATGTCTTGCACTCCCTGAAAACAACCCTCCCCCATGAGAGGAGCTCCCTGGACGCCCACGTGTGGCCCACAGCCCAGGGCAGCCCCATACCCAGGGAGGTAAAGTGAGTCAGAGTCTAGGCTGTTGCTGAAGGGACAGAGGCAGGCCTCAACCTCAGGCTTCGTGGCCCCTAAGCCTAATTGTCACCCCCAGTCCACCTCTGTGGTCACCTCCCTCCCCAGAGTGTCTTGGTGACCCACTTTCTGCCCCCCAACCCACTGTCACTAGAGGAAAGTCCAGGGGACAGGGGTGTCAGAGAGAGGGGTCAGGGGTCTGACTACACGTAGCTCCAGCTTCAATGTGCTCTGGAGACGCCCAGCTACTGGCTGAGTCTGAGGGTGTGGCTGGCCTAGGAGTCAGGAGGGAGCCTCTGAGGCTCTGGAGAGAAGGTTCACCCATTAGCCTCCTCAGCAGACTACTTAATAGCTGACCCTCCTAAAACGACCTCTAGGATAATCCCCTGCCTCAGAGCCCTTAACTGTTACCACTCCTGAAACATGTGCTTCTACGGCTAAGGGAACACAGCAGTGGCCTCGGGGAAGCCCAGCACCGCAGGACGACATCCCCAGCCTTCACCACAGTGCCCCTTAGCCACAGGCCACACCCTGCAGGGTTCCCCAGGCAGATCACTAGCAGTACCAGATAGGAAGTGAGCTACGTCCGTCTGTCTGTCTGTTGGTCTGTCAACCTTGCTGATGTCATGAGAATGAGGTAGGATTGCTGCTGCAGCCCAGGTATACGCAGCCAGAGCGGGACTTGAGTGGGGACCCTGTGCATCTCCTGTGACCCTTCAGTAAAGTGGGACAAAAGTGAGGGCAATGGCTTCCTCACAGAGTCCACTCAGGGGCGAATGAGGGCAGACACCCGGTCACTCCAGAACCAGGGCAGAGACAGGCAGGGGGAAGCAAGACCCAGGCTCAGCCGTATGGGTGGGAAGGGTTGCTATAGCATCCTCCCCTCGCACCCCCGCTCCCAGCCTCAGAGCTGAGATGACGCAGCTGCCCCCGCCCCAGATGATCACACCAAGAGCACCGAGGGACCCTATTTCTCCTGGCTATACAATCGGTTTCCAATGCCACCCCTCTGATGGGTTCAGGCTCTGGGCAGGAAAGTGGCCACCTCGCTGGTGTCCTGGCTCTTGCAGATTCACAGCCTTGGGCCGAGCGCCCTCTGCTGGTCACGTACTGTCTGGCCAGAGCACCACACAGTTGCCTTGGCCTGGGAACTTCAGGGTCTCAGGTGGGCCAGGCAGGGGACTGCAGGGCCCTGTGCCCGTGTGGCTAGACAGATAATAGGGGCCTGGAGTTTTACATCACACGCCTACACTGTAAACATGCATCAAGCTAGGTTCTTCTTTACACAGGCTCTCTCCACTGGACACCAATGCTCAATGTTCAGAGCATGCTACAACATGCTCTGTGAAGAGATCCGACCCACCCAAGACCCCACCGCTTATGCCGCAGTCACTGACACCATCAGACATCTACAGCTTGCCCACCATGCCTGTGTGTGAAGAACTGCCCATTTCAAGGAGCACAGGGATGTTGAACTATTTGCCAGAGGTAACGCAGCAAAGAGCCACCGAGAGTAAACTCGGGAGCAAAGATTCACAGGCCCCATGGGTACGAAAAAGCCCCCTGTGCTGTGGAAATACCTCAGATGCGGCGGAGGTTCGGAGTGGTGAGTTGCCTGTGGGATCCCAGAGCATAGAACCAGCCCACAATTCCCTCAGGCTCTCCGGACACATGCATGAGTAATATTCCAGTTCCACAGAGGACAGACACGGGGACACCTCAGCTTCAGAGTTTAGCCTCACTATCTTCCTTGTGGGGAAGATGGTGTGACCTTGGACAGGCACCTAGTTTCTGTGCCTCAGTTTTCATATCTGTTAGATGGGGCCTTCAACTTCCTCCCTCTGGGGGTTGGTTTTTGTTTCCTTTTGTTGTTTCTTTTTGGTTTTGTTTTTCGAGACAGGGTTTCTCTGTGTAGCCCTGGCTGTCCTGGAACTTACTCTGTAGACCAGGCTGGCCTTGAACTCAGAAATCCACCTGCCTCTGCCTCCCAAGTGCTGGGATTAAAGGTATGCACCATCACGACCTAGGGTTGTTTTTAGGACAAGGTGAGAAAATGCCTAGCCAGGTGACTGGCCGTATTCATCCATTGAATGATCTGCTGTCACCACCCGTGTCACCAAACCTTACCTAGGACTGGCAAGGGAGCCTCCTTCCCCCTCTGCCCTCCCTCCTTCCCAGCTCACACTTGGTTTGAGTGTGACAGAACTCAGTAGGCCCTGGGGAGTGCTCCCTGTCCTCCAGTCAGTTTGTGCTCTGGGCTCTGACACCCTGAAGGGCCTGTCTTCTCCCCCAGCCCAGGGCCCCACCGCACCCTGAACTTTCCCTAGCAGGAAGTGACTGACTGGGTCCTTGGACACTGAGCAAACGCACAACTCAATTTGTTGTTCCCCTCCCCGGGCCTCAGTTTCCCCATCAGGAAAATGGAAGCTTAAATGAATCCTGGGGTCTTCATAAGTGACTGTAGGTGGTTGGGATGCCGTGGTCGCCCCCGTATAGGTGGTTCCTTCGCAGTCAGTCTCTCGGAAGCAATGGGCAGGTCCACCTGGTGTGACAATGACCTCCTGCCAGGCCCCACCTCCCCTCTTTCACAAGTGACAAGAGCAGACAGAGTGACTATGAAGTTACTCCAAGTCCCCAGTCAGCAACATGGGTGTGGTCTCTGTGCTCTGGGGTCCTCTGAGTGAGCTAACAGGACGAGTGGCCAGGAGCCTCCACTGAGCAGTACAGCCCACGGGAGACGTCGTCCGGAGGCTCACCTGGCTCCTGGTCTCGCCCCTGTCTGGTGGCATCTCGAAGCCACTCTCTGCCCACCGGGAGAAATCTCAGCTGACAGAAAGGGAGAACCCCCATCTTGAAGTGCGTGGGAGGCCAGCAGCTTCCCGACTCTGTGGGCTGCGAATCACTTTTTGCATTAGAAAGTATCTGGGTGTGTGGAGAGAAGTCTGGAAGGAAGCAGGAGCGTGTGGGAAGAGCGTGTACTGTGCGTGAAACTCCAGCCTGTGGGTTTCTCTAAGGTTCCTCGGCCTTCCGCATCACCTGCAGATCACCTGTGCTAACTGGGACGTGTACACGAGTGTCTTTTGAGCCCGCCTGGGACACTGACACACCTGGACAGAGGTCTGGTCTGAGGCTGCCACGGCTGAGAATCCAGCCACCAGGTGGCACCCCTGATCTATTTTTAAACAGATGATTCGAATTCGGACTTGGCCAACAAGTGGGCTGGGGCCAGACTAGCCCAGGGCCCAGGCCAGCAGGGTTCCCAACTTCCCTCTGAGAGCCCTCGGTGGAGCGAGGGTGGTTGCTCTGCTGTGATTTCTGCCTGATGTGTCGCCTTGAAGTGAGCTCTGCCTCAAGTCCCTGCCCCTGCAGAGGTTACCAGCAGGGGTCTGTCTGTGCCAGGGGACCACCATGGAGCTGGTATCCTGCTGTGCTTCCACACACCCCACTGTGTGTGTGTGTGTGTGTGTGTGTGTGTGTGTGTGTGTGTACACCACAAGTATCTGGAGACCGGAGAACAACTTGGAGGTTTTTTCTCTCCTTTCACCATGTGGATCCCCAAGAGAGAATTCAAGTTGTCGATCTCTCCCACCAACACCCCACCCCCCACCCCCCTCAAGACATGCTTTCTCCGTAGCCCTGGCTGTCCTGGAACTCACCCTGTAGACCAAGCTGCCCTCGAACTCAGAGATCCAAGCTCCCTCTGCCTCCCGAGTGCTGGAATTAAGGGGCACCACCCTCTGGTTGTCAGTCCTGACAAAGAGGTGCCTTTACCAGCTAAGCCGTCTCACCAACCGGAGGAGACCTCGCTCTCCTCATAATACCCTCTGTTTCTGGTTGACCAGACCCCAGTGGCCTGTGCCCTCCTCCTGGCATTTTACATATTCACCCCCAGCCCCAGGCCCCTCGGCCTCTCCCAAGTTCTCCTGCCCAAGGACCTTTGCAGGGACGGGACCTGCCTTTCTTCCCCAGTCTCCTCTGGCTCATCTCTCAGGCTCTGTGCACTGTGTTGGTTGGTGCGTCCTGAAGAACCCTTTCCCTGTGCACCCGTCCTGTGGGAATCCGTCTATTGGTTCACCACGTTCCACCTGCCCACCAGTGGTCACTTGGGAGTTACTAAAAGAATGAAGTTCACAGGTGACCAGGTATCCAGCGGATCTGGAAACCTGGGCAACTTCACCCATGGCCTCTCTCTCTTCAACCTCTTCCTCATGTTCTCCGGGACCCGTGCTCTTCGTCCAGAAAGTCCTAGGTGACATCTTGGCCTAACTGGGGCAGTGACTCCTCTGGGCACCCTTCCTTCCTGCCCTCAACCTCCCACCCTGAGGCCCAGCCTCCACTGCCCTTCGTCCATTAAGACACCCTAGCTCTTCCCTGAGTGGGCATGGACCTGTCCCATGGATACCAGCCACACGGTCACCCACAGGTTCACACCGAGGCTGTAGCTATCCACCTTTGTCAGCATTCTTCTGGGCTAGACAGGAACCACAGTCCTCAGATTCTGGGGCATCAACCTCAGCATCTGTCAAAGGACCTGAGAGGTTTCTCCTCAGCCCACACTGTCCAGCAGGGGGCATGCTCTGTACTTCCCAACACCACCAGAGTTCCTAATGCAGGTGCCATCTGACCTGCCTGAGCCTGGGGTGAGCTGAGGCAGTTCTGACCTTGACCTTTGTGGGGAGGCTTCTACTTAAAGCAAGCAAAGGCCCCCTGGTCCAGCATGCACCAGAGCTGCCCGGGAGACCCGAGTCCTCTCCTAGGCAGTGTGGACCTGAGCAAATGCCCCCTCTCTCTGTGTGTGTGCCTGGCTTTGTGTTGGTGCTGACACTACAGAGACATGTGGGACTCTGGGGGGCCTGGCCCAGGTGCCAAACAGAATCTGTTGGGCAGGAAGTTAGCACTAGAAGGCTGAGCTGGGTCTGCCCACCCTGGAGGCGGTAGGCATGCAGTAGTGGCTTACCTGGCCACATTCTGCTGTGTTGTCTGCTTGCCAGGAGCCCCTTTGAACACCGCCCTCCCACCCCCCACCCCCCAGCCCCCACCCCCGTAGCCACCCGAGGCTACATTCAAATGGTTAGGGAACAAGGTGACAAAAAGAAACATGGAGCAGAGACGAATTTCCTGTTCAAGGCTCAAAGTTTAATGAAGGTTTCCAAATATATATAGGCGGGGCAAGACCCCTTCCCCCAAAGCTGGAAACAGGTCTGCAGAACTGGTTCTGCTTGCTCCGCAGGAGGCTGGTGTCTGGTGGCAGGTAGTGTCCTTGGAGAACTGTGGGCTTCACCTTGGTCTGAGCACTCCACCCTAGGTGTGAAGCAGTGGCTAGCAGAGTTCTGAAACTCCGGCTCAAAAAGGCTGGGGGGAGGGCACACACACCCCCTTTGGTTCTCTGGTCTCTACTGGGGTTCCCATCCACCTGGCTTCAGGCCTCAGTAGAAGGACCAGGTGAAACTTTGCTCCTAACCAGCCCTTGGTCTCTGTGAGTTTCCAGAGTGAAGTCCCTTCCCTTAGCCCTGGGTCTTCATCTTGGGGAAGCAAGTCCCACTTCACTCTTGTCCCAGCAGGGATGGGGCTCCCACTTCCTTCCTGCCCCTGGCAGCCACTGCGATCCCGGGGAAGACATTTCAGCCAGGAGCCCCGGGCCATTGTTGTGTCTGTTAAGGATACAGCACCCTGCAAATCCATGGTCTCTAAACTCACTCTCTCAGTGGCAAGCACCCTCATGGGGACCCCGGACTTTGAGCCAGAGCTGGGTGTCTACAATGACCCGAGTTCCCTCGGAGTGCTGACATAGTGGCCAGTGGCCCTCTCAGAACCACTGGGTTAAGTATTAATCGTTCTGGCCCTTTCTGGCCCATTCCGGCTCAGAACAGCCCTGGGAGCTAGATCCAGATGTCACAGGTGGCTGAGAGCCCCCACACCTCCAGATTTTTTTTTACCTTAAATGAAAGGTCATGGGGGGGGTGGTAGGGTAAGGTAGGGTAGGGTGGGATGAGATGGGATGGGGTGGGGTGGGTGGGGTGACATCCCCTGACTCCCACCTTCCCTGCTGATATCTGAGGTCCTGGCAAACTGCCCCTCACCTATCTCCCAGCTTGCCTCTCTTTGGAAAAACTGGGTGCTGAACCCCCTCCACTCTCTTCCTGTATCTCTGGGGAGATAAGAGCCCCAGGCTGTCCTCGGATCAGGTGGTCTGGACATCCCTGGCCCCCTCTCTTGGAGTCCTCGGACTCCCCTCTCCCACCTTGCAGTAGCACGCTAACCAGGCCACTGCTACCGTCTCCTGAGGAAGCCTCCATTGCCCCCCCTCATCCTTCTGCCCCTCTGTTCCCTCTCCAGCAACCAGGGACATCAGGATTACAGATGTAGTCACTTTCTCTCTTAACCACCTCTTTCCCCCCCCCAGCCCCCCATCAAGACCCGACCCCTCAAGTGGATCTTAAGCTGTGCAGATCCAGCCATCACCCTTCCCCTTGCTTCCATGTCAGCCTGGGTGGGCTGGCCACTCTGCTTCAGCCGTTCCAGACACTCCCGGCCAGGTCCCGCCTCCCAGCCTCGGGATGCTTTTACCTCCTAGAACACCTTTCCTATTTTTCCACCGGACTGAGGGTCACAGGCCTCTGAGGTCTTAGCTCATGCACCCTTCTCTGACTAGCCTGCCTGAGCCTCACAGGGCACTCCCCTGAAGTATCGTGCTCCCCCACACCCCCCCCAGGGTCCAGAGACAGCAGAGCACTGGCCCCGGTCACACAGCAAGAAAACAACCATGCTCAGAGGCTGCGGGTTTTTGTTTTGTTTTGTTTTGTTTTGTTTTGTTTTGTTTTGTTTTGTTTTGTTTTCCCCTCAGCCCTCCACAGCCCTCTCTTGGTGATGTGGCCTAACCCAGGGCCACCATTAGGTGTGCCAGCAGAGAGAGTGCACCCTTGGAAGCCTGCCACGGAGAAGCAACAGCACTGACCGTACTGTGCGGCTGTGTGGACGTGTGCACTGCTGTAGAGAACTGAGTTCAATTCCCACCTCCTTCCCCAGCCCCAGGCAGTGTCAGCCTCCTGAGTTGAGCTGACCCTGTGCGTGTCGAGAAGACAATGCCCGTTTTTCTCTCGGGCGTAGGAAAAGCCTCTAAGGCATCGGTTCCAGACACCTCTGGAAGCGCAGAGCTTCAATTAACCTCCTCTGTTGGACTGCACAGAGCCTGGGGTACCAGGGACTCACCTCCAGGGAGCCCTGGACCAGGTTCAGAAATGCTCTCATAAATCTAGGATTCATTTCTTAATTCTCTTGGGCCTCAGTTTCCCCATCTGTTGACCCTGTCAGCTTACTGGGTATGAGGCCTTTTCCTGAGTCCGTCACGTATTATTATCCCTGGACACTTAGCTCAGTTCTGCGAGACAGCTGCAGGAGTATCAGAAACATGGTGACTGAGAGCACCTCAGCCCAGGCAGAGGGAGCACTGTGCACACAGCTTCATCTCCACCCAGTGGCATCAGAGCCTGTTTTTGTCGGCTTTGTCCAGGATGCCCTAGGGTCTGCAGGGCCTGCCTGGAGGTCCAAGCCTGCTGATACGGGCCTCCCTCTCCTCTCCCTTACATCCTGGCAGTGCCAGTAGGCTAAGGATGGATGTTTTAGGGTCCTGCTGATTTCTGTGCCCTACAGCTTTGTAAGTGATTCAGGATGCAGTGCAGGAGGGAGGACTGGAGACTTGGGCTCCCAGTAGAGAGCACCCAGAGTCTGGGTGTTTCTAGCATTCCGCTGTTCAGATGCCTGAGGGTCCTTCATTGTGGTGAGAAATCCCCAGCTGTGGCACCCCTCCCTGGGAAGTCTGTCTGTCTGTCTGTTTGCAAGGGTGCCTCCAGAGATCGGGGGTGTGTGCACAATGACTGTCTCCCACTGCCTTCTGTCTGTACAACAGAGCTGTGTGTCACACTCCTATTGAGCCAACTGTAGCCCCAGCAGAATTGCCCTGACTACAGCCCCTTCCTTTTGCCTGACTTTTTCCACACCTTCTGTAAACACAGCACAATTCTGGGGGGCCGGTATATGCCCCTACCCTCTCCTGTCTGACCTTCTGCCACACACCTAGAAATGGTTTCAGTAAAAGATAAAAGAGAAAGAGCTTTTTCGAAACTGAAGTTATACGAGCATCTGGAATATGTCTTTTCTAGAAGAATCCACAGAGACAACAGGCTATCCTTTCTCTGACTAAGATTCTCTCTGTTGCCTGAGAAAATGTCAGGAGGCCGTGGGTTCAGAAGCAGGTCGCTGACAAGTTCCCCTGCAACGGAGCAGGCAGTCGGGAGGTCTGTCTGCCTCTGAGACCTTGGCAGATGCTGGCCCTCTCTGGCCTTCCAGGCCCCGAGAAGAGCCTGTAAGGCACAGGCGCGTGCCCTGTGAGTAGTGGGGCACGTACTGTCATCAGATGTCAACGCGCCTAAGTGCAGAACAGCCCTACGAAGTTTAATTAACAGAAGCTTAGCTGCTTCCTGAGGTGCCTCGCACCAGCCTCGCCGCCGGCTGCCTAAGACTCACATGCCTGTGTGCCACAACAGGGCCACAGCTCTCCACACTGGCCCATCATGCGCAGCCGCCCTGTGCTCAGGCAACAGGAAACCTGCCCCTATTGATCCTGGTGGTCAACCTTCTCCGTCTCCAGCCTGTAGCCTCTCCTCAGTCCTTCCTGCCTCTTACCTTATCCCAGGTCTCTCTCCACTGCCTACGTGGTCAAGGCATAGGACTGAGGGTGGCTTGCGTGGGTGTCTGAATAGTGCCTTCTGTCCACAAATGACTTTTTGAAAAATATTTTGTTTGTTATTTTATATTAGGGGTTTTGCATATTTTATATTATATTATGGTTTTTGCATATTTTATTTATATTATAAATTGGTTTTGCCTGTTTTATTTTATATTTATGGTTTTAGCCTGATGTATGTGCTCCATTTGCGTGCGTGGTGCTTGCGAAAGCCAGAAGAGGGTGACAGATCCCCTAGAACTGGAGTCACAGAAGGTAGTAAGTCATCATGTGGGTGCTGGGAACCAAGCCCCCGTCTTCTAGAGGACGGCCGGTGTTCCTAACCACTCTGCCACCTGTAGCATGTTTTAAAAGTGTAATCAGATCACTTGAAGCCAAGCATGATGGAACATGCTTCTGATCCTGGCATTCAGGAGGCTGAAGCAGGAGGATTACTCTAAGTTGAAAGTCACCCCGGGCTGCAGAGTACAGCTGAGCCAGGGCTACAAAGCAAAACTTGTCAACGACAATGATAGCAATAGCTACCCGCGCATTTTAATCAAAACACAAGGACACGCCCACTCACCAGTGTGGACACACACCGTGGCTTCAGCCCGTGTGTACCCAGGACAGCCAACGAGCAGTGCTCCCAGGAGAAACTACAATGTGGGCAGCTTGCGCCAAAGCTGAATTGTGGCTTCAGAGTTCAGCCCTAGGTCTTCAACCCTCTCGGGGAATTTGTTATTCTCAGAGCACGGGATATTGCCCAGTTAGGACAACACAGCAGTCGGAATGGGCTGGCCCCAACCAGACTGCCCCTGCTGGGAGCAGAGGTCCAGGGCAGAATTCCACCCTTTCACGGGCCAGGAACTAGATGCTGAACTCTGGCATGTACGCCCCTCTCTCTGAGATCCCCAGGGCGGACATTATGCTGTAGGGCAGATGGTTCTCCAGAAAGATTTTTTGTTTTGGAAGATTCAAAATGCTGAACCACTAGGTTCTATATGTACCGCAGAGATCTCCTACTGGAACCTGGGCCACTGGTGGCAAAGCCCAGAGCCCTGTGGCCCTCCCAGCCTCTCCTTCTTACCCAGCTTTCTGCTCGTCTCCAGATCTGTGGATAGAGCCTCCAGCATGCAGTCTGAGTTGACCCTATCACCCCAAAGTCCCTTCCCACAGCACAACTATACCCCTGCTGTCTGCCCCATGATTTACAAATACCAAATCCTTCATCTGCAGAGCAGTCCTGTCCTGGAGGGAGATCCTAAGCCCAGCCCTGGGTTTCCTCCCCAGGTTTGCTAGGTTTCCCAAGCTACCCTAGCTAGGGTCCTGACCAGTTGCTTCTGATGGTCTGTGCACACTGAGCCCCTCTCTAACTTCAGTCAGGAACCAGAGTCACAGGGAGTTGCAGCATAGGCTAGGGAGCCAGACTGTTTGGGTTCAAACCCTGATTCTACCAATTCCTGTGTGTCCTTGAGCCCTGACATGACTTCTCTGTGCTTGTAAATTAGGGGTAGACAGTTCATCCTTCTCGGGGCCTGTGAGAGACTTCAGTGGGCAAACTCAACATCTTTATTGTGAACGTGAGAGAAGATCCCAGGAAGGTTCAGCAAAGATGGGGAGCTAGGAGGAAAGGGGACATGGTAGGCCTGCGGTTTCACGCTTCTCGGGGCACCGGGAACAGGACATAGGACACAGCATGGTTATTTGGAGGTGACCATTGCTTTAGCAGAACTGAGGGTCTGCCACTGTACTTGACAGCTATGAGGGGTCTGAGAAGCCACCTGTGTTTGCAGAACAGCAGGGAGCAGGCTCAGAGTCCCAGGACTAGGTGACAGGTCATGCTTTGGCCACCACCTGGTGAGGCTAAGAGCAGCAAAGGGGACAGCAGAGCACTTACCGGTGGGCGTGAAGGCAGCATTCACACCTGGCGCTTGATACACCTGGGAGGCATGGGTCTATACCACTGGTCCCTCTGCCTGGGGTACGATTCACACGATTATTCCCGAGGTCCAATCCGAATAATCAGATTCACACGATTATTCCCGAGATCCAAGCTCAGCACCATGTGCCCTAGAACCAGAACTGGCGGTGCCCACCTATAATCCCAGCACTCTGAATCTGACTAGGTGAATTGTGCATCAGAGCCAGGGGCAGGCGCCTAGAGAGCCAGCATGAGCTACTGAGTGAGACCGTGACTCTAGAAACAGAAAAAGAAAGCCCTTCCCAAGCCTAAACTGAAGTCACCTTCCCAACCACCCCAACTCCCATCACACTCACTTGCTCCCTGGTGCTCACCCCTCCCGGCCTTTCAGAACCTCCAGGTGTGTTTCCCTGTTTTACCCGAGCTACAAATGTGCCTGGGTTGACCACCCATCTCCAGCCGCCAAGAGCACTCACCTTTTGTAGGGTGGAGGCAGTATGGACTCTTGGATGGGGACAGGGGGTGGATGGATGCATACATGCATGTAGGCAAGTGGATGGGTGGATGGGTAGGTGGATGGGTGAGTGGATGAGTGAATGGATAGGTGGATGGATGGATAGATGGATGATGGGTGGATGGATGAATAGATTATAGATGGATGAGTGGATGATGGATGGTGGATGGATGGATGAGTGGATGGGTAGATGGATGGATAGTATATCATTGGATAGATGATGGATGGATGGATGGATGGATGGATGGATGGATGGATGGATAGATGAGATTGATGGATGGTGGGTAGGTAGATGGATGGGTGGATGAGTGGATGGGTGGGTGGGTGGGTGGATAAATGAATGGATAGATGATGGATGGATGGGTGGATGGATGGATGGGTGGGTAGATGGATGATGGGAGGATGGGTAGATGGATGGATGGATGGGTGGGTAGATGGATGGATGGATGGGTGGGTAGATGGATGGATGGATGGATGGATGGATGGGAGGATGGGTGGGAGGGTGAATGGGTGGGTAGTGCCCAAAGAATCCTGTGGCCATTCCACCCCTAAGTCTTCCATGATCCTCCTCCCCCCCCCAAAAAAAAAATATATATATATATGTGGGGCTGGAGAGATGGTTAAGAGCGCTTGCTGCTCTTGCAGAGGACTAGGTTCAGTCCCCAGCACCTCCACGGTTAACAGAAATCTTTAATTCCAGTTCTATACGATATGGCACCCTCATCTGGCTGCCCCAGGCACTGCACACACATGGCGCATAAACATACATGTTGGCAATATCCCGTGCACATACAAATAAATAAATAAATAAAGCTTCTTTAAAAATTCAGATTAATTACAGCAATAACCCCACTTCCTCACTACCAGCTCATTTCCATTGTCATGATAAAACACTCTGACCAAAAAAAAAATAGAAAAAAAAAAAAAAACTAAACAGCTTAGAGGAATGAAGAGCTTTATTTCAGTTTACAAATCCAGGTTGCAGTTCATCTTTGTGGGGATGTCAAGGCAGGAACTTGAAGCAGCTAGTCACACCACACCCAGAGCTAAGAGCAGGAAAAATGACTTGATGCTTGCTCTCTGCTAGATTTCTCCATTGTCATGCAGCTCGGGATGCCAGCCTAGGGAATGGTGCCGCCCACGGTGGGCTGGTCTTCCTGCATCAGTTAGCAATCAAGGCGATTCCCCTACATGCATTCCCAACCTTATCCAGATGATCTTTTATGATGACTATCTTCCCAGGTTGTGCCAAGTTGATAGCTAAAACTAAGCATCCTAGGTAGCTTAAACCAGACTGTATATTTAGCCCCCAAGGAATAAAATCCCAGAGGAAGGAAGCTCAGAATCGCCAAGACACCTAGAAATCGCGACGAAAGGCCAGATCCCCTCTTCTTTAAGCTTCTCTATATTTAATACAATATTTCTACTTCATAATCCAATGTAGCTGCTGGTGCTCCATACATCAAGTCCCCTTCCCAGCTGCCAGGAAAGAGAAGTAGATATGGAGGGAATTGTTTTCTGGAAAACAGCACACATGACTCCTCCACTTTTGCCTTGCTGGTCAGCTCTTGGGCACAAGTTCATGTGCTTAGAAGTTGAAAAGTAAGGATTCTACCACCACCACCCCAAAAATGAGGCTGATGGGTATTGTGGGCAGCTGGCATCTCTGTCTGCTGACTGGCCCGGAGCAGTTTTGGAAGTCTTTGGTTCATCAGTGCAGAGGCAGGGGCTGGGTAGGTCCTTCTTCTACAGACAAGAATACAGTCTGGGACAGGCCAAGGCCTGTGGAGAACTCAGAAGGGAAGAAGTGACATGGGTCAGGAAGGTGACCAGCCCAGGTCGCAGGAGGGGGCGCAGAGGAAGGGACACTTGAGAGGACAGGAGGGGCAGATCCTCCCAGGGACCAGGGAGGAAGCAACTCACAGTCCCTAGCTCACTCGGTGCTTAGAGAACAAACCACCACACTTAGTAGTGCCAGAATCTCCAAACCATGCCCACACAGCTTTGGGGGCTGCGGGACTCTCTTTGCTCCTCCCACTGGGTGTCAGAACCCTCCTTGCCCCCGCCCACTGTGTCTCAGGACCCTCCTTGTCCCTTTCCACTGGGTGTCAGGACCCTTCTTGTCCCCTCCCACTGTGTCTCAGGACCCTCCTTGTCCCCGCTCACTGGGTGTCAGGACCCTCCATGTCCCCGCCCACTGGGTGTCAGGACCCTCCGTGTCCCCGCCCACTGTGTCTCAGAACCCTCCTTGTCCCCTCCCACTGTGTCTCAGGACCCTCCTTGTCCCTGCCCACTGGGTGTCAGGACCCTCCTGGTCCCCTCAGAGACCCCGAGCTCATTCCTTGGCATTGGCCCTGAATCTAGCTATCTTCTACTTCACAAACACCCGCAGTGACTCAGGCTTTTTGTGAAGTTCGGCAAACTAAACTTCCATGTCCTTATTCACTGCCAAGCACGTAGCGGCCATCCTCCCCCAAATCCATTACCAGTTAAAGCACAGCTATTATTTTTACAGCAGTGCTCAGAAATGGCTTGCAATCTCTAATTTGCTAAATTGATGTGTATATTGACTAAATAAATATTCGGCACGAAGCCCGCGTCCCCCCCACCCCACACTTATTAATCCTCAGGAAATGGAAACACAAGACACGAAATGAGCTTCTGCTCGGAGCTGCAGACAGGAATACATTATGTTGTTTTCCTGAATGTTCAGGACTCGCATCGCTGCAGCAGAGACCAGCCAATCAGCAAGCGCCAAGTTTTCAATGACGCACATGTCTGCCCAGGACGTGCTCAGGCTGCTAAGGCTCTTCTGAAGTTTAGAACAAGAAACTTTTGCCTCTGGGGGGAGAGGGGGATCAGGAGGAAACAGCTTTAGAGGGGGTGTTTAGGGGGGTTATGTCTTCAGTGTTTGCAAGAGAAATCAGAGCTACTGTCAGGGCCCACGAGAGTCCCTGGCAACAGTCCCGAGGCTACCATGGGGATATTAGCATCCTTGCCTTGCGGGAGAGAAGGCAGCTGTGTGGGGAAGGGGCCTGTCCTTCGTTGCTAAGCCCCTGCATTGACAGCTGGTTGCCATGGTGATGCTCATTTGATTCTTTTGTTACTGAGCAAGGCCCAGTGTGTGCTATCACTTGGAAGCAAGGAGCCCAGTGCTGGGAAAGATATGCAAGGATTCCCAGGCGTGAACATTGCATCTCCCCTCACCTCGGCCCAAACCAGAAGCTTCCTCACTGGGCAGACACTGGTCCACTCCAAAGGGGGCATGGGTCCACAGTCTGCAGCCAAGACAGGCCTCTTCCCTGTCCCCAGCTGTGCCCTAGAGGAAATGGCATACTTTGTTGAGTCTGTTTCATGATGTCCATGCTTGAGAGTTGCCATGGAAAGGGGTCGCCATGGCAACGCTCCCAGCACCCGACCAGCATAGGCTGGCTGCCACCAAAGTCAAGGGGCGTGCATCTATGTTCAGATGGAGTCCAGGCAACAGGAATAGCCAGTGCAAAGGCCCTGAGGCAGAAGATGGCTTCTGGCTAGTGAGCAGAAAAGGGCTAACAGAGAGGATAAGGGCCTAAGATAACAACAGAATGGCAGACAGTACTAGTCACTCAGTCCTCTGCTGGTGGGAGGAGGGATTGCACCCTATGTAGTGACAGGCACTGGAGGCTCAGAGAGGGTCTGTCTGAGTCTCAGCCTCCACAGCCTCAGGCCCAGCTGCAGCCCTGTGGAGCTCATTCTGGTCAGCTTGGGGGCCCAGGAGGCCTTATGAGTTCTGCAGAGTTTGTCATTCTCCCTCAAGATAGCACCTGACTACAGGCCATCACAACGGCCAGCACCTGCACTTGGTGAAGACATGAACAGAGAGAGGCCCCCCCTTTGGCTCCGAGAGTCTACAGGCAGGAGCTAGGAGGGCCTGGGACCCTAGGATCTGCCCAAAAGTTCTTTATAACCTGCATCCCTGCATCTCATTAAGATTTATTGACTCAAGAGAACATTCTAGAAAGAGTAGCTCAGGCTACCACTAGCGTTTCCCCCCAAACAAGTCCAAAGAGACAAGTCCAGGAGGCCATGAGGAGAAGGGTCACTCAGCAGTGTGGCCACGTGGGGGGAACTGAGTAGCTTGGCGGCTGCGAGGGTGGAGGTGGGAGTGGGGATGGGGTGGGGTGGGGTCGAGCTTGCCCTGAGGTCCCAGTCCTATGAGAGTCCACTGTCCAAAACATGAAAGCCCAACACTGCTTGGCTTGAAGATGTGGGGCGCTTTCAGGGGGCCTGATGGGATGTTCTAGGCATGAATCTGAGAGGGAGCTGCTCTCTGTTGCTTGCCCTTACCCCTCACCCTACTCAGTCCTTTGCGGTTGGTATTTGTGTCTTACAGAGATGGATTGTGCTGTCAGGAGTATGTTCCCAGGGGATCTGCCTTGGTCTGGGGTCTGCAATCAGCTCCTCCTCTCTGAGGGTCCCTGAGTTTCTAAGCAGAAACAGAAGTTCTGGGTGTCCAGAGTACCTCACTCTGGGAAGGGAGGGAGGGAGGGAGCCAAGGGCTTCTGAGGCCACCGCGCCACCTTCCTGCAGTGATCCATCTTGCCTCGGCAGGGCTGGGGAATTGCTTGGAGGCGAAGCCGCATCTTGAATATTCATCTGATTTATGGTCGCTGCCGACAGCTTTATGAGTCCACCCACCTCTCCCTCCAGCCGGCCATCAATCTTCCCCTAGACGGGGCCTCTGCCAGCAGCTCATGAATTAAAGAGGCCCCTCAGGCCCTCAGCCCCGCCGCCCTCCCGCCGCAGCCCTCAGCCCGCCGCCCTCCCCGCCCTCCCCGCAACGAGTCGTGTCTGAAGAGGACCTGACCAGAAGTCACAACACTGTGGTGTCTTGCTGCAGTGGCGGCTCTGGCGACCTTGGATGACTCTCTGGTTGTTTGTTTCAAGTGAGAACAAGTCACAAGCCCTGAGGCCCACCTTGCTCAAACTCTGAGACTCAGTTTCCCTCTCTGGGGGGTAGGGGGGTCATGCATAACACAGTTCCCTCTGCTTATCTAGGTAGGGTCTGAGGCGGGGCACAGGGCTGTGTGCCAGCATACAGGTTGCTGCAGCTAGCCTCGCTGCTAGCATTAGTGGGGGGCTTGGAGGGACAGTTATAATGTGAAACAAACCTCAGGAGTCTGTGGGAAGGGGATCTGTGAAAGTCTGGCTCTTGGGAGCTTCCGTGGGTTGGGGGTTTGTGGGGATTGCCCAGGACATACATGTAGCCTTGGCTTTAGTTCTGGGCTTGAGAACCCACTCCAGAACATTTCTGGAGTCTACCCCTTGGACACGGACCCCAAAAGAAATGGGGTCCCAGAGCCCCTTCACCTACCATTCAGCTGGAATAGGATAGACTAACCTGTGCCTAATCACCAATACTGGTCAGGCCTGAAAGAGAAGGGGCTGCGGCTGGGTGGGAGTGACAGGTCCCCCTAGTGGTCAGCAGGGCACTGGGTTTCTGTAGCCTTCTAGGCAGTTGCTTGTCTTAAGTGTCCTCAGTGCTGGGTTCCCACATATGTCTCAGGGCCCTGGACCCTGAGCTGGGATCAGAGAGGGGAATAGGGAGACCCCCCTCAAGTCACTCAACATGGCCCACTTCTCTGTTTGGCCCTCAAAAGGTCCTGAGCATTGATCCCAGGTTTTGCCTGTGAGAAAAGTTCAGAAGACAAACTTAGGAGAGCCTCCAAACCCTGCATGCCAGCAGCCCGTCCACATGGCCCAACCTCACCACTGTGGGCCCGGTTTCCTCCAGTGCAAAATAAGATCCACAAGCCACTGATCTGGGCGGTCTCTGAGGAAGCGCCTTGAGCTGGCTGAGCATGCAGACCCTACCCCCCACCACGGAGTTGGTTATGAGAGCAGGAAACCTTGAATAGAGGGGAAGGAAGGATGGTGAAATCCAGTGAGCATTCCTGAAAAGGGGTAGAAGAAGCAGGCCAAATGTCACAGGGGACAAAGTCTCGGCATCTGGAATCAGCAGGAGGTTCCAGACCTGGACTTTCCCCCCTGCTGACCACGCTGGCGCTAGCTGTGTTTATCCCATGGACGGGAAGGCCAGTTCTGTGCAGACAGTGCTAGGGCTGGGCATGAAGCAGCGGGGATGGTGACTCTCCATATCACCCGTGAGTCCCTCTTAGGAGCAGAAGTACAGAGAGGTAGAGCGGGTCATGAAGCCCAGAGCCCTCCCTTCCTGCACTACAGATGTGGATGACAGTCCAAACTTTCCTCCCCGATGGCTCTAAGAACTACTTTGCAGCCTCATTGAAAGGGGACTGAAAAAACACCCAGGCAACTGTGTTGAAAGGAGAAAGTGGTTGGAAAATCTACAGGGAACAGAGACCTCTCAGAAACCAAAGCTAGCCATTGGCTGTAGAATGTCCCTAGATAGTTAAATGGAGGTATCCATGGGCACTCATCCCATACCCATCGATCATGCATCTATCCATCCAGCCATCCCACCAGGCAGCCAAATATCTACCCACCTGTCCACCTACCCATCCTTCTGTCTGTCCATCCACTTTTGCATCCATCTATTTGTCCATCCATGCATCCATTCATCAGCCTATCTGCCTATTAGTTACTCTATCCTTCCATTAGTCTCTCCATCCATCCACTCATCCATCCATCCATCCACTTATCCATCCATCCATCCATTCATCCATCCATCCACTCATCCATCTATCCATCCACTCATCCATCCATCCATCCATTCTTCCACTCTTGCACCTGTCCATCTGTCTATCCATTCATCCATTCATCCACTCTTGCACCTGTGTATCTGTCTACCCATTCATCCATCTACCAGTCTACCCACCCATTAGTCTCTCCATCCAACCATCCATCCATCCATCCATCTACCCATTCATCTGTCTCTCCACCTGACTGCCCATTCATTTGTTGCCTAGTCATCCATCTTCCCATCCATTCATCCATTCTCCTATGAATCCCAATTGCACATGTGTGGGAAGGGTGTCTGGCAGGTGCTTGGCCATGTAGACAGCTAGACAGATGGATGGGTGAGCCAGGAAGTGAGAAGATGGCTGGCTTAGTGAGGAGATAGATTGTAGGTAGATGGATGTTGCCATGGCCGGTTAGATGGATGAACAGAGAGACTGCTGGCTGGCTGGGCCCATGCTCTCCATGCTAAATTGTCTTGTTCCCCCAGGTTGGTGGATCACGGGAGCTTTAGCCCCTGCTGGATGCTGCCAGCATTAGGCAGACCGCAGGGGTTCAGGCCACAGCTCTCACGATGGATGTGATTATTACTGACTCCCGGAGTTCACCAACTCCCAGGGTGACTGGATGACATTTTATGTTCCCTCTAGCACTACCTGGCCTTTCCCTGACCGTGGCACCCAGCTGTTTTCTAGCTTGCTCCCCTTGGAGGGACACTGGAGCCCCTGCAGTCAGGGGCCTGGTTTCCAGGATGAGGGGACACCTAAAGACTCAGTCCCCCTCCTGCAGATGCCTGGCCTCGGCCTCTCCACAGCTCCACCAATCTCCTTAATTACCCTTCAGTTAGGGTCTAATTTATCACTCTGTAGCAAAGCAAGTGCTGGAGAAAGCGTTTCCTTGGCAACCAAGTTTTTAAACACAAGATTCTCTGTGTTTTCAAAGCCAGTTCTCATCTAATTTCCTCCCTGGAAATTAACTTGGAACTTGTCGGGTGCTGGAAAGTTCTGCCTAACAGCAGGCCGGCACTTATGTGTGAAGCCATTATAGGCCCACTCTGTCCCTGGCAGGGGCCAGTGCTGGGCAGTGTCTGATTCTCTCCATCTCTTTGTTCCAAAACGGCCATTACAAATTGACCACCGGGACTTGGCTTGACCACTAAGCCACTAGTCATGCTGATAGCAGCTGGCTTCTGACTTATGACTGCCCAGGTTCCCTGGAGGTTAGAGCTGGGGACATGAGCCTTGAGGTAATCCGAGGAAAGGCAAGCGTCTGGGCCTGAATGCACAAGCACTACGGGCCTCATGTGCCCTGCTTGAGAAGAGCGGTCAAGGAAGAGGGCTACTTTGGTCACCCCACCACCTAGCTCCCTAGCAGAATACAGCCGAGGTCAGCTACATGGGTGGCTTCTCATCAACTTCTCCAACGTAAGGTTGGGCACACTGCATTTCTCCTGTCCTTAAGGCCTCAATCCATCCAATGTGCCACCATCGGTGTAGCCTCTCCCCTGAGCTTCTCCTTCATGTATTCTCCTTTGTGCCACAACCCCTGATGCTGCATTCCATGCATCAACATCTTAGAATTCTCCATCCTCCCATGGGCTACTCGGGAGTGCTCCTCACGGCTCCCAGCTCTTCCTGGGCTCCCTGTGTGCCTGTTTGTTTTAGTGGTGACAGATATACTGATGGCACATGAGGGAGTTATGATGGTTCAGTTGCTGTCTTCGTGATACGGTGGAAGGCGGGCTGAGGATAGGCACAGAGGTTATAACTAGTCCATGGAGGGAGATTGACTGAGTGGAGGCTGAAGACAAGAGGGTGAAGGCATGGATGATGTAGAGCATCTAGAAGCATAGATAGTTGGAGAATGTCAACGTAGGTAACTGAATAGAAGGGAAAGGAGCTAGTCAACAGGCAGGCAGGAGAGAGGGAAAGAGGAAGAAAGGGGGAAAGAAAACTGGCTTTCTGAATAGGCAGGTTGATTGATGGGTAGGTGGGTGCATGAGATGGTGGATATATGGGCAGGCAGGTGATGAATCTGTAGGCTATGTGAATGGGTAGATGGTAGAATGAGCAGATAGATGAATGGGTAGGTGGTTAGGCTGATGAATGAATAGATGAGTTGATGGATAGGTGAGAGGAGTAGATGGATGAATATATGGGCATATTGATTAGTAGATAGGTGGATGGATAGGTAGGTGTGAAGGAAGATTGATGGATGGATGGATGGATGGATGGGTGGGTGGGTGGGTGGATGGATGGATGGATGGATGGATGGGTGGGTGGATGGATGGACGGATGGGTGGGTGGATGGATGAGTGGCTGGGTGAGTGGATGGAAGATAGATTAGTAGATTAGTAAAGTAAATTAGTAGATATGTGGATAGATGGGTGAGTGGATGGATGGGTAGATGAGTAGATGTATGTATGTATGTTTGAATGGATAGATGGATAGATAGTTGGATGATTGAGTAGGTGGATGGGTGGATGGATGGGTGGATAGGTGGGTGGATGGATGGAAGGGTGGAAGAACAGATGGATGGTAAGTTAGTGGTTATATGGATAGATGGGTGAGTGAAGGAATGGATGGGTGGATAAATGGGTGCATGGATTCACAAGGCATATCCCAGAGACACACATTTTCAGCTGCACAGGCTAAATTGCATATTCTGGAGTGGAACTCAGAGGTGACCAGACAGTTTGGAGTGCAACATAAATGAGAACCTGTGAGTCTTATCTACACACACACACACACACACACACACACACACACACACACATGGACAAATAGCCACTCTTCAAACATCGGGACTTGCAGAAGTTTGTCAATGACCCCTAGAGAAGGAGAGATCGTCCGATGGGACCCATTCATTGGGAAACCCAATCCCCAAAACTCATTTAAGCACTTGGGCTGACTCTAAGTGCCAGGCAGTCAGAGGACATTCACAGACTATTCATTGGAAGGTGATAGATTGATCCTGGCCACCTGCCATGACATAGAAGCATGTCTGACTGGGAAAAGCACAGGCACCACTTCCCAGTGCCCAGTGCCGCCCTCCCAGACCCCCATCAGCACTGGGAGATGCCTGTCTCTCATCATCTCCATGGCTGTGCAATGACTATCTCCAATACACAAGCAGGTCCAGGAGACATGCCTCTTCTGCTGGGACCATGCTCAGGAAACTGCAAGGTCTACTCACATCTGACTGTACTGGCTGGTTTTGTGTGTCAACTTGACACAGGCTAGAGTTATCACAGAGAAAGGAGCTTCAGGTGAGGAAATGCCTCCATGAGATCCAGCTGTGGGGCATTCTCTCAATTAGTGATCAAGGAGGAGGGTCCCTTGTGGGTGGTGCCATCCCTGGGCTGGTGGTCTTAGGTTCTATAAGAGAGCAGGCTGAGCAAGCCAGGGGAAGCAAGCCAGTAAGTAACATCCCTCCATGGCCTCTGCATCAGCTCCTGCTTCTTGATCTGACTTCCTTTGGTGATGAACAGCAATGTGGAAGTGTAAGCTGAACAAATCCTTTCCTCCCCACTTGCTTCTTGGCCATGATGTCTTGTACATGAATAGAAACCCTGACTAAGACACTGGCCCAGTCGGTATTGAAGGCACTGGGATGGCTTGGATTTTGACCCAGCTCCTGGGAGACCATTAGTCCTCAAAGCCAAGAAAGCCAGAAGAAGGAGTCCCCATCCCGTGGAGCTCTTGGGAGACTGAGTGACACTGCATGTCTGTTCTCAGAGAGTTAGAAATACATTGGGCCTTGATCCTTTCCAAGAAGGGAGATCCTCACTGAGAGGCCAGAGGAGGGTATAGTTCCCTTCTCGACTCTCTCCCTCAACACTAGCTGCTGTTTCCAAGTTTTCCTCAGGCTCAGAATATTGTGGGGATGCTGGCCAAGGCTGGCCAAGGAGTCTGTGTGCCTGGATGAGGGCTTGTCCACAGGTCCTGAGACAGGGCAGCCTGCCTCATTTTGCAGGACTGGGACAGGATGTTTAGGGCCACAGATTCCCTGAGAGCTGCACCCTAAAGATGAGCCAAACTTTCCCACAGGACTCTGAGCTTCATAAAACTCTCTCTCCCCTCTTCCTACCCTGCTCCCTCCCCAGGAGTGAGGAGGCATCGAGAAGACAAACTCACTCCTGCTTTATCTATAAAGTGCTTAGCTAAGTGCTTGGCATACAATAAGTGCTCAGTAAATAACCATTATTAAGGGAGGGTGTGACGGAGAAATGGGACAGATCGGAATTTAATTCAGCCCCGTAGATTTATTGTGCTTCTGCCCGAGGGGGAAAAAAAGACAATGACTATCTTGTCTTCCCATCTCTCTCTGCGGCTGACTTTGCAGCAGAGTCCTCTCATCCCCTGCAGCCTGTTGGGGGAAAAAACAGTAAGAAGAAGGAGAAGCCAATCTGGCATGCTTGGCTGCGCCCCTGTCTCTCCTGCCCACAGCTCCCTGTGACTTGATGTTTAATTTCCTGGGGTCAGAAAGAAACATGTTGATGATCCCAGTTAATTCAAAATGTAAATTCCATCTCCTATCAGCTAATGGCGCTCAGCCCCACTTTACATCATAGGGGAGCCGTGTGAGTGAGTCTCAGAGCCCCAGGCTCCCTCCTCTCCACCCCTCCCCAACACTTGACAGACAGCCCTGGCTCTGCCCACCGTGTGGCTAGATCTGAGTTCACCCTTGGGAGTAGAGTGTTCTATTAATAATGGGGCATGGGGCAGGGGTACATGCCAGACACAGGGGATGGGTTTAACCCAAGAAACTCCAACTGGACCGAACCGGTCTGGGCCAAACTGGTCAGTCCTGGGCATCTCAGACTCCCAGGTCACTCACCAGGACCCAGAGCCTCAGCCTGGACAGGGAACTTGTCAATAAGCAAAACTGAGTGCACGGGCCTACCTTTGCACAACCCTGGAAAGCTAACCCCGTACCCTGTGGGATGGTATCTGGCATGGTGGCCAAGGTCTTTGGGAGACAAGGTCCCAGTGTTGTCCTCTCAATGGCCTCTGGAACACCAGACAAGTTTCTTTCTACCTCCCTGATGGATCCTCCCAAGGTAACCCAGTGTCCCATTGTCAGGCCTAAACCATTCTGCAAGCCCCCTGAAACGGCTGCCTGGATGCTTCTGCCCATCTTCGGCAGCCTGGATCGGAAGCAGGCTGCGGCCTGGGACAAGAGGTGAAAGGCTCCTGACTCTGAGCTCCCCTTGTGCGCCAGCCCTTTCCAACGGCAGCATGGTGGGTAATCCTGTGACTTCCTTCTGCTGACAGGGCTGGTGAGGGTCCTAGGCTCTGGACTAGGGTCTCTTCCTCCTCCACTAAGAAGGACCATCTAGGGTCATGGTCCTGTCTGTGAACAGAACCTGAGACCTGGTGGTCTCAGCTCTGCCACCTGCTGGCCAAAGGACTTTTTGCTGGACCTGACTTCTTTGGCCTTAGTTTCTTTTCTTTCTTTCTCCCCACACCCTTTTTTTCTTTTCATTCATTCATTCATTCATTCATCCACTCATTTATTATGTATTTATTTATTTATGTATTTATTCGTTTATTGATTTATTTTGGTTTTCCGAGACACTGTTTCTCTGTGTAGCACTGGCTGTCCCGGAGCCCATACCCTTTAGCCCAGGCTGGTCTCCAACTCACAGAGATACACACCTGACTCTGCCTCCCCAGTGCTGGGACTGAAGGTGTGAACTGCCAAGACCAGCTGGTGTTAGTTTCTTATCCAGTCATTAATGAGCTGAATTCCTAGGAGGCTCACAGGCCGGGAATTAAATGGCCTTGAACCTGGGAACCTGGGGTAAGCTCTTGGCTATCCCATGGCTTTGAAATCCGCCATTCCTTCTAGAAAGAACCCCTGTGAGGCACAGATACCTCTTAGCAGGTACGAATGCCAGCCTCTAGCTCCGTCTTTGGGAGGCAGCTGGTCTCTGATGTGCGTTAAATGAGTGCTTGTTTATGTTGTAGGTGGTTTTTTTTTTCATTTTTTAAAACAAACTTTATGAAGCTATAATTTAGATACCATAAAAGCCACCCATTAAAATGCATGATTTAATGGCTTTTAATATATTCACAAAGCTGTACAAACGTCCCTAACAATCTGCCTTGGAATCTTTCCCAAAGGAACTTTGTACCCTCTGAACACTCCCTGGCCTCCTGCTCCCTGGACGCCTGGTCACTGCCAACCCACATCTCTGTGTCCCGGACTGGCCCGCTCCGGTTCTCACAGAGACAGAGTCACTCAGCGCATGTGTCTTGTGTCTTTGCTCACTGGCTTTTCTGCGCACAGTAAAGAGCGTGCTTGTTGGACTGAGGCTGTGGCTAGCACTCGCTGAGCCCGGCCTGACTCCTCAGTGCCACGTCCGCTGGTGAGGTGGACCGTGCCTGTGATCCCAGTGCTGAAGGGTAGAGGCAGGAGGATCAAGAGCTCGAGATCAACCTCTGCTACACAGAAAGTTTAGAGGCCAGGCTGGACTACACGGACCACGTCTAAGAAAGAAGGAGGAGAAAATGGAGGAGGAGGAGGAAGAGGAGGAGGAGGAGGAAGAGGAGAAGGAGAAAGAGAGAGAAGGAATATTTGATCTTGCAAGGGTCTGGTGGGGAGTTGTGACATTACGCCCTTTCTCTTTTTGTCCATTTTGGTTTGGTTTGCTTGACTGATTTTTATCACTGGGAATTGAACACAGGGCCTGGTGTAGACTGGGTGGGCACCATACTGTTGAACTGCTTCCTAGACCTTGCTTTACTCTTTGCTTTTGAGACAAGATCTCCACTAAGTTGTCTAGGCACTACTTGAACTCACTCCGAGCCCAGGCTGGCCTAGAACTTGTGATCTTCTCGTCTCGGCCTCCCAAGCAGTGAGATGCCACCATCAGAGTACCACCATCGCAGCCTCCGCTGGCACGTTCCCATGTACGAGAACTGACCTTTGGCACCCAAGGATGGTAGGCCATGATGGAGATAGTTGGGCATTGGCGATAGGGCCTGCCTGAGGGTCTTTAGAGCCCTGGCCAGAGCTGCTCTGATTTGGGGTCTGCTCTGCCCCCCATCTCTCCCACACCCACTGTCTCCTCTCACGGATTCCTTCACCCACTCCCACTGCTCCCCAGGCTTGCACCTTAGGAAGAAGGCCCTGACAGAAGTGCAGGCCGGTGGCCGGACCCCACGTCCACAGCTCCAAGGGCCAGCTGCGGGCTGCCCGCCTCTCTCCACCCTTTCAGCTGGAAGTAGAGCCTACAAGTTTAATTATGCAATTAAAGTCATTTTCCTGAGCTGAACAAATATTTACAGCGTATTTTGCTGTAAATTGCTTCGCCTGGAGAGCAGGTCTGCCGCTCAGGCTGGCAAACACTGGTGCATTTGCATATCCCATTACCAAGGGGCTCACAGCTTAGCTGGGCCACAGGACCTGGGGTGCGTGGGAAGGACACTCAGGGAGAAGTGTCAGCCGTGTGAGCGTGCCTTGGCCCCACTCCTGAGGTGGATGTGAACTCAATGACATCTGCTGCTCCTCCGTGGCAGCCCCCAAGTCCCCACTCTGCGCATTTCAGAGACCTCTAAGCTTTTGCGCCCATGCTGAGGAGACCCAGATGGCTGAGAGAACGTGACTCAAGGACACAGTTCTGCGATAATTAACCCCGCACTAATCGCGCCCAGCTGCCCTCTGTCATGGATACAGGACTCCTGAAGTGGGCTCAGCCTGTGTTCTGAGCCTCTCCCGGGGACCCTCCCACTCTGCTGAGCTTCCTCTAAGAGCTAGCCAGGAAAACTTCAGGCAAAAGTTCTGGGCAAGAGAGAAGGCCAGGGTTCCATCTTACCCCAGCCAACAGGCGCTCTGCCTCAAGCCGCCATTTGTCCCCGTGGAAGTAACTTTACATCTGTCGACGGGGTCAGACTCTGTTCCATCAGGGGTGGGGATAGGGGTCTCCAGGCTGGATATAAATACCGGCTTGCATCTGGGGGGCTTCTGGGGAATGGCAGGCTGTGGGGTGAGGGTGACAGGAACTATACACAAATCATCTATCAGCAGAACCGGTAGCCCTGAGACACGAGGCCGGCGGCCAGGCCCCTCAGCTGTGAGGAAAGCCTGGGGCAGGCACTGCCTAGGTAGATCACCTCTTCTTCCCTTCTAACATGACCCAGTAGCCTAGCCTGGAAGAAATACGTTTTCTTTCATTACTTCTTAGGGCGGTGGGGCTTGTCCTGATGGCTCCTAGGCCTCAGCCATGGTCATCAGCAACTAGGCCTTCAGGGCATGAATACTCTTCTTAGAAAAGATGTGAATTATTTTTCTTGGGAAATAATTTTTACTTTTTACCCCTTTCCTTCCTTCCTTCCTTCCTTCTTCCCTTCTTCCCTCCCTCCTTCTCTTTCTCTCTTTCCCTTTTCTTTTTGTGGTACTGTGGGTTGACACCCCCACCCCTACCCTGGCTTCCTGCATGCTAGGACTACTCAAGAGCTACAAACAACAGCTCAAGCTCAAGGTGCACCCCAGAAAGCAGATTTGGGGGACTCAAGCTCAGACCCTTCTGTACCTGGCTTGGGGAAGGTGGAGGTAAACTGATCTAATGCTGAAGGGAAGGGGAAGAACCTCAGGGTGACGTTTATTGGTAGCTGCATAAATCTCCACAGGTATTGAAATAAATACAATTTTTAAATTTTTTTTAAATTTTTTGTTTTTGTTTTTGTTTTTTTTTAAGACAAGGTTTCTCTGTGTAGCCCTGGCTATCCTGGAACTCACTCTGTAGACCAGGCTGGCCTTGAACTCAGAAATCCACCTGCCTCTGCTGGGATTAAAGGCGTGCACCACCCCTGCCCGACAAATAGAATTTTATGAGAAAAAAAAAGGAAGGAAGGAAAAGAAAGGAAGAAGGAAAGAAAGGAAGGAAGGAAGGAAGGAAGGAAGGAAGGAAGAAAGAAAGAAAGAAAGAAAGAAAGAAAGAAAGAAAGAAAGAAAGAAAGAAAGAAAGAAAGAAAGAGTGTTCATGGTTCTGACTGTGTTCCTTCTCTCTTCCCTCACCCTTCCCTGACATCTATGAGGAAGGAGGGTGGAGATGGAGGCCACATTAGACACCAAGTGCCACCTAGAGCCACAGATGCTCATCAGAGTCAGGGACGGGAAGGACAGCGCCACTCAGCCACACCGAGGGTCTAGAGCAAAGCAAAGGAAATTACCGTCCTCTTAGACTCACTTTCTGTGCCACACTCCTTCAGACATCTTCAAGAGAATGCAAAGCTACCCATTTTACAGCCAAGAAAACTGAGGCTCAGAGTTCCATGCATTCAATCACCTAAGGGCACACTGAGAAAACAGGTAGTCTCGATTTGTTGACTTGCGAGTCTTTCGCACACCCCAAGGCCTGCACTGAGCTGGGCCACCATGCCATTCATCTCCATGCCTTACTGAGATAGTACTGCCTGGGATACAACGATGAGGTACAGGAGGGCCCTGCTGTCACGTGTCTGAGCCTGTCAGCTAGGAGAGAGGACAACTAGGAGAGAGGACGGTGGAACTGGAGATCAGCTCTTCCCCACAGGTGAGCCCCGACAGGCTGCACAGAACAAGGCCCCTCCTCATGGGGTCCAGTAATCCTGGCAGGGACACGGAGCAAGGGAGTCAGGCAGGCGCGAGCGGCTCGGTGCCTCTGAGAGGCCCAGGGGAACTCCGTGGCTCTGGATCCGATCCTGCTTCACTTAAAGGGGAAGAGAAGGCTCCTGAGTCCCAACCCAGGTGGATGCTCCTGGAGCCCTGGGGCATTGTGGGTCTGAGGAGGTGACTCTCAAGGGAGTGGCCGGAGATGTCTAATGACCATGGGAATGGGCCAGCAGCTGGGGTGTGCTGGAGAAGGGTGACGGATCCGATCCAGCTCTCCCAAAGAACAACACACTCGAGGGAGCGAGCACTCCAGAGCCGACGCACCCTATAATACACTATATAAAGTTTATGGTTTGTTTAGACTCTTCTGGAACAACCAATAAACGCAGGGTGCAGAAAAGATCAAGAAAGGGCGGCGGCTGACCTTGGGCCAACCCCTGCAATCTCCCTTCCCAGGAAGCCTATGGCGCAGCTACTGGGTTGGGTACGCACGAAGAATACAATTGCCGTTCTTCTGTCTTTTCCACACTCTCTAGGCCCACGGAAACTGAGGGAAGTGTTGCTCTTGAACGGGCGTAAAGCAAGGGCCTGTGCCTGACCACACTGCACTTTCTGAGAAGGCTAAGCCCCAGGCTCCCCTTAAACTCTCTGGCTCCAGCTATGCAAACGCGGAGACCTGTCCTGTAAAGTTGCTAAAGAGCGCCAACTAGTGGCAACAATGACTTACAGCATGGGAAGCCGATGCTTCGCTCTCTCCCCTCCTTCCGGTCCCTCACTCCGGGCAAGTCCCCTCCTTCCAAGGGGGTGCGGTGCTGTGAATGCCCCAGACTCTCTCGGAGGAGGAGCAGGACTGTTTAATCAGTGTGCTCTCCTTTCAAATAAAAACCAAAACGAGGCGATGAAACCTACTTTTTCTATAAAAGTTTATTTTGTATTTTTTATTTCCAAGAAGTGGTCAGGATACCTATTTCAATTATGTAATGAAAGGTAAGGAAGGGCAGTGTATAAAAATAATTTAAACATACATACTAGCAACAAAGCAACATGACTCTAGTTACAACTACAAACTTGCCCAAGATTTTCCCCCAAAGGTTTTAAATACACTGTAGACAATGGGACAGACAGGTGGGTATACACACACACACACACACATGATCACACACAGACACGCTCACATGCTCACATACATATGTACAGCTCAAGTATGTTTTCTGTGCATTTTTAGCTAACTGCTACAGCTAAGGTGAAGAACTGGATTCCTGAGTGACCTTGAAATGGAACCAAAACCCCCATCGGTGTCCAATGCAAACTTCAGAGAACATGTGGTGATTTCCCCGCCCAATCTTATTTGCCCCTAGCCTGTTCTCTGTGCTACTCAACTGACTACTAAAAGGTGCTTTTCTGATCCACTCAGCATTGTGCCCGCTATCTCAAAGCTGGAGTAGGCTGGCTTCCTCCTAGCTTCCCAGCGCACGCTGTGAGTGAGAAGGGGTGACTCTCAGACCCCCCCCCCATCGGGATTACATCTGACTGATTCTCTGTTTCAGGGCTTGGAGCTCCTTCTCAATCTCGTAAGGGAGGTCGACGTTGACCTGGTCCCCCAGATATCTGTCGATCTCCTCCACCTCCTCCTCCCAGAACTCCTTGGAGATTCTGAATAACTCCTCCATGTTGACGTCCCCCAGGCCTTTCAAGTTCAGGGCGTTTTCCTTAGGGACGTAGCCGATGGGTGTGAGCTTGGCGCTGTCTTCCCCTTCAATGCGTCTGAACATCCACTCCAGCACGCGGGAGTTCTCGCCAAAGCCTGGCCAGAGGAACTTGCCGTCTTTGTCCTTTCGGAACCAGTTGACGTGGAAGATCTTGGGTAACTTGGCGCCTGGGCGGTGGCCCATGCTCAGCCAGTGGGCCAGGTATTTGCCGAAGTTGTAGCCAAAGAAGGGCCGCATGGCAAAGGGGTCGTGCATGATGACCTTGCCTGTCACAGAGAGGCCACCGTTCACCTCTGGCCCAGTCAAGCCAGGTTCTCCCTCCCTCTCCCTCCAGGACAGACCCCAAGAAGAAGGCTTGGCTTGCAGACTGTGACTCACCCTTGTGTTCTGCAGCAGCTGTGGCCTCTGATCGCATGGCTGCTCCTACAAACACCCCGTGCTGCCAGCTGAGAGCTTCGTACACAAGGGGGACACCTTGAGCGGGGACACAAAGATCATTAAAGACATTAAAGACAGCTGAACTCTCTCTAACACTACCACATCGCTGTTCAACCAAGCTGTATCTTCTCCCTTCCTTCCTTCCTTCCTTCCTTCCTTCCTTCCTTCCTTCCTTCCTTCCTTCCTTCCTTCCTTCCTTTCTTTCTTTCTTTCTTTCTTTCTTTCTTTCTTTCTTTCTTTCTTTCTGTCTTTTGTTTTGATGAGAAAGTTTCACTGTAGCCCAAGAGAACCTGGACCTTACTCTGTAGCCCAGGCCAACCCTGAACTCGCAGCAATCCCCCTGCCTCATCGACCCAAGTGCTAGGATTACAGGTGTGAGCCGAGTTTTCTGTTGTTAACCTTTCACCTACAGAGACAATAAACAGGAAACCGCTAAGGGCAGTCACGACAGAGAGGCCACTCAATGAAGCAGAACGCTAGCCTGAGCTACCTCAGATCACAGGCCCAGAGAGGCCATTGGTGATCAGAAGGATGGCCCTACATTTAAACCTGCCCGGTGAGTCTGGACAGAGATGGGGGAAGATCTCTGGAACCAGCTTGGAAAAATATTTCCTGGATTTCTTTGTATCACCACACCCCAGGTTCCCAGCCTGAATAGAGGATGCCTCACCCGCCGGTCTGCGGCCCCCAAAGATGATGCCCTCGATGGGCACTCCTTCTGGAGACTCCCAGGCAGGGTCAATAATGGGGCACTGGCTGGCAGGGGTGCAGAATCTTGAGTTGGGATGGGCACATGGTTCCTCTGCAAGAGAGAGAGAGAGAGACAGAGAGAGAGAGAGAGAGCCCTTAGCATGGCCCAGAGAGGTGGCGCCCAGAAGCCAGCGCACACGATCTCTCCGGGCCTCACCGTCCTGCGGCCTCCACTCCTTGTTCTTCCAGGAGGTGATGGTGACCCCCGGGGCCAGCGGCTCTTCGATGCCTTCCCAGTAAACGCCCCCATCACTGGTCTCAGCCACGTTGGTGAAGATGGTGTTCTTCTGGACCGTCTTAATGGCATTTGGATTTGTCTTCACTGAGGTGCCAGGAGCAACTCCGAAAAACCCGTTTTCTGGGTTGATAGCCCTTAAGTTACCTGGAACATTGCAAGCCAGAGAGGGAGGCGTGAGTGCTAGCCAAGCATCCCAGAGTTCTTTATGCTCTCCCAGGCTAGCTCACGTCCTACAGTGCGCATCTTTCTCTTCCCCGTCCCAAAACTACACAGCCATCCATCCGTTTCGATCTACACACCACGGCTAACTCAGACACTGCAGCTTTCCACTTCTTCATAGTTCCCACAACACATTATCTTATTTTAAAAACATTTGTGTTTGTGTCTCTGTGTGTGTCTCTGTGTGTCTCTGTGTGTGTCTGTGTGTGCGCCTGTCTGTGAGTCTATGTGTGTGTCTGTCTGTGCGTCTGTGTATGTGTGTCTGTCTGTGAGTCTATGTGTGTGTCTGTCTGTGTGTCTGTGTCTCTGTGTGTCTCTCTGTGTGTCTGTGTGTGCATGTGTGTGTGTGTCTGTGTCTCTGTGTGTGTGTCTCTGTGTGTGCCTGTATGTGTGTGTGTGTCTCTGTGTGTCTGTGTCTCTGTGTGTGCATGTGTGTGTCTGTGTGTGTGTCTGTATCTGTGTGTGTGTCTCTGTGTGTGTGTGTATGTGTGTGTCTCTGTGTCTGTCTGTATGTGTGTGCCTGTGTGTGGGTCTGTGTGTGTCTCTGTGTGTGTGTGTGTCTGTGTGTGTGTGTCTGTGTGTCTGTGTGTGTCTGTGTGTCTGTGTGTATGTGTCTGTGTGTCTGTGTGTATGTGTATGTGTGTGTATGTGTGTGCATGTGTGTGTCTGTGTGTGTCTGTGTGTGTGTCTGTGTCTGTGTGTGTGTGTCTCTGTGTGTGTCTGTATGTGTGTGCCTGTGTGTGGGTCTGTGTGTGTGTGTCTGTGTGTGTGTGTCTGTGTGTGTGTGTGTGTGTGTCTGTGGGGGAGGGTGTGAGTGTCCCAGGACACACATATGGAGGTCAGATGATAACTTGCAGGAAATCAGTTCTCTCTTTCCACCATTTAGGTTTCCGAGAATCAAACTCAGGTCTTCAAGCTTGGCAGCAGGTGCCTTTAGCCATAGACTCGTCTCAGAGGCCCCAGCAGTGCCACGCAGACGACGGATCTGTGTGAGCACGCATCCTGGCCTGGCCTCTCTATCCAGAAGGCCCTCACAGAAGGCCTGCAGGACGATAGTGCAGAGGCCTCGCTGACTCTGGAGTCACAGCACTCTATGCCTGGTGCTGGCAGTTTAGAGCCTGTGGTGGTTGTGTTTGAAGCCAGCCACTCACCAGGGGCCACAACTGTCATCAGCCAGACCGAAAGACTCACCTTGAGCATCAAACTTCATCCAGGCAATGTCGTCGCCCACACATTCAACTTTCCACCCGGGGAGAGTGGGGTTCATCATGGCCAAATTGGTCTTCCCACAGGCGCTAGGGAAGGCTGCCGCCAGGTATTTCTTCTTGCCTTCAGGGTTCGTTATACCCAGGATCTGCGGGGACAGGTCACAGCTTTAGTATCCCTCATCCCTGACATGCATGTCTAAAACTCACAGTAAAACCCAGGGGCCTGGAGAGACGGCTCAGCGGTTAAAAGCACTGACTGCTCTTCCGAAGGTCCTGAGTTCAAATCCCAGCAACTGCGTGGTGGCTCACAGCCATCCATAATGAGACCTGACGCCCTCTTCTGGAGTGACTGGAGACAGCTACAGTGTACTTACATACAATAATAAATAAATCTTAAAAAAAACAAAAACAAAAACAAAAAAAACCACTACTCTGTATCCCTCATATGGTAAAAGAGAGAGAGAGAGGGACAAAGGGTGTGTATCTTCCTCTTCCAAGCTAATGGAGGGTGGGAGGGGGCAGAAAATTAAAAGGAGGACGATGAGGAATAAAGGGAGGGTCGGTGGGGGGAGATTGAGATCTCTGCTATTGTCTAAGAAACGAAGATCTGTATTCCTGCCTGTAGCAAAAGTCTGGGAAAGTGCCTAGAGTCTCCCCAAAGGCAGATCCCCGTGATCCGCCCCTCACGCATCAAGCTAAACTATCAGGGTACGAAAGAATAAAATCCCCAAGGTCCCTGCTGCTCCCGCGTGTCTGAGCCCCTTTCAAAGAAACAACGCTGGGTACTTAGAGTCAACTTGGCACCGCTCCACTCTGCCCTTAGGTCCCCCGGGGTTGGGGAATCTTGACCCGGCTCACGTATGCCACCCGGGAACTTCTGCCCAGGATTCCCTGACCACGTACCAGCATGTGCTCTGCCAGCCACCCTTCCTCCTTCGCCAGCCGGCTGGCGATCCGCAGCGCAAAGCATTTCTTCCCGAGTAGCGAGTTCCCACCATAGCCGCTTCCAAAGGAGATGATCTCTCTGCGGTCCGGGAGGTGGGCAATCAGGGTCAGCTCGGGGTTGCAGGCCCAGTTGTTGACCAAAGGCTCTGAAAGCAAGCAAGCCACAGTGAGCTTGTGAGGCCCAAGTCTCCAGGCTGGCCTCGAACCGGCTATGGAGCTGAGAAGGACCTGGAACTTCTGATCCTCTGACTCTGCATGCTGGAGTGATAGACCTGTCCCAGCACGTCCAGTTTATTTGGTGTCTGGGATCAAACTCAGGGCCTCATGCACACCAGGCGAGCACCAGGCTAACGAACCCTTCCCCAACCTCTCCACCTTCGATCTGGAAAGAATATACTTACTTTTTAAGGGGAGAGGGCACCCCACAGAGTGGAGGCACTTGATAAACTCCCCATTGCCCAGGGCCTCCAGCACAGACATCCCCATCCGGGTCATGATCCGCATGCTGGCCACCACATAGGGCGAGTCTGTCAGCTCAATACCAATCTTGGCCAGCGGCGAGCCCAGTGGCCCCATGCTGAATGGAATGACGTACATGGTGCGGCCTGTGGAGGTGGGTGGGGGAGGCAGGTGAGAGGCCACGGAGACCCCCTGAGCTTCCCCAGCACCTCTTCCTAACGATACCCACGGCCACGTCTCCCACACCATGCCCACGTCTCCCACACCGTGCCCCACTGGCCACTAGCCTCTGGTTCAGGACGCCACCAGAAACTACAAACTCCCGACATTAAACTTTTTATAACCATCCTGTTTGACTAAATTAAGTTGCTTTACATCCACAAGAATGAGAAGCATTTTGTGTATGTATCTTCTATTTTATCTGTTTTATATTAAGGATTGGATCCAGGGCCTTGGAGATTCCAGGCAAACACTCTACCCCGGGAGCAAAAGAAGCAGCACCTCTTGAGTCTTTCTTTTGGGACCAAGTGTATATTGCTCTGGCTAGCCTTAAACTTTGAATGCTCCTGCCTCAGCTTCCACGTCTGGGAGGACAGGCCTGGAGCCACCAGGACTTGCAGAGGACATTTTAACATTCCTGTGTGTCCTCATCCATGAAACATGACCAGACAGTGCACTCTACATATGGGCCACCCTTCTCAGCTCAGGCCACCGTTGGGAGCATGAGCTATGTACACGTCACACTGCCAGGCCTGGGGTCTGGTCTCACCCACCTTTCATGCACCCCGGGAACCTGGCGTTG
Source organism: Apodemus sylvaticus (assembly GCF_947179515.1). Taxonomy (NCBI): domain Eukaryota; kingdom Metazoa; phylum Chordata; class Mammalia; order Rodentia; family Muridae; genus Apodemus; species Apodemus sylvaticus. Next base: position 158,798,169 of record NC_067476.1, on the reverse strand, counting down.
AATGCTTTCTCAAAGTCCTCTTCTGACATCCAGCGGCCCAGCTGGCTGAGACCGGTTTTGGGGATGGGCACTGTGTCTCTCTGCTCTCGGGTGATGATGACTGTCTTGCTTTCGATCCTGGCCACATCCCTGGGGTCGGTGAGAGCCAGCCAACTGAAAACATCACAGGGACTTCTTCAGCAAGGTACTTCATCCTTGGGGATGTACCTTTCTTACCCGCCTCTGGCTCTTCCCAGCCTTGCGGGACACAAGGACAACAGGGACTTGACCGGGTGGACATTAGCTAGATTGTGAGCTGGCCCTGGGGAAAGGGACTGCCTTGCATGGTTATCTGGAATCTAGTGGCCGGCACCTCACAGGGTGTCTGGATTCTGACTGATCTCTTAAGTGTCTCTGGTGTTTGCCACAGCAAGGTCTTCACTCCCCAAACCCCAAGAAAGTGGATCTGGGAAGCCTGTGGGCCAGAGAGTTTGGGCTGAGGGGACTCACCAGTTGTCATATTTCTTCAGCTTGCGGATGACACCCTCCTCCTGCATGTGGGCCAGCAGCCGCCCATACTCCTCCTCGGAGCCATCGCAGATGTGGATATACTCCGGCTGGCACAGCTGAGCATTGTCTTCCACGAACTTCCTCACTGCCTGGGGCAGGCTGTCGAGGCTGCCCTGGATGACCTTACCAGAGAGGTCCAGACCATTATGCAGCTGAGGAGGCATATTTGCAACAGTGTGGAGACAGGCAGGGACTCTGGTGCCACCTGAAACAGCAAAAGAGGCTCATAAACACCAGAATCCATGGGCCCCTCCCACTCCTTCTACGGGCTTTGCACAGCTTACACGTGGCTAGGGAGCCTTGGTTATCAGGGTAAAGAACATGAGCTTGTATTTTTGGAGAGGTGAAGGAAATGACCCTGCCTACCTTTCTTCCTTCTGGAAGGTCTGGATCAGAGATCGCAGAGCGCCTTGCCGGATTTCCCCTGTTGACCGAGGGTGTGTTCCCAGAGGGAAAGCCAACCGTGCTTGGTGGCCAGCCCTCCTCACTTTAAATACTATAGAGAAGGGAGGACAGGCAGCCCTGCCCCTCAGCTGGAGCCGGAGGCTCGCCTCTGACGTAAGGGGCAGGCCTTTGGATCATAGCCATGGTCAGCACAGTTTGAAACTGACTTAACACAATAAACTCCAGGGAGATAATGATTGAACTTGCAGTTGTTAATGAATATTGGGAGGCCTCAGGCCCCTCTATCAGCCATAGTGAGTCCTTACACAACATTTGATTGACTAAACTTTGACCCTGCCTGTTGCTGATGCAAAACTACAGGCTCTTGCCTTCATTGTCAGGTGGAGGGTCAAGGACACGGCTAGCCGGGACGAATCTTGGACTTCATATGTTGCTGGCTGCACATTTTGTGTGCCAGTGGCTGCTGGTTGTCAAAACACCACAGCTATGAGGTGTCACTCCCATGGCCAAAGGTCACGAGAAGGAAACTCAACTCTGAGACATGAGACTTCTAGGCAAAGTCTGCGCCTGAAGAGTTAGCTCAGGTGTGTTACTTCACTAAGTGTTTGGTGGATTCTCTGGCCAATCCAGGATGAACACTGCAGAGGTTAGGAATGGCTGTAAGCTTTGTTCTGATGGGACAATGCCTGTCACACAATAATCATTCATGCATACATACTGAGCCCTGCTCTAAATGTTTTATGTCAGCTCACTCATTACTACCGCCTGAAATGGAGCCATGACAGTCCTGGGTACAAACTAGGAAACTGAGGCAGAAAGATCACTAAACAGGTCCCAGCTGGCTAGTAAGAGTCAGAAGAGTATGCGTCAGTCAGACTGGGCTACAGAGGACTGTGGGGTCCCTTGTGAGTGCTACTGTCTCATTGTGAGAGCTTCTTCAAGAAGTCCTAGGTTAGACACAATCACCCTTGCAACTGCCTGGAATCATCTTGCAAGTCTGAGAGTCTGGGGAGAGGAGGGAAGAGGCCCGGCCGTTCTGCTGGGTTACACTTGAGCAACGAGACCTTTATTCACAGTTGTGAAGAATCTTCTCTGCAAGCCACAGACCTCCATGCCAATGGAACCAGTTGGGAGCTTGCTTGCTGGAGTTTAGAAGTGAGTGAGAAGTCAAGGAGAGAGAGCCCATGGTCAGGCCCGGCTCCCACAGCTGGCCTCAGGGGGGTGGGGTGGGTGTGGCAGGGGCATGGCCCACTTCCCTGTAGGCAGGAGGATGATCTGACAGGCAACTTTGTGACTCTGCTTACTGAGACAAGTGTCACACACACGGTGTGTGAGGCACTGTGAAGAGACGTCCCAAACAGTGCTTTTCACCTGAACTATGGGGCTTGAACTCTGCAAAGCTCTGTGAGTACTTCCTGCCTTCTGCACCCGAACTGCCAGCATTCTGGGGGTTCATTCACTGGACCTTCCATGTCAGTACCGAAGGAGTGGCTTCCTCTTCAGCTCACTGAGACTGCTCATGAGGGTTGGCCTCAGCCTATGTAAGCTGTTGTTGGGTGGGCTGAACCAGCCTTTCCAGTGCATACTTCCTCTGAGATTCTTGAGCAGTCTTCAGTCCGCTGCTAAAACTATCATGAGTTTGAATCCTGGAAGGTTAAGTTGATAACAAAAAGGAGAGACTATAACTCAGCTTGAGTTTTAAGCACTCTGCATACATTCAAGATACCTCTGCTGTGTGAGCCTCCTGGGAGGGACATAGTAGGCCGATGATGGTGGAGAAGCAGGGCTCCCCAAAACCTTCCAATTAGTCAGTACCCGCCTATGCCAGATACAGTGCCACCCATACCATATCTTGTCAAAACCTCACAAGGCAGATACTGGGTTACAAAATGACCTGGAGGTCCATGCTCTTCTAGAAGTGAGACACAGAGAACAGGACTCTGAGGACAGTCAGGCAAAGCTGGTTGGAGTGTCCTCACCCCTAGCTGAAGTCATCCTGGTCTTTGCTTGTCTTTGGCGATTTCCTGCCTGCAAGAGGCCTCGTGGGGCAGCACTCTGTGCCCCTCCTAGGGAGGCTCGGTGAGCCGTGGCATGCTTCATCATGAGTAAGCCTCAAAGGGAGTGCTAGGGGTTGACTGCCAGCTGCCCTGCTGGGGGCTTCCCGGGGAGTGCGGGCCACCTTGTGTGATGTCTGTGCTTGTATGGGACAAGCAGAGGGCCAGGCATTCCCGCAGGGTGGAAGTTTTCCATGTGGTTTTTCACACAGACATGAACCCCCTCCCCGGACTTTCGGGGGCCACTCGGGCTTATGTTCCCTTAAGTCAGGTCAGCTTCCTGTCAAGTCTGTAAACAGTTTCTTCCAGATTAAAAGCTGCTTCAGAGAGGAAGAGAAGAAGGCCAGGCACTCAGAAACAGATCCAAAATTGTACTGTTGTATTAGTCAAGGTTCTCTAGAGTATCAGAACTTACAGATCTATCTATCCATCCATCTATCTATCTATCTATCTATCTATCTGTATTATATGTGTGTATAATATATGTGTATGTTTTGTGTATGTATATATTTATATACATACACACACATATATATGATTTCACACATGCATATATGGAGAGAGAGAGACAGAGACAGAGAGTTTTTTGGAATGATTTACAGGCTGCAGTCCAGCTAATGCAACGATGTCTGGCTGTGAATGAAAAGTCCAAGAATCCAGAAGTTGCTCAGTCCACAAGGCTGACTGTCTCTGCTGATCCTCTGTATATGCTGGAATCCTGAAGAAGTAGTCTGTAGGAGCTGGAGAGATGGCTCAGCAGTTAAGAGCACTGACTGCTCTTCCAAAGGTCCTGAGTTCAAATCCCAGCAACCACATGATGGCTCACAACCATCTCTAATGAGACCTGATCCCCTCTTCTGGTGTGTCTGAGAATGGTTACAGTGTACTTATGTATAACAGTAAATAAATCTTTAAAAAATTATTAATAAAAGAGAATAAGTAGTCAGTCTGTAAAGCAGTGAAGGAATGGGTGTGCAGGGTCAGGGTAAGAGGTAGAGAGCAAAGGCCTCCTCTTTCCACATCCTTACACAGACTTCCAGCACAAAGTGTGGCCCAGATTAAAGGCATGTCTTCCTGACTCAAGATCTGGATTAAAGATGTGTGTCTCCTGGTACTCAGGAGGCAGGGGCAGGCAGAGCTCTATGAATTGGGGCCAGTTGGGTCTACAAAGCTAGTTTCAAGACAGCCAGGGCTATATAGAGAAACTTTGTTTCAAAAAAGCAAAACAGGGCTGGAGAGATGGCTCAGAAGTTAAGAACACTGACTGCTCTTCTGAAAGTCCTGAGTTCAAATCCTGAGCAACCACATGGTGGCTCACAACCATCCATAATGAGATCCAATGCCCTCTTCTGGGGTGTCTGAAGACAGCTATAGTGTACCTACATGTAATAAATAAATCCTTTTTTTTAAAAAAAAAAAGCAAAACAAAGAAAAACCAAAAAGAGTGTATGTCTTCCTACCTCAAAGATCCAGACTAGAAGTGGATTCACCCACTTCAAACCAAGCAAAATCATCTCTCCCAGGTGTGCCCTCCCTTTCTGGAATGTAGTCCATGGCCAGTGCAGTCACAGTGACAACCAAGAGCAGCCCCACAGCCATCTTCTCCCATGCTCCTTCCAGAACCTACTGTAGGTGTGAGCTCAGCAACATTCTCACCAGCTGTAGCCTTGGGAAAGACAGCTCCACAGCTCTGACAGGATAAAGAACTATGTAAAGTCCTGTTTGTTAACTGCACTCTAGGTCTCAGCCCTGTAAAGAATGAACTTCCTAAAGGCAGGCTTCCCATGATCCTCTCTGATCGCCACTGTCTTCTCCATTATAGAGGTCAGGAAATGGAGGCTCAAGAAAGGAATCGCATGCATTCAGTCAGCAAACACTGGCCAGATGGCTACTGGTATTCTTGAACGGAATGGAAGGTCTACAAACTGCGAGCCTAGGACTTCGGTCAGCTCTATCTGCCTCCAGGACTTCATCGCTAGGCACACAGACGACACCTCCTGCATAATCAGCCCCCGGACGAATCAAGGCGTTACGAGCATGGTTGGCTCTTGAAAGAATATATTCTCTGTTCTTGGGCCTTTGTGGCCACCCTGCCCAGTGGCCAACAACACTGTATCCCTGAAAAGGACCTGTGCCTCAGCAGAGGGATGGAGGTTGGGTGTAGGCATCCTCTGATGTCTGTCAGAATCCTGGTGCCTAAGGAAGTGTGACATTTAACTAGCAAGTAGTAGGCGCCATGCAGGTGTAGAAAGCAAAGAAAAAGAGAAATGTCTCTTCCTCCTTTTATGAGCCAAGGATCCTTCATTTTTGTTCTGTATTTGGCCCTGAAAACCACACAGCCCATACGTGTGGTGCTGAATGCTTTTAAAAACCCCTGGAGCTGGGTGGCGGTGGCGCACACCTTTAGCCTTATGCCTTTAAGGAGACAGAGGCAGGTGGATTTCTGTGAGTTAGAGGCCAGCCTGGATTACAGAGTGAGTTCCAGGGCAACGAGGACTAAACAGAGAAACCTTGTCTCAAAAGCCAAAAGAGAGATAGAGAGGGAGAGGGAGAGACTAAGAGATGGATAATCCAGGCCAGGTATGGTGTAATCTAGCATCCAGGGAGGCAGAGGCAGGAGGATAGTGAGTTTGACTCATTCGGTGATCCTATAGAAAAAGAGGCTGCACACACATTAGCCATCCCCATGTCCATAGCTCATGTCCTGTGAGGACACTGATAGCTGTATTTGCATACAGACTAGAATCAATAGTGATGACGTAGACAGAGACTGTAGGTTCTACAGTCACAAGTACCTTCCCAGGCATGCTTACACTTGTCCTCAGAAGCCACGGGAGGGACAAACGGACGAGGCTGAGCCATACATTTAAGGAGTCTTTTAAACCCAAGTACCCTGAGCCTCCAAGGCATGGTCCGGCCCTCCCGATGTTCCTGGGCAGGCAGAGGGGAGGTGGTTCTCAGGAGCATGCTGGGTAATGCAACCGCCTGGTTGTTTCTTCAGACAGGCTGTCTTCAGGACTCTAGAAGCCCACACAGAATAGAGCGGTTAGGAAGCAGTATGGAGGCTGCAGACGTGGCTCTGTTGGTAGATGGCATGCCTAGCATCATCCCTGAGTTCGATTCCCAGCTCCCCCTAAATTAGACACGGTGGTACAGACCCTCGATCCTAGCAATTGGGAGGCAGAAACAGGAGGATCAGGCATTCGAGGTCATCCTTGGCTACTTAATAAATTCAAGATCAGACAGAGCAACACAAGACCCTGTCTCCAGAGAAAGGCAATCTAACTCTGGCCGGGCCCCATCAAGACTCAAGGATTTGATAGATAAATGGGCAGTGGCCACCGACAGAGGCTATGGACCAAGTAAACACAAGAAACACCATGGACTTCACGGGGTCTCCCAGTGGAGAATTCTGAAGGCCGATGAGTGGGTGGGACATGTCTTGGTAAGCTTTGGTGGCAAGGAAGCCCCTGAGAGAGCATCCACTCCACCGCTGTGCCTTGGTCTCCGGAAACAGCAGAAGATGGCTCTGTAGGTTTGAGATGGTGCTCTCAGGGCTAGGGTGTCCCACCAAGCCTCTTCTAAACTAAAATGAAGACCCAGAGACATGTACCCAGAGTTCCCCTCATCCCCAGAGCCCGACTTCCCTGATCTGAACCGCAGGCTTCCATACTAGATCTTAGTGTGTGAAAGGATTTCACAGCCAGGAAATCCACCCATCCGAGGGATCAAGTCCTGTCCTCCATCTCCCCAAGCGGCACCTCTCGCTCTCAGGCCACAATCTCCCCAGGTCACCACAGCCATGGACGGAGGGGTCCCTCCCTACGACCGTAAAGTAAGGTGTCTCTGCGCAGGGATCTGAACTCACAGGGACTCCTACTGACAAAGCAAGGGATGAGTAAGCTTTTCTAGAAGGAAGCAAGAAGCAATAGGCTAGAGCTGAAGGCACTGCCACAGGTCACTCTGGGATCTCTATTGAGGATGGCTGCTGGAGGATCACCTGGCTGACCCCTCCCTGGAAGTTCCCGACAGCAGGAAAACACTGCAGCCTAGAATCGTCACCAGGGCAATTTGGGTCGTCCACCCCAACGATGTTTGTCAGGGACAAATATTTAGATGTTCTCTCTCTGCAGCCTGGAGGGCAGGGCCTTTCAGTTGAATGAATGGTGAATTGGAAAGTCCTTAACACCTCATCTTGGGCCCCTCTAGCTGTTCTGAAACTATGAAGAGTGGTGGATAGACATGACGTACCCAAGCCACTAAATTGTGCATCTTTAAATGGTTCGTTCATATTGTGTGAATTTCACCCCTTTATTAAATAATTCATTTTTTAATTTTAGGCTCACTGATGTTCTGCCTGTATGTATGTCTGTTGGATCCTGGAGTTACAGACAGTTGTGACCTGCCATATAGGTGCTGGGAATTGAACCTAGGTCCTCTGGAAGAGCAGTTAGTGTTCTTAACCACTAAAACATCTTTCCAGTCCGGAATTTCACCCCTTAAAAAAAAAGGCAGTGGTGGAACACACTTTTGATCCCAGCTCCCAGGAAGCAGAGGCAAGCAGATCTCTGTGAGTTTTGAGGCCAGCCTGGTCTACGGGGAGAGTTCCAGGACAGCCAGGGATACAACGTGAAACCCTGTCTGAGGGGGGAGGCAGAGCAATAACAAGAAAAGGAAGACCTGGCCTGTAGTCCAGTCCCTTTCTAGGAAATGTTGGAAAAAGTTGGGGCAGCATGACAAGAGGGATCCAAAGCCTACTTTGGGGTGCAGATGGGTCTCCAATGTCTGCCCATCTCCAGGATACCCCTCAGTGTTCCTTTACACGGCCTGGGACACCATGAGATTGGTCTCCAGCTGAGAGGCTCTGACCTTACAGGGTTACACCAAGGCTTTCCAGCAGTGTGGTGGCTCCTTTGTCTTCTTTTATTGCATGTGTGTGTGTGTGTGTGTGTGTGTGTGTGTGTGTGTGTGTGCGCGCGCGCGCTGTGACTGCGCCTGCGCCTGTGCCTATGCTTCTGCCTGTGTCTGTGCCTATGCCTCTGCCTGCATCTGCGCCTGTGCCTCTGCCTGTGCCTGTGCCTCTGCCTCTGCCTCCGCCTCTGCCTCCGCCTCTGCCTCCGCCTCTCTGCCTGCGCCTGTGCCTGTGCCTGCATCTGCATCTGCACCTGCACCTGCACCTGCACCTGCGCCTGTGCCTGGGGAAGTCAGAGAACAGCTTGCAGTAGTCTGTTCCCTTTCCACCTTGCGGAACCTGGGCATTAAACTCAGGTCGTCAGCCTGGTCTCAAATACCTTTCCTCGTTTAAGCCTCCAGGTCTGCTTGCATGTATTCTAGAACGAAGAAATGAAAAAGCTAATCTAAGATTAAAACACCGACCTGGGGCTCAGGAATGAGGTGTGAATTTTGCTACAAGGGTGGACTCCGAAGATGCTTTAGAGATGTGTAAACAAACACTCTTTACAGGCCTTTAGAGCTGTCTAAGGACACATTCTCCACCAGGGCGGGGCCGACCCATTCCACAGACCTTCTCGAAACCCTTGCTTTGTGTGATTAGGGCTGAGGAGTAAAGTCCAGGCTTCTTAAATACCAGAGAAGCACTGGACATCCGACCCACAGCTTCAGTTCTTGGTGACTTCTTCTTTTAGACACAGGACTGCTCTATACAGCCCAAGCTGGTCTGGAACCCACAATCCTCCTGCCTCAGACTCCTGAGTGCAGAGATTACAGGGTGTGCTCCATGGCTGTCCTTGTTAATTTCCTCGCGGTTTCTTCATCCGGATGCATGGCGGCACCCTGCGAGATAGGGGTGTCTGGGAGCTCAGCATCACGTGTCACCCCAACCCATGAACAGCCTGGCCCTCCGGAGCTCGGTATCATCTCTGTATGGTTCTGACAACTAGCATGGTCTCTTGGCTCAGATGACAGCTTTCAGGGACAAGTGGGCAGACACAGGGTTTCATTTTGAGATTGAGAATGAGAGGCCCCCAAACTCAATGTTTTTAGACCTCTAAACAACTAGCCCAGCACAGAGTAACTTGTTTTTCTGCTTTCAGCTTGAGAAAGATAGCCCACCCTGTTCTAGTTCCAATGTTTAACTATACAATGCCCCAAGGACGTTTGCTCCAGATAATCTCGAACCTTCCTTACTTCCTCATTCTGTACTTCCCCATTTTTTGTCCTCCACCCCTTGCCTTTTGAATTGTGTCCTCCACCCCTTGTCTTGTGATTTTTCCCTTTAAATATCCCTGACTTCTGTTGCACGGGGTCCTCAGTCCTCTACCCCTGCACGGTGTACGGCTGTGGAACCCTGATTCTGGAATAAAGAAATCCTCATGTTATTGCATCGAAACCATTTCTCACAAGTGATTTGGGTGTGGCCTTCAGAGGCGTGGAGTGCTGGGGCGCCCTGGGTTTTGGGGGGTCTTACAAGATCACCACATATCTTGTCTTAAGTCCTTGACCCTGGCCTTTCCACAAGCAGAAAAAGCAGTCCAGTGAAGATAAGGTCTGTCCAGTCTACAGGGAGCAGGACCCCAAGGCCTAGGGCAGTCTCTCCCAGACCCTTACCTCTCAGAAGCCTGTCCGCACCCCGTTCTGCTTAACAGAACCATGCAGTACTGAGAGAAGAGATAAATCCCAAGGTCATTGCCATTTGTAAAGGCCTGTCCCTTGTCACAGAGCACACAACCCCAATTTCCAGGACTCAGTTTCTCTGTCAGACAGCTGGTCGCCACATTTGCTTCTTTTTTTTTTTTTTGGTTTTGGTTTTTTCGAGACAGGATTTCTCTGTGTAGTCCTGGCTGTCCTGGAACTCACTCTGTAGACCAGCCTGGTCTTGAACTCAGAAATCTGCCTGCCTCTGCCTCCCAAGTGCTGGGATTATAGGCGTACGCTACCACCGCCTGGCAATGTTTGTTCTTTTGGATGGAGGCTTGGGAGAATATGTCTATATCTTTATGTCTTTATGTCATTCCCCCCTGCCTTTGTGAGATAAGATTTCATTTTACAGGCCAGGCTAGCCTCACATTCACAGCAATCCTCCTGCCTCAGTTTCCCAAGCAACAGGAAAGCCAGGTAGCCTGCTGATGTTTCAGATTTCTGTTTCTGCGTCCCGTCTCACTGTCTGGGGGACAGGATTCTGGGTGGGTACTCGGGCATCACCTGGCTAAAGGTAGGGGACAGGAGTGGACTTGTTTGTCAGGGTTTGAAGGTGCATTTTCACCTGCTGAGCTGGGTGTGAGCCACCACACCCAGCCAGGGCAATGACTTTCGTTTGGCCTGCACAGGACACCGCAGGACCCTGCCAGCCTGACGCCCGGCTTCCAAGGCTTCGATAGCCACAAGATTGAAAAAGAACAAAACGAAAAGTTCAGGTCTGTGTGACTTAGCCCAGCCCCCTTGGTCGCTCGCTCGCTCGCTCTCTGTCTGTTTGCCTGCTCCAGCAACGGGAGGTAGATTTTTACCTGAAATTCCCCAGACCCCGATTATTCTGAGCCGTGGTTTGCACGTGGCTTCTCCTGCAGACTCTGTATAAACCACCCAGTGCTTAGAATGCCGCTAGCTGCACAAAGTCAGGGTGCCCACAGTCATGGACTTAGAGGAGAGCCATGTGGTACTGCCTCGTGGGCTCTCTTCAGAGGCTGGACCCTGAGAGAGCAGGCAGTCTCAGCAGACAGACCAGTGGCCCCTTTCGACCCCCACCTTGCAACCAGCTTGGACCTCTCTCTTTCCTTATCCAGTAAACTGCTCCTGATGGAAGCCTCCCTTGACTCCATGGATATGAAATAAGAGTCCACTTTCTGAAATGTTATATCGTAGACCACAATCAGTTGTCACCGTGCACTGTAGCAAACGCACTTCCCAAGAAAGCACTACGGTGCCAGGGAGAACTAATTGCATAGTTACCACAAAAACCGATCTGATGCTTTTACTTTGCAGTGAGAAAATGGATCAGTTTGGGGTGTGTTTAGCTCTGTTGGAGGGGGGATGATAATTGCTTGGGAACCAAGTGCACCCCTTCCCCGAGCTCCCTCGTTACTAGGCACTGTTCCCTGCTTGCCTGGGACCTGCCGTTCAGAACAAAAATATCTGTTCTGATCCACGCCGGGGCGGGGCGGTGGGTTCTGGAATGTCTAAAACTCAATACATCGTATACACTGTCGGCTCCTCTGCTGGCAAGGGCAGAATTTACACAGCCCAGGCTGAGGGACACATAGCCCAGCTTGGAGGTCTGGTCACCAAGTTTGGGTGGGATACTGACTGGGGTTTGAAGCTTAGAAATCCGAGATGCTTCCCAGTTGGATACAGAGGAAATGAGGCACCTAGGGATTGCTGTGTTCACAGCTGGAGATTGACCGACCGACCGACCGACCGAACCAGGCTGTTCACATACACAGACGCAGTCCCTATTTGTCTGGAAGACAACCCGAGTCTGCCGGGAAAATGTGCCAACCAAGTGTTCATTCCCCCAGCAGAGAGAAAAACTTGCATTTTGCATGAAAAGCAGGAAAGTGGCTGCAGCTGCAGCCTGCAGCCTGCAGCACAGTTGACGGTGTGTGTCTCCTCGGTTATCCAATGTTTCAAACAGCAAGGGGAATCTCTCCTTCTAGCCCAAACGGAGGTACATCAGCAATCTGAGACTTCTTTGTAGATATGGGATGAAGGGGTCAGAGAGATGGCTCAGTCGGTAGAAGTGCTTGTCACACAAACACAAGGGCCTGATTTCAAAGTCCCAGCCCCTCTCAGAAAAGCAGGACACAGCAGCATGCACCTGTACTCTGGGGGTGGGGGGGGGGGGTCACTAAGGCTCGATAGGCAGCCAGTCCAGTCCAGTCCAGTCCAGTCCGGTTCTTAAGCTCCAGGATTATCTAAGAGACCCTGCCTTTAAAATCAAGGTGGAGAGCCAAGCGGTGGTGGTGCGTGCCTTTAATCCCAGCACTCGGGAGGCAGATGTAGGTGCATCTCTGTGAGTTCAAGGCTGGGGTGGGCTACAGATAGAGTTCCGGGACAGTCTAGGATACACAAAGAAACCCTGTCTTGATAAATAAAACATGCAAACAAACAAAATAGGTGGAAAACAATAGACACAAGATAAAACCACCCAGTGCTGACTTCTAGCCCCATCCTACATGCACAACTGCATACAAACACATACAGACACACACACACACACACACACACACAGCCACAAAGCATGGGAGACTGAAGTTACTCCACAGTGGCAGTTGGAAAGTTCCAGTGTTTAGGTCAAAACATTCTTTTTTTTTTTTTTTTTTTTGGTTTTTTTGAGACAGGGTTTCTCTGTGGTATCCTGGTTGTCCTGGAACTCACTCTGTAGACCAGGCTGGCCTTGAACTCAGAAACCTGCCTGCCTCTGCCTCCCAAGTGCTAGGATTACAGGTGTGTGCCACCACGCCCCAGCGGGTCAAAACATTTTTATAAATACCTGCTTTTCAAAGCCTCATCCATCAAGTTGGGCGTGGCCATCTCTGCACTGGGGTGAAGGTGAGAAGCAGGCTTCAAATGGAAGCTTTGCCTTTCCACTCTGGTGTGATTTGGTGGCGGGTGGGAAGTGTCTGTTTTTGTTTGTTTGTTTGTCTTGCTTTGCTTTGCTTTGCTTTGTTTTGGTCTGGTCTGACTAATTTGGTTTGGTTTTAGGCACAATCTCACTGAGCAGTTCTGGTAAGCTTGGAGTTAACTTTATAAACCAGGCTGGCCTCAAACTCAAGAGTTCCACCTGCCTCTGCTTCCCCAGTGCTGAAACCAAAGGCGTGCACCACCACGCATAGCCTTATCTTTACTTTTTTATTTTAATGTTCAATTCAATATGTTCCTTGGGTCCATTTAGGATCTCGTGTTCCTGAGATTGATTTTTTTTTTAATTCTTTATTTTAGGTTTTGATCGACATATAATAAGTCCATACATGTAGAGCTTTTTTCTGCCCTTCCCTTTTGGGTAAAAGTCCCAGGCATCCTTACAAGGTCCTCGCAGCCCCCCCTTAGGAAGAGAGAGAAAGAGCGAGAGAATACGCAGTAGTTCCTTTGTGGGAGACCACATCTAAAGTACCCACCTGTGAATTATTAATCATAACTTCTTTGTGTGAGGGGGGAACTTTTTGGACTTTCTTTGTTGTACTTTTAACAGTCAGGAGCCTTCTTTACCCAGCAACTTCTCAGAGCTGTCACATTATTTAAATGAGATCCTGGGTGACATTTGCAGATGAATATGCTCGGTAGAAACTAAAAAGATAGTTCTGAGCACAGCTTTGATGGGCGCCGTTCGGGCTTCAAAAATAAAGGTTTTGAGCACTTTCATCGGGGAGTGACTTGCCGCCGTGGAGACCGAGAACACTCTCAACCACTTTGAAAAAGAACAGGGGAGAAAAGTTTTGTGCTTCAAGACAAACAGTCGAATGTTCCACAAGTGACATTTGCAGGGAACGGGTGGTGGGGACGCGGCACTCAGAATATACTTAGAATCTCTCCACTCCCCATTGTTCGTTATGTTTCTAATTATTCTAGTTGCCGGGCTTGTCAAGGAAAGTTTTAGGTGACACGTGTTGTTCCTTAAAGGGAAAAAAAGTTAAGTTGAAGACGACATCTGACTCTGTGCACGGAGTTGAAGCCACCGGGTTAGTAAACGTGGGGACTGCGGGGTCCTGGTGTAGAACAGGCTGGCCACCGATGCAGCCATCAGTCTATCCCTACAGAATCCTGGCTACTCGCTGGCTTGTTCTGCATACGGGCCACGAAAAGCGAGCTCCAAGACTGGCCAAGTGATCCGGGCTGTCCCCCAGCACAGCTTGGAGACATGCATCCTTTGTATCAGATGGTGGCCACCCATCCCTTCGGAGCTGCAAGGAGCTCAGAACTCCAAAATCAACTTTCCCTTTATGAGGTGACCATCCTTGAGCTAGCCTCATGCCCTCTCAGGGCCTTTGTACCTGCCCTGCCTTCTGCCTGGAGCACCCTTCCTGGTTGTTACCTGGAGCACCCTTCCTGGCTGCTGCCTGGAGCACCCTTCCTGGTTGCTGCCTGGAGCACCCTTCCTGGTTGTTACCTGGAGCACCCTTCCTGGTTGCTGCCTGGAGCACCCTTCCTGGCTGTTACCTGGAGCACCCTTCCTGGCTGCTGCCTGGAGCACCCTTCCTGGTTTTTGCATGGTGAAACACCACCATCTCTGCCTTTCCCAGTCCCTCCAACATACTGCAGCCTACTGTGTGCATACGTGTGCATGTGTGTGCAATCTACCTCGTGCATGTGTGTGTGTGTGTTTGTGTGTGTGTGTGTGTAATGTACATGTTGTTGTGGAGCTCAGAGGACAACTTGAGAGTCACTCCTCTTCTACCATGTGGGTCCCAGGGATCAAGCCTGTTGTCAGGCTTGGTGGCAAGTTCCTTTATCCACTGAACCAACTCCCCAGACCAACACTAGCTTCTTCTTGCTTGGTTTGTTAACAGCACCAGCTTGAATGATTGCTAGGCCCCCACACACATACCCTGCCCATGAGTCTGAAGGTTGTCATGGAAACAGAGGAGCTACTATAGGATCTTTAGAGGGCAAAGGTCAAGGATGTTCCGAACCCTGCAGAGAGGGAACTGGCTACAAAAAAGCTGCCCCCAGCATCATAGGGCCTCCTGAAATCTCTGCACGTTTGAACCTTTTGGGGGTGCCATGAGAGCTGCCCACAGGATGGCACCCCACGTCCGTTTGGCTCCTCCTGTGATGGCACGGCACCCCAACTCTGCCACTGGTCACCTCCAACACCGACCGTGAGGTCGCTCTGCAGCTCACCTTAGGATTCAGTTCTGTATATGCGATGAATAATCTCCTGCTTGTCCCACTCATGGGCCAACCACGCCAGAAGGCCTCTTAAGGAGTGAGGAGCAGCATGCTGGGGCGGGGGCTGCGTGAGTACATCTTCCATAAGAGTTTCTCTTTCACCATTCACCAGGTGTCAGCTGAGCACATTGTCTGGTCATTATTAATTAATTTATTCATTTATTCATTAAACCTTTCAGGGCAATTTACCATCTGAAAAGAGAGGTGACAGAAGGACCATGGGTTTATAGCTGAGCTCTACAATGAAAGCCTGAACAAGCCACTTTAGAAAAAGTTTTTCAATATCTAAAGTACCAAAATGAGGGAAGAAAAAAAACAAAAAGCCACCACGATTGCGGTGGTAAATTGCAATATGCTAATACGTAAGAAAGGCAATTATACATTCATCACTTGCTCTGAAGTGGTTATTACCAGTGTGGTATTATAAAATTGATATGGTTATTATAAAATAATAGGGAATTTATCTTACCTTTTTGCATTAAGAGATAATAAAATTACTCTCTGGAAACAAATTATACCTTCTTTTGTCTTCATGAAACATTGTGGAGGCCTGGACTGCATGCTAGAAACCTTTGTTTTGCCAGGTGTTTCTTTCATCAGGAACTTGCCCAGAGGCTGCTGGGCCTGTTTGCCCTCTGAGCCCTTGTTTCTGGACAGTCAGAAGGACAAAAGAGTTCAAGTTCTGCTATCCAGGAAGGTTAGAGACCAACTTCCATTTTGTTAGCTCCTCTTCATTTCAAAGGAAGTGTCTCTCTTTTTTTTTTTCATTTGTTCGGAATCTCTGAGACATGTGCAGAACCTTCCAGAAGAAAAATATGCACCCCACAGTAAGAACATCACTGTGGCTAAGGCAGTTCTATGAAGGGCACAGGGTCCATAGAAGGTCTGGGGCAGGGAGAGTTTCTTCAAGATCACCCTCTCCCTCTCCCTCTCCCTCCCCCTCTCCCTCTCCCTCTCCCTCCCCCTCCCCCTCTCCCTCCCCCTCTCCCTCTCCCTCTCCCTCCCCCTCCCCCTCCCCCTCCCCCTCTCCCTCTCCTTTCCTTCCTCTCCCTCTCCCTCTCCCTCCCCCTCCCCCTCTCCCTCTCCCTCTCCTTTCCTTCCTCTCCCTCTCCCTCTCCTTTCCTTCCTCTCCCTCCATCTCTCCCTCCCTCCCCCCTCTCTCTCCATGATCCTATAGGCAAGCTGCCATGTAGGCTCTGAATTGAGCCTTCTCCAGCATCTGAGCTCCCTCCATTCTTGCGACACACAGAAACATGGGCTTCGCTTGGGTGGTGAGTGAGAGCCCAGTGGAGCCTTCTAAAGGAGAGGAAAGGAAGTCATGGGATCTCCATGACACAGTGCCTGCCTTCTATGTGCAGATGCCATGAAACCCCTCCCCGGAACTGCAGCGTGGGCCTGGGTGTGTGAATTGCCACAGCGGCTTGGGAGGAGACCGAGGATCAGAAAGAAGCAAGGATCACACCACGTGTCCGACATGGAACCGGCAGCTTGCCTCAGTTTCCCCCACCTGAATCAGAGGTAGCACATTCTAACTTTCTCTGAGCACAGGGCATCAAGGAGACACGGGCACACTTCCCTGAGCTCCAGCAACACTTGCAAACCCTACCAAGTCTCCACTCTTCCCAGGCCAAGTCAGTGCAAGCCACTCGCAGGACCCTCCAGTGGCGACCCCCTTCCCAGAGCTCTGCTCCCAGACTGTCTGCTTGTGTTTCCCAAACAAAGTACACTTGCAATTTGTCTGGCTGCTTAATTCCTCCTAAGACGAAGTGACAGGATCCCAAGCGCTCCCCCTCTGTGTTGGCTTTTATTCCTTCTTTCTTTATTTCTCCCTGTCACCCACGCTTAGCTGTGGCTCAGTCTCCCCACAGCACTCAGCTGTCACTCTGGTGATAGCCCACTGTCTGTCTGGCAGCCCACAATTACACACTTATTTTATTACTTAGTTTCCCACCCAGAGTTGGTGAGTCATCCTTAACCTTTCTCGCTGTAACAAACTCCTCTTCTACCTTTCCTCCTCTCCCGACAGCCTCCTCGCGCCTCAACTTTCAGAAGGCAGAATCTGTTCAAAGCCATGTCACCGCAGCGAGACGGGACAGGCCTATCTGTGGCTCTGAGCCCCGTGCCTGGTCTTGCGCCTGAGCAATAGGTTTGGACAAATGAAGTGCTGTGCTCAGTGTTTCTTGTCTCTTGGGATCAAAACAGGAATGTGGTAAACAAGAAGGACGGGACAGTGATACATTGGTCCCACGGGCAGATCTCGGACCAAGACAAGTCAGGACACTCCTCTCTGTAGCCTGGACTTCACTACATGACTACATCGACAGATCTCAGAAATGAGGCTAATGTCCAGCCCGGGACAAGCAGGCGGAGCTCCTGGGTGTTCTTAAGTTAACAATCCTAAGAGAATTCAGGGACAGCTTCTACATTATTTTTATTTTAAAATTATTTTAATGTATTTACTGGGGAGAGGAATGAGTATGCATGGAGGTCAAAGACTAGACTGTAGAACTCGCCCTCTCTCTCCACGTGGGAGCGAGTGGGTCCCGGGGATCGAACTTGGGTCTTGAGGATTGGCAGCGGAGCCTTCACAGTCTGAGCCATCTCACTGGCCTAGGTGTGTCGTGTTGAAAATATCTGAAATGCTGAAAGTTGAGTGTGAGGTCCTCTGTGCTTCAGCTGGCATGGGGATGTCTCTGGCGTGAGGATGTCTCCGGCATGGGGATGTCTCTGGCGTGGGGATGTCTCTGGCATGGGGATGTCTCTGGCGTGGGGATGTCTCCGGCATGGGGATGGCTCTGGCGTGGGGATGTCTCTGGCATGGGGATGTCTCTGGCGTGGGGATGTCTCTGGCATGGGGATGTCTCTGGCGTGGGGATGTCTCTGAAGACGCTGGGAAGGAAGGTGGGAAGAAGAATCTTGAGGAGTAGGGTATAAGACCTAGAGAAACGCATGGGTCTCTTACCAGACATTAATATTTACAGAAGAAAACAGATTTAGCCAAGACTGGAGCACAGTCTTTAGGCTCTACACCCAAAGTCCTTCCCAGCACCCATGTTACCTGATTAGTCTGAAGTTCAGAGAAGAATGAATGTCAGAGAAAGGCTTTGAAGCACACACACATGGGGTAAGGTCAGGCCAGCTACCATCCTCAGGGTTACACTCCCCGCCAAGCAACAGGTCATGAGAACGAATATGAAATGCCCAACTAAGACCTGGACAGCCACAGTCCCTGGGGCAGAACCTTAGGGATGAGACTCAGGAATTAAGGCTGTTTTGCCTGGGGCTAGGGAGATGGCTCGGGTGTAAGGGCACGTACTGCTCTTGCAGAGGAGCCAGGTTGAGTTCCCAGCACCCACATCGGGAAGCACAATTGTCTGCAACTCCAGCTCCAGGGCACTCTCATGCCCTCTTCTGAATACCATATGCAGATTCAGATGCTCATATACAAATACATGCATAATTTAAATATATATAGACATTTTCCCAGCTTGTGATCAGAACCTCTTGCCAGGACACTTTTCAATTTCATCTCCCACTGATAGCCGTGGTTTCTCCCTCCACATTTCATTAATGGTTGGTCGAATTCACATTTCAAGATGCCCAATTCGGTGGTGGCTCCTCCTGCAATCACAGACATGTGCAGACACCCCTCCGGCCCCTTCAGCACACCCCATCAGCTCTCCCCTGAGAGCACGCTCCCCTCCTTACATAGCAGTCCCGCTCAGCCCCTCGGTGAGCACCCGCCCTCTCTCTCCACGCGAACACACTTGCCCTTTGTGGGGGTCCATGTGTGGACTCCTGCAGTTGCTCTGTGTGTCTTTGTGATTGGCATCTCGCATTTGGTTCATTTACACCGCAGCCCACCTCACGAGTTTCTCATGGCTGAATGATATCCCACCACGTGGCTACGCTGTGCCTTTTCTGCTCATTAGTTAATGGGCCCTTGGGTCATCTCCATTTGGTTGTTGGTATAATAACGCTGTGGCCCTTCCCTTTTAACATCGCTTTGTGGGTACCGCTTGACTGGTAGCTGCTGCCAGCTCGAGTTTGCCCTAATCGCTCTTTCCTGAGTAAAAGCCCTGCAACGGACCAGTCAAACTCAAACTTTGCTGAGCAATCCATCTTCCTTAGAAGCCCGGTGTCCTGACTGCACCCTGACACTATCTCAGTGGCAACCTGTCATGCCAAATGTCCCGACGACATTTCCAATTTTCTCTGTGTCTCCTTTCCTGTGCCCCCGTCTCGAGCCTTCAGATTTCTGATTAACCGATCCATCACTTTTCACGCTCAGATTGGAGAGGGCCTGCAGTTCAGTCTCCGCGTGAAGTATATCTATAGACTTTCTTTAGCTCCCCCAAGCTCCCAAATTCAGTCTCCACAGTTCTGATAGGTGAGAAAATGGAGGATTACTCAAGAAAAATGGAGCCAAACATCCGAGAAATGGACACTTCTTGTCAGAAGCGAAGCCAGAAAGAGAATACAGATCTGTCACTGTCTCATCTACTCGAGCTCTTGTAAGTGACAATGACCAAAAATTCCTTTATAAATCATTGGTTAATCAGTAGAAAGCCCACAGGTAAACAAGGCCATTAGAATCAGATGTCTGGCCAGAAAGATGGCCCTGTGGAAAAGGGTCTTTGCTCCCTAGCCAAGAGTTTCAGCTTAGGCTCCACAGAGTGGAAAAAGGGAATGAATTCCACAAAGTTATCCTCTGACTTCCACATGTAAGGCATGGTGTGTGTGTGCATGTGCATGTGCGTGTGTGTGTGTGTGTGTGCGTGCGTGTGTGCATGCACACGTGTGCACGCACGCGCGCACATACACACACACACACACACACACACACACTTAAAAAAACAAAGTTTAAAACCCAATATTCCTAAGTCAATAACCTCAGGCTCCTGTAGAAACAGTGTCCCAGCTGGGCAATCCCAGCACTGGGGAGGCAGAGGCAGGCAGATCTCTGAGTTTGTGGACAGCCTGGTCTACAGAGCAAGGCATCTAGAACTAGTAAGAGAAACCTTGTCTTGCAGAAAGAAAAAAGATAGAAACAACCAACAAACAAATAAGCAAACCATATCGCATGGGACTGCCCCTCTCGTCCGCAGCTTAGGGCTCTTAGAGTGTGTTTCCCACGTGTCTGTCTGCGTATACATCTGTTTGGGCGCATGTGGAGTCCAGAAGTTAGCTTAACCTTCCTCAGTCACTCCTGACCTTTTAATTATTTTTGGACTCTCACTGAACCCAGAGCTCACCAGTTTAGCCAGGTTGGCTGGCCTGGTTAGGGCCTCAGAGAACCTCCTGTCTCTGCCCCTCCTTGCTAGGATCTTAGGCACATCCTGTCATTCCCTGGTTTGGGCTCTGGGGTTTCTTGTGTCTCTGCACCTTACTGCCAGCCTGCCAGCCAGCTGGGCTTATGTCTCCGTTAACAAGACCCAGTGGCGGTAAGCCAAATAAACTTCATCAGTGCCTGAGGCCTCTAATTTATAGTCCACCTGATAGAGAGCAGGTTAAAGTTTATCCTTTCAGATCGTCGAGAAAGGCTTTGCTAAGCGAATTAACGTTGTCAACAAGATTTCTGGTGACTGCTGAAGGTGCTTTAAAAAGCACGGGATGTTTTCTAGTGCTTCAAGCGGGGCCTAGATTAGAGCTACAAATTCTCAGGACCATCCAGGGTGTAATCAATACTGACCTTGAAGAAAGAGTTCTGTCCTATACTGTCAGCTTCCCGTCTCCTGAAATGGTTTTGCTAGCCTCGTTCTTATCAGCTTTGAAAGTAATCAAACCCCCCCACCCCACCCTTGTTTTTTTTTTTATTGGAAAAGTCACTTAACCTTCTTATACTGCCAGCTAAGCCTTCGAAGACGTCAGTCCAAATGATGAGGGAAGAGACGAACAATCTGCCGTGATGAAAAGCTTTCCAGGCCACTGAACTCTGTTGGTGAAGAACTCAACATTTCAAATTGGACAATAATGCAGACAGATATAGCGGCTGAGCCGCTGGAGCGAAACCCTGAGTCTAGACATGCACATGCAGGAAAGAGCTGCCCTTCAAATGCTCTTGGACAAACTCTGAGAGGTGCCTCTGAGCCTAGGATCAAGTTGTCACTAAGGGAACAAAAAGGAACAGGACTCGGTCGTGGTCCCCACCTGGTACTGCTTCAGGGACTGTCACCTCCTGCATCTACACAGGAAGCTGAGGTCCAGAGGGACTCACTCACCCCACCCACCAAGGTTCTGACTCCATTAGAGATCTTAGCACAGTCTGTCCAAGCAGTGCCCTGCTTTAGACCACACATGGCCAGAAGACTGTCTTCCACTCTGTGGCACTGCGCCCACATGATTAAGGGGGACACTAGGAGTCAGTGAGATGGCCCATCAGGTAAAGGCATTTGCTGTCAAGCCTGAAACCTAGTTCCATCCCAAGAACCCGCATGGTGGAAGGAGAGAACACACTCTTCCAAGCTGTCCTCTGACCTTTACATGGGTAGCCAAAGCTCCTGCCCTGTAGGTGCACACATGTGTGTACACACTCATGTGCACAGAAGCATCTCACACACACACACACAAAACACACACAAATGTCAAATGTATAAAATAAGAGAAAATACTAAAAGCAGGGCTGAAGAGAGGGCTAGATGGTAATATGTATCAATATTCTCCAAGTTGAAAGATTTCCATCCTGGAGGGAGGATCCTTAAGAACCTGAAGTAAACAACTCACAAGTCTCAGGATGGCCCTGAAATTTACAAGGTCCACAAGGCCCCCTCCCTCCCCCGGAGTTATATAACAGTAAAGACTTGCAGTGGAGGGAAGCCCCCTCCCCCCCCCCCATCAGAGAGCTCCAGGCTTGTGACTGACATGAGTGTCTTTGAGGTATCCATAATCCCATAAATCACCCCTTGCCCGTATTCCATAAGTTACCCTGGTTAACTAGTTAGTTCACTGGGCTGGATATGAATGGGACTCTTTTCTTTGACTTATCTATATCCTCTATCTAGAGTGAGAGGACATTTAAATGGTCACATCTCCCCAGAAAAGAGTCATGTAGCAGATGGAATACAGAATGTAGGTTGACTCTGGAGAAGGAAAAACTAAAGGACAGGAGGCGGGGAGGAAGCTGCCTGGTTATAATGGATACTTCACCCCAAGAAGATGCTACCCCCATCAGAAATACTCCTAAAAATTTCTTTGCAATTCACAACTTAATAACCTGTTGCTTAATAACTGCTTAATAACTCACTGGGCTACACTGTGCCTTGTGGAAGCACAGTTCAATCTCTCTGTATTCTCTTCTTCTTCTTTAGCACTATGATGTAAACTTCTGTTTAATCCAGGTAGTTCTCTTAACTGAATTCTTTCCTTCAAGGGGACAAGAACCAAGAAATACAGCATAGATGGTGGTCACACACGCCTTTATTCCCAGTCCTCAGGGGATGTGGGGAGCAGAGGCAGGTGGATCGCTGAGTTTGAGGCCAGTCTTGTCTACAGAGCAAGTTCTAGGACAGCCAAAGCTAGACAGAAACCCTATGTCAGGGGGTGGGGAAGAGACCTAAGAGATACTCTCCAGTTTAAGGTTGTAGTGGAGTTGAGACAAGCCTTCCAGACCAGACCTCACCACCCAGCCATCGTGGGGCTGTTTTGAAAGAATCTTTAGCAATAACTGCAAGAGACAGGGCATCTTGGGTGGCAGATTGGCATCTATCTCCTTAGAAACATTGTACTTTTCATTGTCAAGTAAGAAACTGGCCCTTTCTGGATGCCCCAGTGCCCTCTGTGTCTGGTCAGGTCCCTACAGAGAGCTGAAAGAAGCAGGCATCTGGAGGCCTGAGGGGCCAGGCAGGCCCTAAGCCAAGAGTCAAAACTGGGATGACCCCTCCCCCAGGCCCTCTGTGACATTGGTTGACCTGTGGCATCAACACATGACTGAAGGGGACCATTGAGGGAGAAAAAGCAGAGTCACAGTCAGGCCCAGTGGCACAGACCTGTCACTCAAGCTACCTGAGAAGCTGAGGCAGGGAGATCGTGAGTTCACGGCCCATGAGCTCCTGTTTCAAACCAATAGTTAAGAGAGAGCCAGGAAGTATCTCGGTGGCAGAAAGCTTGACTGTCTTATTTGAGCAACTAGGTTCAGTCGTCCGCTTGGGGGGGGGGGGAGGGAGAAGGAACGGAGCGTCGCACAAACTATAACACAAAGGATGCCTTATAAATGTCACCAGGCTTGAGTCGAGACAGCTTTGCAGGGAGTAACCACTCTGAAAATACATCCCCCTGTGGCTGTAAGCCCCCATGACAAACATCCCCCCACCCCTAGGCCTCCCAGGCGCTATTATCTCCACAGACATTGGTAGCTATTACATCTTTAACCCAGGCAGACCCTACGCAAACTCGGAAGTGTTCCATCACGCAGTGCGACGGCAGTGTGTGCACGCGAGGGGAGTCTTTGGAGCGTGACCCTGCATCAGTTCTGCTAGCTCACCCCATCTGAGCTCCACTCCCCGGAAGGCCCACTCTGCTCTGCGCTGTTTCCACCATTAGCAACAGAAGCCACAAGCTAATTGCTTTCTGAGCCACCAGCTCCTTGCCTTTGTCCTCAAGAGGCTCCGGCCTGCCTAGGCCCAGACGGAGACTTCGTCCCCCTTTATTTGACAATCGCTGTTAATCAGAAAATTATGTCCCAATTCGTCTTCCAAAAACATCTAAAGTCCAGACTGCCAACGGGCAGTTTAGGCCACAGCATCGCGACAGAGTGCTGGCAAGAAGCCAGAGAACATTCCTCAGGAGAAAGCAGACCTGATAGAAGGTTCTAGAGAAGATCAAAGGTGTGTGGGAGCGCATCAGCAGTGGAGGCCAGAGTCCTCTACCTTCACGTCTGCCCTGCAGAACTTCTGGGACAGGCAGTGTCATAAAATGCCCCAGTCAGTGGTGGGGGAGACTTGCATTAGGAGGCTAGACTTCGAGTGTGTTGCTCCGTGGTTGCTGAGAGCTGCCTGGTGTCCTCGACCTTTGAACTTTTAAGTCTATTCCACCGATGAATGTCAGTCAGATGCATTTTCAAGCTGAGGGCCTTGGGGGCTAAAACAATAACCAGGTCTTACCCTCTTGACCCCAGAGAAGCTAAGAAGTCAGGTCAAAGAAGCTCATAGCACGGGTGTAGTAGGGTCCTGCGTGGGAAGGAGTGGGTGATCAGGTGTCCTTAGCTGGCACCTGAGGGAAGGCCAGTTCCAGAAGTGAGCCTCCGAGTGACATCTTTGACAAGGAAAAGGGCCAGAGGACTATAGTGGCAAGAGGGAGAAGACCCTGCAGCCCGTATGCTGCAGGACAGGGCTGGGTTACACGTGGGAACCAGTGTAAAAGGGACACGGTGGGAAAGGGGGGGTTGACATCTGGCCTCCTCACAAGTCAGCTTTTCAAATCTAATGTGCAAAGAAAGGTTTCCTTCACATCAGCCTTGGCTGTGTACAACAACGATGAAGGCTTTGAACTCACTGCACCATCTACACTGGCAGTGAAGTTTCCCTCCAAGTATTTTTAAAGATTGTCTAGGTGGTAATGTACATATGTGAGTACAGGTGCTCACAGAGTCCAAAAGAGGGCACTGGGTCACCTGGTGTAGGAGTTACACACGGATGGTCCTCGGGACCCAATAACCTCCCTAGTGCTGGGGACAAGCAAGAGAAACTCTTCTGAGTACTATTCTGAGTACTAAGACTCCATTTAACCACAGGGAGAAAGTAAAACTACGGGCCCCAGGCCCTGGGGGAGCTGGGGACGTCCCTACAGGTGAACAGCTTCTGTCATAAACAGCCATCTGAGTCCAGGCATCTCGGGGATAACTTCTCCACCCTGCCGGCAGGATCAAACACTCTCATGTTCCCAGGCCTAGGAACAAACACCTACCTCATTTCACCAAGAGTTTTCTTAATTGTCTGTTAACTGGTGACAAATATAGAAACTGCTATTATCTAAACCAAGGTGTATACGTTGTAAAAATACACAATCAATCGCCTGCTCCTTTATCACCCTGAGCTCCAGAACTAAAGTCTAGGAGAATGAATTTAAGGACCTTGAGGCCTGGTGCCCTGGATAAAGACCAGTCTCCAACTGGTTCTCTCTGGCTTAACCCATCCTGTCAAAACACAACCAGATAACTAACTGCCTCTGTGTCCTCGTTCTTTAAAAATGTTACACGATTTCCCTTCGGGGACACGGTACAGATCCAGAAGTGGCCTTCCTCCTGAGAGGTCAGAAAATAAAGCTTTCGTTTTTTAAGTGTCCATATCTGAAGTGGGCTTTCTCAGCTTCTGCCCCAACCAAACTCTAGGATCTTTGGGAGAAAAGTTGTCTACCCTTAAGCACTGCGCCATCTCTTCTGCCCACAGAAGTTTCTAAACGCTGCCCCAGTTTTCTCCAGTGTTCTCATGCCAAACCCAAGGCCTTTCCTAAGGGCCATGCCCAGCTTGCAGGAGGCAGGCCTTTTGTCTTCTCCAACCTCCTGCAGGTTCTAAGGCTGGGAAGGAGGCAGGGGTGTGCATGCCGCACCCTCAGGAGGCCAGGCAGACGTGGGAGGGAGGTTTACAGCGGTCCTGTTCATAAAAAAGAGAGAGGCGGTTATCCAAGAAGTAAAGTTCTCGGCCAGGTGTGGTGGCGCCTGTAATCCCATCACTTGGGAGGCAGAGGCAGGCAGATTTCTGAGTTCGAGGCCTGCCTGGTCTACAGAGTGAGTTCCAGGACAGCCAGAACTACACAGAGAAACCCTGTCTTGAAAAACCAAAAAACGAAAAAAAAAGTCAAGTTTTCTTCTCCCCACCCATGTGTGGTGTGTGTGTGTGTGTGTGTGTGTGTGTGTGTGTGTGTGTGTGTGTGTATGTGTGTATGTGTGTATTCACATACATGCCAATGCCTATGAGTATAGGGGAAAGATAACTTACAATCAGATGTCTTAGGGAATTAGAATATTTCTTGTGGGAGGCTGGGGAGTCAATACACACACAAGCAGGAAAACCCAAGTTCAAACCCACAGCCACATCTGAAAAGCCAGGCACAGTGGAATCATTGTGAACTGTCATTTCAGGGTAGGAAAACAAGCAGGTCCCTGGGCTCTGTGACTCCCCTAGCCTGCACGACCCCAGCCAGTGAGAGTCCTATGTGGTAAGTGTTCCTGAGGACATCAGGGTTGTGACCTGTCCTACACACACACACACACACACTCCCCTAAGAACAGCATAACCCACCACCTAGTACGTGGAACTGAAATTGCCAGAGACCGTGTTGCTGTTTCTGCACCCAAAAGTGTGCTTTGCTGGGAGTGGGCAGTTAGTGGGACAGAGACCTGGATTCCCCATGCCAGGGTGGATCAAGGTGGGTAGAAATCACAAATGCCAACAGACCTTTCCAGAGGGCTGTCCTGGATAGAGCTGGGTGACATCACACAGTGGACCAGCACTAAACTCTGTAGTTACCCTGGGTTGAGTCCATATGCTACCCAGACTCCAGACCTTGACCACACTGTGCCCATCCCTTATCCCCGGGGGGAAAACTGAGGCAGTAGGCTTCAGCAGCCCACTGATAGGCTGCAGAGTACTGGGCAACATTAATCATTAAGGTTTCCAGAATTTGGAACAGTGAGAACAGCAACACTTTAATGAATGACTAAAGTGCTTCCAAGAGTCAACACCGGCTTCCTCTGACTCTTCTTGTTCTGGGACCTAAATGGAAAAAATCGAGGGTCAGTGGACAGGTATCCCGAACACAGGTCACCCGCTGGCCCACACCAGGTCTGCTCCACAGGTCACACCAGGTCTGCTCCATACATCTCTTTTACTTAGCTGGCAAGAAAACTTGATGATCTTTGAACTTGTTGCCAGTTTTAAACTGGGGGGAATTAACTCATGCACCCATAAACACCTGAAGAACCCCTCTCCTGCCGTGGTCTACTGGACCCAAGAACAAGGTTACTGTGCACAAGACCCTGGCCCCATCCGTCCATCAGAGGTAGCAGCCTGCCTGATCCCTCCAGGGAAACGACTTTGAAAGCTTTATCTTAGATTTAGAAATACATCATTCACTCCCGCACAGGCTTCTTGTGGGGTCACTCGAACTGAACACCGGGGGCCTCTGGGCTACTGTGAGAAAGACATCAAACCCGAGGGGCCCAGGGCTTCTCGACAGACACGCTAGGCTTGAGCCTTGAAAGAACACCTCAGGCAATGTCTGTCCCCCTGCAGAATCTGGGGCCCCAGTGACGTGGAGCGAGAGGACTTTGGAGCAAGTATTGTCAGGGTTAAAATCAGCGCTGTCTCAGACAGCACCAGCCTGTGCCAGGCTTATAGCACTGGTGCCCCAGGCCCTTGGGTGTTGATAAGGTGCAGGCCTCCCTGGTGAGTCTGTGGAAACAGCCAGCGTTCCTCCCCAGACCCAACCAGGTCCCGGGAGGGCCAGATCCTTGCGTCCTCCACTGGAGTAGAGGAGGAGAAGGTGGTGGAGGACAACACGAGGTATAGTTTAGGGGACCCTTCTGCATATGACTCCGAGAACCTGGCACACAAGGGCATGTGTACACAAGTAATCACAGCACTCCCCCAAGTCAGTGTATCAGCAGAGGGCCACTATATGGAAATCCAGCCTAAGCAGTGGGTCAGCTGTCTGTGCAAGCTGCCTGCCGCTCCTTGCCCTGGCCTCTCTCCCCTAATCTGTGTCTGTCTAGAGACAGACAGAGAGAGAGACAGACAGACAGACAGACAGACACAGTTAGACAGTCAGAGAGAGAACAGGCAGACAGACAGACAGACACAGAGAGAGACAGAGAGACAGAGAGACAGAGAGACAGACACAGACATACACAGACTAAGACACAGAGAGAAATAAACCTTCCTCTTCCTCCTTTTCTTTTTCTTTTTGACTCAGGGCCTCAAGTAGCCCAGGCTGGCCTGGGACTCACTATGTACCAGAGGATGACCTTGAGCTTCAGACCCTCCTGTCTCCACCTCCTGAGTGCTGGGATTAGAGCTGTGTACTACCTACCACATCTAGTTTACACAGTGTTAGCAATGGGAGCCAGGGGTGTGCGCAAGCTAAATAAGTTACTTCACTAACTGAGCCCCATCCCCAAGCCCACCTCCTCTCTAACACACAGTGGTACAGCTCTCCGGAACCCTCAGGGTCCCCTCCCATTCGCCAGGAGCTCCTCAAGACGGTTTCCTAATCGGGGCAACCACATTGCTGTGGGAAGTATAGAGGCCATCGGAAGTGAGCCATCTCTCTCCGCCCTCCTGCTCTTCCAGTTTCCTGTCTGCTCCCTCTTTCTGTCTTCCCAGCTTCCTGGCGAGCTCTCATAAGAGCGAGCCACATTGCCCCTTAACCCTTTATCCCTGAATGTGTCCTGCGCAGGAGGTGAATTCTCTTCCCCACCGTCCCAGGCTGGGGCTTGGGATTCTCCTTTGGAACTCATGTCCATAGAAAGTCAAGAGTGTTCCCAGGACTGTGGAGGTGGCTCAGTTGGCTAAGTACACTGGCTGTCCTTCAGAGGACCTGGGTTCAATTCCCAGCATCCATGATTTCCCATGACTGTCTGTAACGCAGCTTCTACGGGATCCCATGTCCTCTCTGGCCCTCATGAGCAGTCACACACGTGGTTCACAGACATACATGCAGGCAAAACACCCATGAACAGTTAACAAGGTTTTTGTTTTGTTTTGTTTTGTTTAAAGCAAAGGGTGCTTTCAGCAAGAGAAGTTGGCCAGGAATTTTCTGGCAGCTTCTCCCTGAGAACTGGATTTCACACTGTTTGATTACAGTATACAGTCTTATAACTTTTACAAGTCTGGCAGTTAACATTTTAAGATGCGTGTTACACTCGACTAATACAATACAGACAACTACGAATGCAGATAAGCCAGACCACCGCACAGTTCCCATAAATCCGAACCTGGAAAGGCCAGAGGCGTAGTTCACTGACAGAGCCTTAACCGACCACGTTCAAAGTCCTAGACTTGATCCCTCGTGCTGCGGGGCTGGGGAAAGCCGTCCAGAACCAAGCTGAACGACTGCAGATGGCTACCTCACTGAGCTGGGTACACACCTGGGATCCCAGCGTGGGGGAGGCCTTCGCAGAAGGCTAGGTGTTCAAGGCCAGCCTGGTCTACAGAGCAAGCTCCTGTCTCAAGAAAATAAAATGAAACAAACAAACAAACAAAGAGTGATTGTGCCACTCTATCTCTGGGCTTAGTCAGCCAGCACCCGAGGACTGTCCCTGTGCCTGGACACTGCCCTAAGCACAGGACTGGCACGTACATCACCTGGATGTTACTACCGACAGAGTTGAAAACGTCTACCTTCTTAAGAAATGCCACTTTTCGTCTCTGAAGCACTGAGGCCGCCCACAACAGAACGGGGGCTCAACTTCACTTCAGGGGACTCTGAGAAGGCCTTGGAGAGGAAACAGGTGGCCAAAGACTTGCAGAAGATAAAAGAGCCAGTCTTGATACTCTGAGGACCAGACTTTGCCACAGTGGAAGGAAAATCGGGAGCAGAGTCCTCCAGGGAACGGCAGGCCTGAGGGCTTCGGGAGAAACAAGGGCCCATGTGGAAGAGCAGAGATGGCCATGTGGCAATCATGGAGTCCAAATGGAGACGAGAAGGTGGACATCGGCTCTCACGAGTCCTGAAGGCTGCTGGGGGGCTCTGCCTGGGGCATGAAGGAATGTGGAAGCATAGCATGGTACTGGCCAGATCTGGGTGGGGGCTACAGAGACGGGGTTGGGGGCCCAGACTCTGGAGAGATGTATGAGGTAAGTCCACTTGCAGAAGGAACGGATGCTGTTGTAAAAGAGGGAGGAGTCTCTACGATGTTTTCCAGAAGCATCTAGAAACACCTACAAAGATCTTCACTGAGTACAGGGAAGCCTGGGGAAGACAGAGTTTGGAGCGGGGTGGGGAATGAAGGACAAGGGGTGAGAAGCCCCCCAACAGAAACCATTCACGTGGTTCACTGAAAACACCAAGACACTGAGATCCCCAAAGGAGAGGATTGGGGGGGCAATCCAAGGAGCAATCCGTGGACCCTGCCTGGACCTGGGGTTCTGGCAAGGAAAGCAGGAAGCTGATGGGAGACTGAGATAGCCCCAAGAAGAGAACCAGGGGCATCGGACATCCCCTGCAAGTTGATGAGATGCAAGTCCTGCTCAGACTGGGTGGCTCTGGGGACAGGCACATATCTTCTGGATCTTGGCATTATAGAGTTGGCAAGCAGGGTCCCCTCTCCAGGCTCTGGGGACAGTCCCTTCCTTTGCCTTTTGTAAAAAGCTTCTGGAGTCTTCCTCCTTCCTTGCTTCCAGTCTGTCTCTCTACTTCCAAAGCCTGGGGCGCATTCTGTTGGATCTCTCTCTGCATTCCTCTGACTGCATCTTCTAACCATAACACCCCTGCCCAACACGGTCCTCCCAAAGACAGCGGGCCAACTCAGGGGACTCCCATCTCAAAGTCCTTACAGTGCACCCATTCGTACCAGTCTATGCAAAGGAAAATGGGGACTTGACAGCACCCAACATAAGCTAGCTACCTTCAGCACCCCAAAACCGGAACTGTCTGCCAGGTATAGGCTGGAAAACCCCTTTCAAGGCTGCTTGCCATCAGGGTCTACAGACTGAATGTAACAGAGGCTTCCTTCGTTGACTAGCTAGCTCTCCAGCTGTCAAACGGGATAACATGGAGGCTTCCCCAGTCAAGTTCTGGAGAGTTCTGGAAACCAAGGGCACGTTTATGTAACAGCTCCTCTAATGGACCGCCTCTCTGACTCATGAACTTTCTGTTTTTGAGAATCTTTTGCCTCGTTTGTACCCAAAGTCTCTGTGAGCGTCCAAGTCCAAAGCAGTTCTGAGCTGCTCATGAAGTCAGAACATTCTCTCCATGTCCAGGTCAAAGTTCAACGTGTAGCGATGGGTATAACAACAGTGCTTGCCCAACAGGCCGCTAACACATGCCAATGCAGTCAGTCCTGGGCCACCTAGGGCTGGAGTCAGAATGACCTCAGGAACGTTTTGGACAAAAGCTATTTGCTTTTTTGTGGGGGGGGGGGGAGTACAAATTATCTTCAACGCTTAGAAGGACCAAACTTTCCAAGTAAATGTAGATTAATTAATAATCCACACACCCACTGCTTACCCAGCTTCAGAGCAACAAGAAATAGAAACAGAAACGATTAACCATGCAGAAGAAGGTCCAGCTGTTGGCTCACAGCAGCCAGTGTGGCAACACTTCCTGTGCATAGCGCAGACGACGGAGGCTGCACATGCAGCCCAGAAAGCACAACTGAGTCCCAGCCCAGGCAGCCGCCTCCTCTTGTGGTAAACCGTGTACATATCCCAAGTCCATGTTGGGAAACGGCATACACAGCTCCAGGCTGGAGGTGCTGGATGCCAGAGCTCACCTGGTAAAAGCCTCTTGGCACCCACCTTCCAACGATCAAGGCCCGTAAAGCGCACCACGGGGTCACTGCAGCCACCCAGAGCGTGAGCGCACAGCTAGCTGCTGGACAACGTCAAAAGCCCAGAAGGTTTCACCGCTCTCCCACCATGATATCCTGTAAATGTGTAGGCTGTGCAGATTACATGTGAGTTGTATGTACTCTTCATACATGTTAGCATGGTGGCAAGAAAGAACCACAAAGGGCTAGAGGACCAACTCTAGTGTGAAGCTTCTCTGCCAACATCTGTCAGGGCCAGTCCAGGAAAAGGGAGAGAGATCCCCGCCCACCGACAGCTGTCCACCCACCCCACACGGCATAGATGGGGACCATGCATGCACGCACACACATGGCTATCACACGCACATATGTATCTTTTCATATCATATCCAAACACACACTTGAAATTTCACATGCAGATATACATTTGCATACCATGGACAGTCTTGTTTATATACCGTGTATATGTTTTTTCATATTCTCATTACAATGTATAGTAGAATGAGCATGTTAAATTAAATATAATGTTCAGACATCAAAATATTTGTATATAATATTCTTCACAACAAGAAATAAGTACCTATCCCTGGGTGCTTACGACAGAGATGCTGTGGGGAGGGAACAAGGAGCCAGGCAGTGTTGGTGCACACCTTTAATCCCAGCGCTCAGGAGGCAGAAGCAGGCAGCTCTCTGTGAGTTCGAGGTCAGCCTGGTCTACAGAGCAGCTTCAGGACAGCCAGGACTACACAGGGGTGTGAGTATAAATCAGGGTCACGCTACACTGTGCTAAATGGCCTGAGTTCTTACACCTGCCAAACCAGCACAGCTTTTGGAGATGTCTCCCTCCAAATACCATCTCCAGGACCACAGGCAAAATCAGAGCAGGGCGGGCTTCCCATGTCTCCCTCTCGGTCTCTCTCCATCTCCTCTTTCCCAGTCCACCTTTTATGAAACTCCCATTCAGTTCTCCCAATTCTACCTCAGTTTCCCCTCCCATGTCCCTCATTTCAGTGGCCTCTGTCTCATAAATCTATATCATCTTTTTCTATCTCTATATCATCTATACTATGTCTATATCTATGTCTATGTCTGTTTGTCTATCTCTATATCATTTATATTTATCATCTATATCTATAATCTATATTATTTATACTATGTCTATATCTATGTCTACATCTCTATAGCTTTAATCTATATCACCTATATTATGTATATATCTATGTCTGTCTATACCTCCATATCTATAATCTATATCATGTGTATCTATAAACTATATCATCTATATCTATAATCTATATCTTCTATGCTATGTCTATATATCTATGTCTGTCTATCTCTATATCATCTATATCTATAATCTATATCATCTCTGTCTATATGTCTATATATCTATGCTATGCCTACATACCTATGCCTATGCCTATGCCTATACCTATACCTATCTATATCTACATCTGCACTTGAGATGGGAATAATGGCATAAGCTGGTAATTTCAGCACTCAAGAAGTGAGGACAAGATCAGCAGTTCAAGGTCATCCTCGGGTACATGGGCTATCCTGGGCTACATGAAAATTTATCTACAAAAAGAGGAAGGGATGTGGAAAAAGGTCTTCAGCTAGGAACACTTGTTGCTGTTACAAAGGATCCAGGTTCCATCTTCAGCACCCAGACAGCAGCTCAGAAGCACCCCTAACTCCAGCTCTGATCTTCTCAGGGACCAGATACATGCAGGTGCACATACGTACAAGCAGACAAAATGCACACACAAAATAAAATGAATACAACTTTTTTTTTAAGGAAGGAAAAAAGCAAGAACCAAAAAAAGAACTTTTCTGTTTTCACTGTATAGGTTCAAGGGATCAAAGTTCCACAGGCAGGCCTGGCGGCAAGCACTGTTTCCTACTGGGCCATAATGTGCCCCCCTGGAGACATTTAGAAAAATGGAAGGCAAGCTAGGCCAGGTGGAAAATGCCTATTGTCCTAGCACCAGGGAACTAACACTGGAAGAAGGAGAATTCCAAGCTAGCTCAAACTACATAGCAATCCCAGAACCACGGAGATTGAAGTAGGATTTAGCACTTTAGCCCAGCCTGGGCTAGATGAGATTCTGTCTCAAAACAACAAGCCGAGAAAAGAAAAAAACCTGAGTGAGCTACAGAGTAAAAGGGTGAGGCTACCACAGGCCCCTCCCTTCACTAGGAGACCCTGACTCAGAAAAATAAATAAATAAATTTAAACCTTGAGGACTTAAAAAAAAAAAAGAAAGAAAAATAGTCCAGCCTGGGCTACAATCTCAGAGAGAGAGAGAGAGAGAGAGAGAGAGAGAGAGAGAGAGAGAGAGAGAGAGAGAGAATGGATTGCAGTGGAGTTTTTAATTGGTTTTTGAAATTTCCTACATCAATCTAAAATATATATCATGAGAAAATCTTCTAGCTGCAAAATTACTCACAAAGACACTGGACAGCCAGTTATTGTTCAAGTCATTGAAGTGATTTAAAAAAAAAAAACAGTTATCAAGCTGTTTTTCTTCCTCGAGGCAGTAGAGCGGACGCTAACTTGCAGAACTTCGTGAAGACCAGCAAGACCATTGTTCTTGAGATGGAGCCCAGTAACACCATCGAGAATGTCAAAGCCAAAATCCAAGACAAGGAAGGCATCCCACTGACCATCCTCACCAGCAGACAGCCGGAGGAGCCCCGCCCCGTCGGGCTACCGCATCCAAGAAGAGTCCACCATGCACCTGGTGCTGCACCTGCACAGTGGCCAGAAGTACAACTGTGACATGATGATATATCACAAGTACTCGCACACCTGCACCCTCGGGCAGTCAACGGCAACAAGAAGTGGGGCCACACCAACAACCTGTGTCCCAAGAAGAAGGTCAAATAAAGCTGGGGTCATACCTGGCCTGGGACCCCGGGATCCCAGAACCAAATGAAGTCCCCTTCCATAGACTGGAGCAAGGAAAGAAAAGAAAAAAGAAAAGAAAAGAGGAAGGGGAAGGGGAAAGGGAGGGGGAAGGAAAGGAAATAAAAGGAAAGGAAAGGAAAGGAAAGGAAAGGAAAGGAAAGGAAAGGAAAGGAAAGGAAAGGAAAGGAAAGGAAAAAGGCACTGTTTTCCCTGGGACCTCCAAATACTTATCTTCCCAAGTCAAGTTTTAGCACACAGATGCACCTGAGCATGCGTACATGTGTACGCACAAACACACACAACTCCCAGATGTGAGAAGAAAGACAGTAGCTCCAGACTCTAACTCATGACCAGCACGAGAGTTTCTGTTAAATTTGATGTGTTCTATTTGTTGCACTATTGATTATTTTAAGAAAAATCTTTGCGTGTATACTCTATACAAATAAGAGACATCGCTGTGAGAAAGTGCGAGGAGAAGAGGCCAGAGGAAGAAGCACCCGTGTGGACATCGAGAACTTCCCTGGCCACAGATAAGGAGGGGCAAGATGTGTTCAGTGTTGAGCGGTACAAGCCATGCCTTTAAAAAAGGCAAAACAAAACGCCTAGTTATGGGGATAGCAAGAAAAGGACGCCCAGGAGGGGTTCCAAGGGGAAAAAAGGTCCCGTTGACCTTCGTGTCTACCATGGTCCCCTCAGTTCCCACTCCCGTTTTCCATCCGCTTCACCCACCCCCACCTGCCCACAAAGAATGCTCCTGCTGAGAACATAATCAAGTGGGAAAAGCTCAGAGGCTGCCGGTCCCACGGAGGTCATCTCCGCACCTCTGCCCTGGCTCCACCCATCTGACCACACCCTGCCGCTGTCTGATAGAGGCTGAAGGTAGTTTGAAGATAAACACAAGGTTAAAGACTACACATTTGAGGTCCGCTGGGGTTTTTCCCCCTGCAATATTCCAACTTTCCAATATTCCAGACTTCAGTGGAACTTTGTTTTCATCCATCTCCCTCCGGCGTCCCTGTCCCTTGTGTCCCCACCGCTTACAGCTCCCTAGGTAACTCCCGTCCCTACGAGCTTCTTCTGAAACCCCATCCCACCCCCGAGCACCCCACACAGAGGCGCCTGGCTCTCACAGGACCTCCTCTCCAACCCTCTTACTTCGGCGGTCCTCCTATAGTCTCCAGGGCGGTTCCCCTCTACTTCCTCCTCAAGTTACTTCAGCGCCCCTCTGGACCTCTCCTCGACTTCCTGTCCATCACCCACTGCCATGCCTCCAGTTCCCCCTTCAGGACCACTCCTCCCTGTCCATCATCCTTCCGCAGGACTCCAGCATCCCTGCAGGACTCCATCTCTCCTTCTCTGTCCATCATCATCCTCCCCTCCATGACTCCAGCGCCCCCGCAGGACTCCATCTCTCCCTCTCTGTGCATCATCATCCTTCCGCAGGACTCCAGCGCCCCCGCAGGACTCCATCTTTCCTTCTCTATCCATCACCCTCCCCTCCATGACTCCAGCGTCCCCGCAGGACTCCATCTCTCCCTCTCTGTCCATCATCCTCCCCTCCATGACTCCAGCGCCCCCGCAGGACTCCATCTCTCCTTCTCTGTCCATCACCCTCCCCTCCATGACTCCAGCGCCCCCGCAGGACTCCATCTCTCCCTCTCTGTGCATCATCATCCTTCCGCAGGACTCCAGCGCCCCCGCAGGACTCCATCTCTCC